>NC_045440.1:76016390-76166927 GCF_002776525.5 Piliocolobus tephrosceles | reverse complement strand
AGCACAAAACTAGGCAGCTGTTTGGGCAGATATTGAGCTAGCTGCAGGAGTCTTTTTTTCCTACCTCAGTGGTGCCTGGAACCCTAGTGAGACAGAACCATTCACTCCCCTGGGAAGTGGGTTGAAGCCAGGGAGCCAAGTGGTCTCCCTCAGTGGGTCTCACTCCCACGGAGCCCAGCAAGCTAAGAACTACTGGCTTGAAATTCTCACTGCCAGCACAGCAGTCTGAAGTCAGCCTGGGATGGCTGAGCTTGGTGGGGGAGGGGCATCAACCATTACTGAGGCTTGAGTAGTCAATTTTCCCCTCACAGTGTTAAGGAAGCCACCAGGAAGTTTGGACTGTGCAGAACTCACTGCAGTGCAGCAAAGTGGCTGTGGCCAAGCTGCCTTTCTAGATTCCTCCTCATTGGGCAAGGCATCTATGAAAGAAAGGCAGCATCCCCATTCAGGGGCTTATAGATAAAACTCTCATCTCCTTGGGACAGAGCACGGGGGGGAAGGGGCTACTGTGGGCCCAGTTTCAGCAGACTTAAATGTTCCTCCCTTCTGGCTCTGAAGAGAACAACAGATCTCCCAGCACAGAACTCAAGCTCTGCTAAGGGACAGACTGCCTCCTCAAGTGGATCGCTTACCCCTGTGCCTCCTGACTGGCAGATACCTCCCAGCAGGGGTCAACAGACACTTCATACAAGAGAACTCCGGCTGGCATCAGGTGGGTACCCCTCTGGAATGAAGCTTCTAGAGGAAAGAGCAAGTGGCAATCTTTGCTCTTCTGCAGCCTCTGCTGGTGATACCCAGGCAGACAGGGTCTGGAGTGGACCTCCAGCAAACTCCAGCAGACCTGCAGAAGAGGGGCCTGACTGTTAGAAGGAAAACTAACAAACAGAAAGCAATAACATCAACATCAACAAATAGAACACCCACACAAAAACCCCATCCAAAGGTCATCAGATAAAAATCAAAGGTAGAAAAATCCACGAAGATGAGGAAAAACCAGTGCAAAAAGGCTGAAAATTTCGAAAACCAAAATGCCTCTTCTCCTCCAAATGATCGCAGCTCTTCTCCACCAAGGGCACAAATCTGGACGGCGAATGAGTTTGATGAATTGACAGAAGTAGACTTCAGAAAGTGGGTAATAGCAAACTCCTCTGAGCTAAAGGATCATGCTCTAACCCAATGTAAGGAAGCTAAGAACCTTGATAAAAGGTTACAGGAACTGCTAATTAGAATAACCAGTTTAAAGAAGAACATAAATTACCTGATGTATCTGAAAACACAGCACGAGAACTTCGTGAAGCAGACACAAGTATAAATAGCTGAATAGATCTAGCAGAATAAAATATATCAGAGATTGAAGATCATCTTAATGAAAAAGTGTGAAGACAAGATTAGAGAAAAATGCATGAAAAGAAACAAAGCCTCCACGAAATATGGGACTATGGAAAAGACCAAACCTACGATTGATTGGTGTACCCAAAAGTGACAGGGAGAATGGAAACACATTGAAAAACACACTTCAGGATATTATCCAGGAGAACTTCCCCAACCTAGCAAGACAAGCCAACATTAAAATCCAGGAAATACAAAGAACACCATAAAGATACTCCTCGAGAAGAACAACCCCTAGACACATAATAGTCAGATTCATTGAGGTTGAAATGAAGGAAAAAATGTTAAGGGCAGCCAGAGACAAAGGTCAGGTTACCTACAAAGGGAGGCCAATCAGACTAACAGTAGATGTCTCTGCAGAAACTCTATGGGCCAGAAGATAGTGGGGGCAATTATTCAACATTCTTAACAAAAATAATTCTTAATCCAGAATTTCATATCCAGCCAAACTAAGATTCATAAGTGAAGGAGAAATAAAATCATTTACAAACAAGTAAATGCTGAGGGATTTTGTCACCACCAGGCCTGTCTTACAAGAGCTCCTGAAGGAAGCACTAAATATGGAAAGGAAAACCTTGTACCAGCCACTGCAAAAACATACCAAAATATAATGATTCACAACACTATGAAGAAACTGCATCAACTACTGTGCAAAATAAGCACTGGCATAATGACAGGATCAAATTTACACATAACAATATTGACTTTAAATGTAAATGGGTTAAATGCCCCAATTAAAAGACACAGACTGGCAAACTGGATAAAAAGTCAAGACCCATCAGTGCACTGTATTCAGAAGACCCATCTCACATCCAAAGACACACATAGGATCAAAATAAAGGAATGGAGAGGAATATTTACTAAGCAAATGGAAAAAAAAAAAAAAAGAAAAGAGTTGCAATTGCAATTTTAGTCTCTGATAAAATGGACTTTAAATCAACAAAGATCAAAAAGACAAAGAAGGGCATTACATAATGTTAAAGGGATCAATGTAAAAAGAAGAGCTACCTATCCTAAATATATATGCACCGAATACGGGAGCACCCAGATTCATAAAACAAGTCCTTAGAGACCAACAAAAAGACTTAGACTCCCACACAATAATAGTGGGAGACTTTAACACCTCACTGTCAATATTACACAGATCAATGAGACAAAAAATTAACAAGGATATTCAGAACTTGAACTTAGCTCTGGACCAAGTGGACCTAACAGACATCTACAGAACTCTTCACCCCAAATCAACAGAATACATTTTCTCAGCACCACATAGCACTTATGAAATAGATCACATAATTGAAAGTAAAACACTGCTCAACAAAGGCAAAAGTACACAAATCATTGCAAACAGTCCCTCAGACTACAGTGCAATCAAATTAGAACTCAGGATTAAGAAACTCACTCAAAACTGCACAACTACATGGAAATTGAACAACCTGCTCCTGAATGACTACTGGGTAAATAATGAAATTAAGACAGAAATAAATAAGTTCTTTGAAACCAATAAGAACAAAAACATAGCTTACCAGAATCTCTGGGACACAGTTAAAGCAGTATTAAGAGGGAAAATTTATAGCACTAAATGGCCACACCCAATAGTGGGAAAATCTAAAGTAGACACGCTAACATCACAATTAAAATAACTAGAGAAGCAAGAGCAAACAAATTCAAAAGCTAACAGAAGACAAGAAATAACTAAGATCAGAGTAGAACTGAAGGAGATAGAGACATAAAAACCCTTCAAAAAGTGAATACATCCAGGAGTTGGTTTTTTGAAAAGATTAACAAAATAGATAGACTGCTAGCCAGATTAATACAGATAAAAAGAGAGAAGAATCAAATAGACACAATAAAAGATGACAAAGGGGAGATCACCACTGATCCCACAGAAATACTAACTACCATCAGAGAATACTATAAACATCTTGATGCAAATAAACTAGAAAATCTAGAAGAAATGGATGAATTCCTGTACACATACACCCTCCCAAGACTAAACCAGGAAGAAGTTGAATCCCTGAATAGACCAATAACAGGCTCTGAAATTGGGGCAGTAATTAGTAGCCTATACAACCAAAAAAAGTCCAGGACCAGATGGATTCACAGCCGAATTCTACTAGACGTACAAAGGGGAGCTTGTACCTTTCGTTCAGAAACTATTCCAAACAATAGAAAAAGAGGGACTTATCCCTAACTCATTTTACAAGGCCAGCATCATCCTGATACAAAAACCTGGCAGAGACACATCAAAAAGAGAAAATTTCAGGCCAATATCCGTAATGAACACCGATATAAAAATCCTCAATGAAATACTGCCAAACCAAATCCAGCAGCACATCAAAAAGCTTATCCACCAAGATCAAGTTGGCTTCATCTCTGGGATGCAAAACTGGTTCAACACACGCAAATTAATAAATGTAATTCATCACATAAACAGAACCAATGACAGAAACCACATGATTATCTCAATAGATGCAGAAAAGGCCTTTGGTAAAATCAACACCCCTACATGCTGAAAACACTCAATAAACTAGGTATTGAGAGAATGTATCTCAAAATAATAAGAGCTTTTATGACAAACCCATAGCCAATATCATTCTGAATAGGCAAAAGCTGGAAGCATTCCCTTTGAATACTGGCACAAGACAAGTGTGCCCTCTCTCACCACTCCTATTCAACATAGTACTGAAATTTCTGGCCTGGGAAATTAGGCAAAAGAAAGAAATAAAGGGTATTCAAATAGGAAATGAGAAAGTCTAATTGTCTCTGTTTGCATATGACATAATTGTATATTTAGAAAACCCAATCATATCAGACTCAAAATTACTTAAGCTGATAAGCAACTTCAGCAAAGTCTCAGTATATAAAATCAATGTGCAAAAATCAGAAGCATTCCTGTATACCAATAATAGACAAACAGAGAGCCAAATCGTAAGTAGACTCCCATTCACAATTACTGCAAAGAAAATAAAATACCTAGGAATAAAACTTACAAAGGATGTGAAGGACCTCTTCAAGGAGAAGTACAAACCACTGTTCAAGGAAATAAGAGAGGACGTAAACAAATGGAAAAAGATTCCATGCTCATGAATAGAAAGAATCCATATCGTGAAAATGGCCATACTGCCCAAAGTAATTCATAGATTCAATGCTATTCCCATCAAGCTACCATTGACTTTCTTCAAAGCAACTAGGAAAAACTACTTTAAATTTCATACAGAACCAAAAAGAGCCCATATAGCCAAGACAATCCTAAGCAAAAAGAACAAATCTGGAGGCATCACACTACCTGACTTCAAACTATACCACATGGCTACAGTAATGAAAACAGCATGGTACTGGTACCTAAACAGGTATATAGACCAATGGAACAGAACAGAGGCCTCAGAAATAATGCCACACATCTACAACCATCTGATCTTCCACAAACCTGACAAAAACAAGCAATGGGGAATCAATTCCCTATTTAATAAATAGTATTGAGAAAACTGGCAAGCCATATACAGAAAACTGAAATTGGATCCCTTCCTTATACCTTATACAAAAATTAACACAAGATGGATTAAAGACTTAAACATAAAACCTAAAACCATAGAAACCCTAGAAGAAAACCTAGGTAATACCATTCAGGACATAGGCATGGGCAAAGGCTTCATGACGAAAGCATCGAAAACAATTGCAACAAAAGCCAAAATAGACAAATGGGATCTAATTAAACTGAAGAATTTCTGCTCAGCAAAAGAAATTATCATCAGAGCAAATAGGGCGCCTACCGAGTGGGAGAAAATGTTTGCAATCTATCCGTATGACAAAGGTCTAACATCCAGAATCTACAAGGAGTTAAACAAATTTACAAAAAAACAAACAAGCAACCCCATCAAAAAGTGGGTGAAGGTTAGGAACATATACTTCTCAAAAGAAGACATTTATGCGGCCAACAAATATATGGAAACATGCTCATCATTACTGATCATTAGAGAAATACAAATCAAAACCACAATGAGGTACAATCTCACACCAGTTAGAATGGTGATCATTAAAAACTCAGGAAACAACAGATGCTGGAGAGGATGTGGAGAAATAGGAATGCTTGTACATTGTTGGTGGGACTGTAAACTAGTTCAACCATTATGGAAAACAGTATGGCAATTCCTCAAGGATCTAGAACCAGAAATACCATTTGACCCAGCAATCCCATTACTGGGTATATACTCAAAGGATTATTAATCTTTCTATCATAAAGACACATATGTTTATTGTGACATTATTCACAATAGCAAAGACTTGGAACCAACCCAAATACCCATCAATGATAGACTGGATAAAGAAAATGTGGCACATATACACCATGGAATACTACACAGCCATAAAAAGAATGAGTTCATATCCTTTGCAGGGGGACACAGATGAAGCTGGAAACCATCATTCTCAGCAAACTAACACAGGAACAAAAAAACCAAACACTGAATGTTCTCACTCAGAAAGTGGGAGTTGAACAATGAGAACACATGGACACAGGGAGGGGAACATCACACACTGGGTCCTGTCGTGGGGTGGGGGGCAAGGGGAGGGATAGCATTGGGAGAAATACCTAATGCATGTGGGGCTTAAAACCGAGGTGATGGGTTGATGAGTACAGTGAACCACCATGGCACATGTATACCTATGTAACAAACCTGCATATTCTGCACGTGTCCCAGAACTTGATGTATAATAGTAATTTTTAAAAAGTGTATGGCATCCCACCCACTCTCTCTCTTGCTCCTACTCCCACAATGTGATATGTCTTGCTCCTCCTTTGCCTTCTGCCATGATTGGAAACTTACTGAGGCCTCCTCAGAAGCAGAAGCCACTATGATTCCTGTATAACCTACACAACCATGAGCCAATTAAATGCTTTTCTTTATAAATTACCTTGTGTCAGGCATTTCTTTATAGTTACGCAAGAGTAGACTAATCAAAAAATCACTGTGCCAAAAGACTATTCATTAGAGCATCATTAGCAGAGTTTAATGTATTTGATCTAGAGTCTGGTATGACCAGTTAAGATCTGGAATCCGAATTCTAAGAATCAGCTGAAGCTACAATCTCTACAAATGTCATCAATTATTTCTGTGTAGGGGAATAATTGCAGGTGGGAAGTAAGTATTGGTTCAACAACTATGAGGATCCCAGAGGAAAAAAAGTAGTGGCAAACCCAGTTTTGTAATTATTTTATTCTTGGTAATCCTCATTCATTAGATCTAATAATTCAGCATAGTAAATCATTTTGATGGTTAAAAATTATCCCAAATAATAACTCAATTTCAAATAATTAAACTAGAATTGTTAAATCTATCTAAGAATATTATCATTTGTTTTAAAGTCTAACTTTATAATGTTCTATTTTAATTAGAAATCTGTATGACACATTTAAGAAAAAAATATAATGCATTCATGAAAACTATGTAAACATATAAGTAATGATGAAAGTTACAACAGAATTATAGCAAGAAAGTTTTCATAAAAGTCACCTGGAAATGTGTTCATTATGTATTTATTTATTTAGTTAGAGCTTCAGTTTTACTATTCAATCGTGAGTTTTCACAGATTTTGGCTCATAAAATAGTGAACTTCTCTTAACATAAATAATCTACTGAAGCATAACAAGCCATAACAAGTTTTTAAAAATCAAAATTATATCAAGAATCCTCTCAGACCACAATGCAATAAAAATAGAAATTAATGACAATGGGAACTTTGGAAAACACAAAAATATGGAAATTACAATATATGGGTCAAGAAAAAAATTAAAAAGGAAATCATAAAATTTCTTGAAACAAATGAAAATCAAAACACAACATACTAAAGTATTTAAGATATAGTAAAAGCAGTGTTAAGATTGAAGTTTATAGCAATAAATACCTACATCAGAAGAGTGGAAAGGCCTTAAATAAACACTCTAATGATGCACCTCAAGAAACTAGAAAAGCAAGAAAAAAACAAACACAAAATTAGTAGAAAAAAAGAAAAGATTGGAGCAGAAAAAGCAAAATAGAGACAAAAAATACAAAGCATTAACAAAAAGTTTTTTGAAAAGATAAATTGATAAACCACTAGCTAGACTAACGAAGAATAGAACAGAGAAGACCCAAATACACAAAATTAGAAACAAAAAAGCATATATTACAAATGATATCAAAGAGAAACAAAAGATCACTAGAGGATATTAAGAATAACTATATACTAATACACTAGAAAGCAAGAAAAAATGGATAAATTTCTGGACACACAAAATCTACCAAACTTGAATCAGGGAGAAATCCAAATCCTAACTGTACCAATAACAAACAATGCAATTGAATCAGTAATAAAAAGTCTGCCAACAAAAGCGCCCAAGACCAGATGACATCACTGCTGAATTTTACCAAATGTACAAAGAACAGATATCATTTTTCCTCAAACTATTGCAAAAATTCAAAAGGAGGGAATTCTCCCAAATGCTTTCTATGAGGCCAGAGCATTGCTCTGATACCAAAACCAGACAAAGTTGCAACAAGAAAAGAAAGCTACAGATTAATGTCTCTGACAAACATTGCCACAAAAATCTTCAGCAAAATACTAGCAAATATGATTCAGGAGCCTATCAAAAAGATGATACACCATAATCAAGTGTGATTCATCCCAAATATGGAAGGATGGTTCAACACACACAAATTAACAAACATGATACATGATACATCACATCAACAGAATGAAGAGCAAAAAACATGATCATCTCAGTAGACATAGAAAAAGCATTTGATAAATTTCAACACCCTTTCTTGATAAAAAACTCTCAACAAACTAGGCCTAGAAGGAATATTCTTCAACATAATAACGTCCATCTATGATAACCCCACCATTCACATACTGAATGAGAAAAACCTGAAAGCCTTTTCTCAAAGAACTGGAATAAAATGAGGATGCCAACTTTCACCTCCTGTTTAACATATTACTGAGAGTCCTGGTCAGAACAGTCAGGCAACAGAAATAAATAAAAGGCATCTAAATTGGAAAAAAAAGCAGTCGAATATTTTTGCTTCAGATGATATGATCTTGTAGCTAGAAAAACTTAAAGACTTCACTAAAATCTTTTAGGTTTGACAAGTAATTTAATAAAGTCCCAGGATACAAAATCAACACCAAAAATCAGTAGCATTTCTATACAACAATAATAAGCTAGCTGAGAAGAAATCAAGAAGGCAATCTCATTTACAATAGCTACAAAGTAATTAAAAAGTCTAGGAATACATTTAACCAAAGATTTGGAAGACCTCTACAAAGAAAATTATAAAACACTGTAGAAGGAAATTGAAGAGGGCACAGAAAAATGAAAAGACATCCCATGTTCATGAATCAGAAGAATTAATATTGTTAAAATGACCATACCCTGCAGAACAATCTAATGATTCAATGCAAACTCTATCAAAATACCAATGTCATATTTTATTGAAATAGAAAAAAAAAACATTCTAAAATATATGTGAAAACGGTAAAAGAGCCTGAATAGCCAAAGCAGTCCTGAGTAAAAATAGCAAACTTGAAGGCATCATACAAGCGAATTCCATAATATATTACGAAACTGTAGTATCCAAACCGCGTGGTATTGGCACCAAAAAAAAAAAAAAAAAAAGACATGTAGACTAATGGAAAGAAATGTACAACATAGAAATAAATCCACATATTTACAGGCAACTGAGTTTTGACAAATGTGTCAAAAACATACATTGGGAGAAATAATCAACATATGTTTGGGGAAATAATCCTTCTTCAATAAATGGTGCTGGGAAAATTGAATATTCATATGTAGATGAATCAAACTGGACCCCTATCTGCCACAATATACAAATTTCAATTCAAGATAGGTTAAAGACTCAAATGTAAATTTATTTATACTCAAATGTATAAAACTGACAGAAGAAAACATAGAAAACACATTGGTCTGGGCAAAGATTTTAGAGCTAAGACCTCAAAAACACAGATAACAAGAACAAAAATATAAAAATGGGACTATATTAAACTAAAAATGACCTGCACAGCGAAGGAAACAATCCACACAATAAAGGGACACCTGTTGAAAGGGAGAAAATACTTGCAAACTATTCGTCCAACAGTGAACTAATATCCAGAGTATACAATGAACTAAATTGACTCAAAAATAAAATACAAATAATCCCATTAAAAACTGAGTAAATAACCCAAATAGATATTTCTCCAAAGACATTCAAATGGCCAACAGATACATGGAAAAAAATGCTCAATACCACTAATCGTTAGGGAAATGCAAATCAGAACCACAATGAGTTATCATCTTACTCCATTATTTTATTTTGTTAGAATGAGTATTACGAAAAAGATAAAAACTAGTAGATACTGGTGAGGATATAGATAAAAAAGAACTCATAGCCGGGCGCGGTGGCTCAAGCCTGTAATCCCAGCACTTTGGGAGGCCGAGACGGGAGGATCACATCAGGAGATCGAGACCATCCTGGCTAACACGGTGAAACCCCGTCTCTACTAAAAATACAAAAAGCTAGCCGGGCGAGGTGGCGGGCGCCTGTAGTCCCAGCTACTCGGGAGGCTGAGGCAGGAGAATGGTGTAAACCTGGGAGACAGAGCTTGCAGTGAGCTGAGATCCGGCCACTGCACCCCAGCCTGGGTGACAGAGCAAGACTCTGTCTCAAAAAAATAAAAAATTAAAAATTAAAAATTAAAAATTAAAAATTAAAAAAAATAAAGATCGCATATACTCTTGGTAGAAATTTAAGTTAGTACAGCTATTATGAAAAACAGTATAAAGATTTCTTTTAAAAAACGAAAAGTAAAACTACTCTACAATCCATCAGTCCCGCTACTGGGTATTTATCGAAATAAAAGAAAAACAGTACATCAAAGGAATACCTGCACCCTACTGTATATTGCAGCATTCTTCACAATAGCCAAGATATGGAATCAACTTAAGTGTCCATCAGTGGATAAATAGATAAAGAAAATGTGATATATATACACACACAATGAAATACTATTCAGCCATTTAAAAAGAATAAAACCATGTTATTTTCAGGAATATTTTAAATGAAATAAGCCGGGAACAGATAGAAAAATATTGCATGCTTTCATTCATCTATGAAAGCTAAATATTTGTGCTTATGGAGGTAGAGAGTGGAATAAGAGATGCCAGAATCTCGGGAAAGTTCATGTGTGGTAAAAAGAAGATGAGCAGAGATTGTTTAATGGGTCCAGACATAGAGTTATATACAAGACATAAGTTCCAATGTTCTGTAGCAGATTAGAGTGACTGTAGTTGACTATGTATTATATATTTCAAAATAGTTAGAAGAGAGGATTTGATATGTTCTTCCCAAAACATAAAAATGACAAATACTCAAGGTAATGGATACCCTAAATACCCTGCTTGATCATTATACCTTCTATGCACATAACAAAATATCACATGTACCCTATGAAAAGGATAAATATGATGTTTTAATTTTAAAAAATTAAAATTAATGAAACCTTAGAATGTGGTTGCACCCAGGTTCTGTCTGTGCAGAACATACATGCATGTATGCATTTATGTATATATGAGTGCATACTATGAGTGCAATAATAATTTGATATATGTACATCTAGATGGATACACACACATGCATACATACATCAACATGGGCAGTAATAGTATTAATTCATGGTTTCCAATATTATATGTCAAATAAATATAAAAAATAAAAAATTTATTATAGATAAATAAAAGTTGTATATTTTCTTCTATAATATTAAAAACCAAGGGTTTACACTGATACCTTCAGTTCTGATCTATGGGGTTCATTTTTGTTTTCTCCCTTTACATATTTGGTTTTCTTGGCTTTAACAGTAAACTTGTGGGTGTCATTGAGGGGCTAGGGCCCCTGGGTGGCCCTTGCTGGTACAGAGGACCACTGTGTGGTCTCCTGCACCCTAAGCTGGAACCAAAAAAATCGGACTCCAATTATTTTTAATATTTTTTATTTGATTAATCTCCTCTGCATGTAAACAATCTCCTGTCCACTCCACTGCTACCTACTTTGGGTGCTTACTTCACCTCTCTTTAGCTCTCACATGATTTGCAGTATAACTACTGCATTCGCACCTCAAGCAGGTGTTTCTCTTTATCACTCGGGCTTTGACACACCACACTAGGCAGAACCTTAGCATGGTTATTTTTGAATGGATAGCCTTCCTAACTTGCTTGAATGTTGACAACCACCTTCAACCTTTGAGAATACTTGTGTTGCTCAGCTCTACCAGATATATCTTGGATTGCTTTATTCAAGAAGAAAGGAAAAAAAGTAAAGAGTTAAAGAAGCGAGGAGGAAAGAAAAAAATGGACAAAGTAAAGAAAGCAGGGAATAAAGAAAGGAAGGAGTATTTAAAATTATATATTGTATTGTTTGTCAAAAACTTGACTTTTATATATATAATGTATTTGACATATTTAATTTTAGAACTAATGTACTCAAGGCTCTGAAAAAAAGTTCCTTAGGGAAAAATCAACTTATAAGAACAAGAGATGCTAAAAGACAGAGACTAATATCTAATAGAACATTTTAATAGTAAAGAATAATAATACTTATACCTGTGAGAATCTTTATCTATTTTCCCCTGGAGAAAATTCACCCTCAAAACACAAAAATAATCACTCTCCCCAGAAGGAAGTGTTTTGAGAAGTTCCAAAAGCAACCTTCTACACATTAGTGAGACATTTTCTTCCAATTGCTGAAGCAAATTCCTTCCCTGCTCCTGATCTGTAATTCACAAACTTGGAGATGTCCCTGTGATTTAGATGATAATGACTACAAAAGAAAAATATAATTAGGAGGTCATTATATAACTATTTAAGTTACATAAAATGCAGATTAAAAAAATCCCTAAAACTCTTTCTTTTGTAACATTAGGAATTATTTTCAATTCATCATAGTTATTATTGTCTGGATCCTCAGCTACATGGTCCTGGTTATGAAATATTGGAAAACTATTTGGGAATTGATCCAATGATAGTAAAGAGCTCTGAGGCAGTTACTGCATTTTAGGAGCAATGGACTTGTCGGAGGACCAGGAAAAAACATGGGAAACAGAACAAGTCAAAGTTTGCTGATACGGAATTTATGTCGATTGGACCAGGGCCTTCATCATTAGTGTTTTTCTCTTTCTGGTAGGAGAGCTGCCCCCTATTGTCATTAATTGCACTACCATTGTGTTCATTTTTAATAAAAAAATTTAGTCCTTCAGTCAATTTCATAATTCACACTTATTGGTCACTAAGTTTAACTTATCTCCCAAATATTCCTGAAAACTTTCAAAAGTAAATAAAACTCTCATATAGAACAGGAGAAAAAGGCTTTGGATTATGGTTTTGAAAATTCTGCTGCATACATAATTACCTTTTTTTCTTATAACTTATCTTATTCCTAAGATTCTTGTTTTTTTTTTCTTTTTCCATTGTCTTTGAAATTTAATAGTTTTACCAGTATAATTTTTAGGGTTAAATATTTCAGATAATTTTCCCCAGGTTCCCAGTGGGCCCTGTCAATATATTGATTCATGTCCTTTATATCTGAAAACTTTTTAAAATATAATTATAAATATTAGGTTTGTACCAATGTGTTGTTTTCGTTTTTAGGGGCTCCAATTATGCAAATATTATTCCTTCTTTGTCTTTTATTTCTACCATGTTCTTTCTGCCCATTTTCTTTAATTTTGGCATTCTCAGTTGTCACCTTCCTTGTCCTAAATTATTACTGTAAAGTTTAACAAAATTGTATATATTTAAGGTGTGCAAAATTATGCTTTACGTAATGAAATAGTTACTATAGTCAAGCAAATTAACATATGCAGCATTTGACATAGTTACCCTTTTTGTGTGTGTGATAAAAGCACACAGTAGATAAAAATCTACTGTCTTGGCAGATTTCCAATTTTATTTAGTTATATCTTGGACATAATGTATTTCTTTTTTATTTTTGAGATAATTTTTTCAGTGTTTTTTTATTTATTGAACTCAATCCATCTTCTTTTATTTCTCTCTCTCTCTCTTTCTGCCTTTTTCTGCTCTTAGTTTTTAAATTTATAATTCAAGGGTTTTTTGTTTTGTTTTGTTTTGTTTTCACATCCCTAAATGTTAGATTGGGGACATTTAATTCAGTTTGAAGTGTCATCTTACAGGTGTTTTCTCCTACATGTTTTTCTTTTCTTTTGTTTCTGTGGGTGATAGAGAATTTTATCAGTTAAAGTGTGTTAAATTTTGTTTTGTTATTTTTCTAGTAATTCTGTATAGATTTACTGAGTTTTCTTTGGTTCACTGTTGTATATTTTGGATGTTTTACAGAATTTCTAGTGCAATGGCACTCTCTTTTGTCAATAGATCAAATCCCTTTAAAATAGATAATCCTGTAGAGGGTTTTATTATTTCTTTTTTGGTTGCTGGGAAGAGGTTTTGTGTCTCTGATGTTTGGTTCTCTTTTGTCTGATAAGACCCTAAATAGTTCCCTTTCCTGGTTTTCTCTTTTATTACATGCCCCCAAAGTGTCCCTTTATCTTTTCTTTTTCCCTAAGCTTTTCTTGGCCTGTCTTTGCTTACCACAAAGGCTTGCCGTGTTGCGTCATGTGAGAGATTGTTCCCTGGAATTTGATGTTTTTCTTTTTTTTGGTCATTCCTTGTCAAGTCATGCTTAAAGTAATTTTTTGTATAGTTTTTTGCTGTTGTTGTTTTGTGGTGTTGTTTTGTTTTGCCTTATAGCTTCTAGTTGTTTGGTGGGATATATCGAAAGATACATTATAAACAATCATCACCTTCTTCAACCACCTAATAGTTTCTTATCTTTTAAGTTTTTATTTTTATAGTTGGGCCATGTCCCTTAATCCTTATTGTTTGGACTGAATTATGTGCACCGAGCAAGTAAGTTATCTTATCACTTGCTACAGTAATCAAATGCACACATTATGATAACTATAATAAAATTTGCATTGTTTAATCCACTACAACCAATAAAGTAAAACTTGAAAACAAAAACAATGCCTAGTCCTGAAGTTAGAGAGTTCCGTTTCATCAAACACAAGGTAGATGTGCTGGGCAATGAAGGAGAGCATTTTATATTACAAAATTATACCCCTGTTCTACCTGTTAGGTAGTTTCAGACGAAGTTCAGTCTTAAGAATGACAACTGGGTAGTTTTTGCTACTAATGAATTAAGTTTGAATACATTAAAACATTTAAGTGAACAGCACTATATTACCCAAAATGAGGTAGGTGTAGATCATTAAAGCATAAATTATTACCCCATTTTAAAAATTGCTAGTTTCTTGTGTTCTGGCAAGAAAACAGTGAACCATTTTAGAGACTTGGCAAACCCAAGTGTATTTTAGCACAGTTTCAAGATAAAAACAACTTGTCGTGTCAATAGCTGAGGCAAAGAAGTTAATGAGATGTAGTTTAGTACCAATATATTCTATTTTCCATGCAACTGGAAAAAAAAATGTAGTGAGACGTTAGATTCTACATTTCACCTTACCAGTGACAAATTATAGTGATTATGGGAAATAATTTTTATTTAAATAATAACCTTCTATTTTAAAATTTGTTCTCAGTTGCACCTCTCTTCCTTTTCTACTATCTTCATCAAGAAAAGCAAGCATCGTTCTCTTTTCTTCCAAATATCTACAACATGCTAATGCTATTTGGAAATTGCATCATTATTGTTACTGCAGAAGCACAAAGGCCTTTCACATGCATGGCCTCAGTGATGATCTTCAACCCATACCCCCGCACCCACCATCACCCCCTTTTTTTCCTTCACTTTGCCAAAGGGACAATTTTTCTTTATTTCTGCATTAGTTTTAACAACCAAACACTCTACTTTATTGAAATTTTCCCTTCCCAAAACTTGAAGTGAAATAAGGATATTGTCTTTCTCTTCCATTCTTTCTCTTCTTTGTTACCACTAAAAATACATATCATAATCTATTTTATTGCTAACTACTATAAGGAAAAAAGACTTCACAAAATTAAATTCAAACAAGTTACCAAACTTACACATTTTCTACTTATTGATATCTGGAAAATAAATAATATTTCTTTTTAAAGTTCAAACTTAAAGCTCCAACATAATTTTTCCTGGCTCAGTTTTTATTCTTGAGATAGGGCTCATCATATAAATCAACACACCTTGTATTATTGCCTGTAATGATACATTGTTTGAAATTTTCCTCTAAAATATTCTACCTACCGATCAGAAGATACCCAGAAGTCTAGGTAACAATTCTTCTTTTATTCAAATGAACAATTTGCTTGTCATTAAGGTAAGGACAAGGCCAAGAATTTTTCTTCTGGATATCTTATTAAAATGCATTGCTTCTCTGAGCGTTCACTTTGTTAATTTTTTTCTTGTCGTTTTTAAAAACATAATTTATTTTAGAATAGTTTTAAGTTTACAGCAAAATTGAGTAGGAAGTACAGAGTTCCCCTGTACCCCTGACCCCGCATATGTGCAATCCTCACCCACTATCAATATCCCACAGCAGAGTGATACAGTTGTTACAACTGATAAACCCACAATGATACCTCATTATCACCCAAAGTTCTTAGTTTACATTAAGGTTGAGTCTTGATGTTGTACATTCTATGAGTTTTAAAACATGATAATCACATGTATCTACCAGTATAGTATGATATAGAATACTTTCACTGGCCTAAAACTCTCTGTGCTCTGCCTATCCACCCCTCCCTCCCTGCAAACCCTAGAAACCACTGAGCCTTTTAGTGCTTCCATAGTTTTGCCTTTTCCAGAATGTCATATATAGTATTTGGAATCATACAGTATTTAACATTTTCAGATTAGTTTCGTTCACTTAAAAACATGTATTTAAGTTTGCCACATCTTTTCATGTCTTGATAGTTCATTGTTTCTTTTGATTATCCCTATTTAATAACTTGACTATTTTATTCTTTAATGTCAGTGGGGTGCAAACCTTTTGAAATAAAAGGACCTAATTTTGAAAACTGGTTTATTCTGTTTTTTATTGTCTAGTATTCTTGAAAAAAAGGAATAAAAAAGGGACACATATACATAATTTGTATTCAAGGAAATTATATTTAAGCATTTACAAAAATAAATCAATTATCCATTGCTGGCTCAAATCATTTATTAGCATTGAATTGTCAGACACCAGAAGGCCACATATCCTTTCCAAAAGATATGTAACTTTCAAAATATCAGTGGTTATTAATCCATTGGCCAGAATGCCTAGAATATTTCCTGATGCTCCATGTATGAAGATTGAAATGCCTGGAGGAAAGTAACTTTAGATCTTAGTAATATTTTAATAAATAACTTGATGAAAATGGTCACATGGAAAGGAACATTCTTTCTTCTTCTGTATTCATATCTTGGAGGTGATGCATTTTTTCTATCATTTTGTCCATTTCCCCAGACCAGGGATGGAAGATAGAAATCCCACCTTGTATCCCATTTGGTGACAAGGGCTTGTGTCATGCTTTATCCTGGCCAATCTACTCACCAGATCTACCACCAGAAAATGCTCTTCTCCTTTGTCTGCCTCTTCTCATATGCTTTCTCTGTTCCATATCTCAGGCTTTCCCTTAGTCTCTTCTCTTGGATTAGAGAATTCTCTGAAGGTTTTTCATATAATGTAGTGAAATAATATGATCTAAAATAAATATCAGTAAAAATACAAAGAATATTATAAATTGTGCAGGTTACAATTAAAGAGAAGTTGGTCTTGTGAAGAAACTCATAGAGGTCATAATGTGTGAAATACATTCACAGGAATTTGAGTGTGTGTGTGTTGCATGTAATTAAGAAGAGCTTCACAACATGGCTTTTGAACTGTACATATATGCAATGCCACAATAAAACCTACTTTGTCCTCAATCGGTATAGCAGACAAACATTAGGACACCAGTGAAATATCCTTATGAATTTCCTAAATCACAAGGAACATTAGATCTTCTTTCACTCCATATGTAATTTTTAAATAGTTAACCTCATTTGCCTCTGAGGTAGTTAAGATTAAGCAAATAATTCTGAGATCTTGCAAGAAGGTATTAAAGTTGACGAAGACTGTATGGAATTTCACAAGCTATCCTTTCTCACAGAGAAAGCTGAGTGTGCACTACTTGAGGAATCAGGAAATAAAGACACCTGGTTACAATTTATCACCATTTTCTTTGGCTAGGTTGACCTCCTTGTCTTGTGATCTTTTATTGCTCTTGACTTCGCTCATTAAATCCTTCAAATACATTACTGTATTATGTTTTCAAAGTTCACAAGGGTTCAGTAAACCTGGGATTTTAAAACACTATAGTTTATAGATCAGAAGCTTTGTTTTGCCACAGATCCCTGAATTAAGTCTCAACAGCTATCCCACGTGAGTTTACATGTGCTAACCTATTCCATCTCCTATCATCTATTATTATTTTATAAGGATTCAAGGGAAAGCATATCAAGAATTGTTTCTATTTAGTGAAGCCCCTGTGGCCCATTGCCCTTGCTTTAAAAAAAAAAAAAAAGTCATCAGTAAAGGAGACTTTCACATCTAAAATTGTCCTAGTTGGTTGACCAGAAAATCTGGCCTCAAGCTACACTTACCCACAAACTGTTTGAAGCTTTTTTTCTAAGCCCAACAACCCCAGAGATTCTGAAGAAATGAATAGAATCATTCAAATATATCTGTATGTATAATAGTATTAAGAAATAAACTTTTCTTTCAATGTTTATCTATTTGACCTCCTATGATGTCATTTTTAGTAACTGTGATTATGTGTACTCTCATAATTAGCTGAAGAAAATCCCTTCTCCTCTGTGTTAAAGATAAGCCATTAAATTTAGTCAAGAAAAGTATTCTGGGAAACAGATCCATGTATCCAACAATTTACTGAACCTCCACTTTCTGATCCCATAGTGACTTAAAACACAGTATTTCAAAAATTGAACTTACCTGCCAGGTGTGGTAGTTCTTGCCAGTAATTCTAGCACTTTGAGGGACAGAGGTAGAAGGATTGCTGAAGGTTAGGAGTTCAAGACCATGTTGGGCAATGTAGCAAGACTGCATCTTTACAAAAAATTTCACAGCTAGCTGGACATGGTGGCACATGCCTGTAGTCCTAGTTTCTCAAGAAGCTGAGGTGGGAGGATTGCTTGAGTCCAGGAGTTCAAGGCATCATAGCACTTCAGGCTGGGTGACAGAGTGAGACTCTATCTCTGAAAATTAATAAATAAATAATTTTAAAAAAAATGAACTTACCATCCCTTTCTATCTCTCTCAGTTTCTGCCTTATTTTTCTTCTATTGCTTTTGACACTGACATGATTGTTCTAACTATTCCTGAAATTCACCTAAGCAAAAACCCTGACCTTCAACCTAGACTCCTCTATCATGTCCACATTCATCTACTGCTAAATTGTGTTAATTTTGCCTCCCAAATATGTGTTGAATCTCTCCACTTCTCTCACAAATATCACTTCCTTTGAACATGCTACCATAATATTTCAACGTCTTAACTGTTTCTTGCTTTAAGTTTTATACATTTTCTAATCCATTATTCACATTACAGCCACATAATCTTAAAACAAAGATAATGTCACTTCAGTAGTTAAAAGCCTACAAACATTCCTGACTTCTCTCAGGACAAATGCAGGATATTTTCCAAGGTCCTAAATGACTTTGCCACCAAGCAATCTATCCACATAATAAAACAAGACTTGTACACTGTGCATTTATATAAATAAAGTAAAAATTATTACTTTTTAGTGTGGTGCTGTTTGGTTCCTTAAATGCTTCTTAAATTTTTTAATGTTAATATTTTATAACTATGAATTATTAATCTTAATAATAGGCATGTCTATCAAAAAAGGACAACACACTATTGCCCAATAATAAATAAAGTAATATCAAATTAACTAAAAAGAAGATGTGACATATTAAATATACACTTAAATATTGTTAGGGTGCAGAGAACAAGACCCAAAAATATAGTGCTTTGACAAGCTGCATGCTTTGAATCAAAGGAAATTGAAAGACACAGAAATAAGCCTTAGAACCAAGGTCTCTCTCTCTATATATAGCATATTGTTAATGAAAAAGGCTAAGTACAGAAAAGTATCTTTAATATATTACTTACTGTGTAAAAAAGAATTGAAAATAAAATGCACATGCATTTACTGTTTGGCAACAAAGAGACACAGAAAGGATACACCGGATAATAATGAGATGGGTTACCTTCAGAGAGTGGGTGAAAACATAAAAAGTAGAGGAAATGGAAAGGGAAAGGACAATTCTCTGAACATACCATTTGCACATATCCTACCTTCAGAACCATGTTAATGCTTCATATATTCAAAAAAAAAGTCAATAAAATCCACAAAATACTAAAACTGATTGCTAACTTCTAAAATCACTTTCTGTACATTCTAAGACTGAAGACATAAGTAAAAACTTTGTTGAAATGGGAGACAGCTTTCTCCATCAGAGAAGGAATAAGTAAATATGGAAATTAAGAAGAGAGAGTGAACCCTGTGGGTTTGGACTGGCTTTGGCAACATCAATGTGGTAATTGTTTCTGTACTCTAAAAATACATATGAGCAATAGCACCTCAGTAGCAATGAGCACTCATATAACCTGGATTTTTGTTCTAAATGCCTGTCCTCTTAAATGAACCAGGAGTTCTTGGAGAAATGGCTGATTCCAGAGCTGGGGTGGGGAAATTACAAGATAATCCTGAAATTATTTTTAGTCAAAATGTAAGACAATACTCAAAGAAGTATGGTAAAATGTCAACAGGGCCCAGAATCATTGTGAATTGAATATCAAAATAAATAAGAATAGTAACAGGTTACAACTCATTCAATAAAAATAAGATTCCACAAGTTGACTAATAACAAAAATAAATAAATACTTAAAAGGTAATAATATAAATCACTTCTTTTCAGTAACATGCTACTACTAAATGTACAATAATGATGGAATTTGAAACCATCATTTACCGACTGCCATTATAATAATCCATTTAGTCAAAATTTAGTAATGGATGCTTAAAACGAGTAAAGTCAAGAGTAAGAGGATATTTATAATATCTCAGCATGCCTCACCATAAGAAAATTAATCATTATAAAATATAAACTAGCAACTTTGCAAGGGAGAAATCTGATAGAAACCACCTCAACAAAATGATTAAATTAACATTTCCAGTAAAGAGAAGAATACGCAGCAAATGCCCCCAGTTATCTTGTACTGAGAATGCAGCATCAATCCTACATTTTTTCAACTTTTATTGTAGATTCAGAAGGTACATATTCATATTTATTACCTTGGTATATTGCATGATAATGAAGTTTGGGGTGCAAATTATCCCATCACAAAGTTAACTTGACATAGTACTCAATGGTTAGTTTTTTTAATATTTGTCCTTCTCCCTCCTCCCTCTAGTGGTCTCTAGTGTCTACTGTTGCCATCTTTATGTCCATGAGTAACCCAGTGTTTAGCTCCCACTTATAGGTGAGAACATGCAGTGCTTTGTTTTCAGTTCCTGCATTAATTCACATAGGAGAGTAGCCTCCATAGTGCATCCATGTTGCTGCAAAGGACAAAATTTTATTGTTTTTTGTGTCTATGTAGTATTCCATGATGTATATATATCACATTGTCTTTATCCAGTCCACCATTGATGGACATGTAGGTTGATTCTCTGTCTTTGCTATTGTGAATAGTGCTGCAGTGAACATGCGAGTGCATGTGTCTTTTTGGTAGGATTTGTTTTCTTTGGATATATACCCTGTAATGGGATTGCTAGGTCAAATGGTAGTTCTATTCTAAGTTCTTTGAAAAATTGCCAAACTGCTTTCCACAGTTGCTGAACTAATTTACATTCCCACCAAGAGTGTCTAAGTATTCTATTTCCTCCACATCCTTACCAACATTTTTTTTTTGACATTTTATAATAGCCATTCTGACTTATGTGAGATAGTATCTCCTTGTGGTTTTGATTTGCACTTATGTAATGATTAGTGATGTAGAGTATTTTTTATAGAATTTTTTGGCTCCTTATATGCCTCCTTTGGAGAAATGTCCATGTCTTTGGCAGTTTTTAAAATCGTGTTATTTCCTTTTTAGTGTTTAATTGTTTTAGTTCCTTATAGATTCTAGATACCACACGTTTGTTGGATACATACTTGATGAGTATTTTCTCCCATTCTTCAGGTTGTCAGTTTACTCTGTTCATAGTTTTTTTTTTGCTGTGCAGAGTTTTTAGTTTAATTAGGTCCCCTTTGTCAATTTTTGTTTTTGTTGCAATTGCTTTTGAGGACTTAGTCATACATTCTTTCCCAAGGACAATTCCCAGAATGGAGTTTGCTAGGTTTTCTTCTCAAAGTCTTACAGTTAGAGGCCTTATATTTAAGTCTTTAATCCATTTTGAGTTGATTTTTGTATTGGTGAAAAGTAATGGTCGAGTTTTATTCTTCTGCATGTTGCTAGCCAGCTCTTCCGGGGATATTTTTCAAATAGGGAGTCCTTTTGACATTGCTTGTTTTTTGTTGACTGTTGAAGATCAGATGACAATAGGTGTGCAACTTTATTTCTGGATTTGCTATTTGGTTCCTTTGCCCAAGGACAGACAATTACCTGTCTTTGTACAGGTATCATGCTATTTTGGTTACTACAGCTTTACAGTATAGTTTGAAGACAGGTAATGTGATGCCTCTGGCTTTGTTCTTTTGGCTTACATTGCTTTGGTTCCTTGGGCTACTTTTTGGTTTGATATAAATTTTAGAATTTTTTTTCTACTTCTCTGAAAAATGATGTTGACACTTTGAAAGGAGTAGCACTGAATCTGTAGATTACTTTCGGCAGTATTCCCATTTTAGTGAGATTAATTCTTCCAATCCATGAGCATGAAATATTTTTTCATTTGCACGTGTCTCTATTATTTCACACAGCAGCATTTGGTGGTTTTCCTTGTGCAGACCTTTAACCTCCTTTATTAGATTTATTCCTAGGTATTACATATACATTTTTAGCTGTTGTAATTATAATTGTGTTCTTGAGTTGGCTTGAATATTGTTGGTGTATAGAAATGCTACTGATTTTGTGTCCTGAAACTTTACTGAAGTTTGTTTGTCAGTTCCAGGAACTTTTGGAAGAGTCGCTAGAGTTTTCCAGGTATAGAGTCATATTGTCTGTGAAGAGAGATAGTTTGACTCTTTTTCCTATTTAGACACCTTTTATTTCTTTCTCTCGCCTGATTGCTCTGGCTAGCACTTCCAGTACTATGTTGAATAGGAGTGGCAAAAGTGGACCTCCTTGTCTTGTTCCAGTTCTCAAGGGGAATGTTTTCAGTTTTTGCCCATTTAGCATGATGTTAGCTGTGAGTTTGTCATAAATGACTCTTATTATTTTGAGGTAAGTTTCTTCAATGCCTACTTTCTTCAGAATTTTTATCATGTAGCCCTGTCGAATTTTATCAGCAGCTTTTTCTGCATCTATTGAACTAATCATATGATTTTGTTTTTAATTCTGTGAATTAAATGTGTTGAATCACATTTGTTGATTTGCCTATTTTGGACCACCTTGCATTCCAAGAATGAATCCACTTGATCATGGTGAATTAAATTTTTGGTGTGTTTTCAGATTTGGTTTACTAGTATTTTGTTGAGGATTTTTGCATTTATGTTAATAGGGGTATTGATCTGCAGGTTTTGTTGTTGATGTTGTTATTGTGTCTTTACCAGGTTTTGTTAAACAGTGACGCTGGCTTTGTAGACTGAGTTAGGGAGGAGTCCCTCTTCCTCAAGTTTTTGGAATAGTTTCAGTAGGATTTGTGCTAGCTCCTTTTTGTACATCTTGTAGAATTTGGCTGAGTCCATCTGGTCTGGGGTTCTCTTTGGTTGCTAAGTTTTTTATTATTGACTCAATTTTATTACTGATTCAACTTAATCTTGGTCTGTTCTGGCTTTCAATTTTTTCCTGACTCAATCTTGAGAGATTGTGTGTTTCCAGAATTTATCTATTTCCTCCGCGTTTTCTAGTTTGTGTGCATGGAAGTGTTCGTAATAGTCTCTGAGGGTCTTTTGTATCTCCGTGGTTTTGGTTTTAACATTACCTTTGCCATTTCTAATTGTGCTTATTTGGATCTCCCTTTTTTCTTAATTGAGCTAGCCATCTTAAAATCTTATTTTTCCTTTTAAAAAAAGCAACTGTTCATTTCAATGATTCTTTTTATGGATTTTTGGGTCTCAATTTTGTTCAATTCCAGTCTGATTTTAGTTATAATTTTTTCCTGCTGGTCATGAAGTTGGTTTGTTCTTGTTGTTCTAGTTCATCTAGGTGTGATGTTAGATTGTTAATTTGGGATCTTTCTAACTTTTTGAGGTTGGTATATATATACACAATAAATGTTTGCAATATATATACTATATATAGTATAGATCTTATATACTATATAATACTAAGATATATTGTATATATCTTATGTAAGATAAGAGGGGATACCTGCACCAAGATCTCTGCATGGGAAGGGGGGGGCAGATCAGGCTGCTGATCCAGGTGAACAGGTGTTCTGAATTCTTGGAAGTCTGTCTGGGCATGGATGGAGAGGGCCCTCTGCACCAAGAACTCGCAAAAGAGGAGTGGGGCAATCTAGTCCATCGAACCAGGCAAGGGGCTGCTCTGAATGCCTGGGTGTGTTGCAGAGAATGATCCACTGCACCTTGATCTATGCCCATGAAGAGTGGTGTGGCTCAGGCTACTGGACAAGGTATGTGTGCTCATGAATGGATGCTGTGACTGCCTGGCAATCTGCCTGGGCATGGAGCAGAGAGAGTCTCATTGTACTATGATTGAGAGGTGACAACGTGGTAGCAGCCCTCACTCACTCTCAGTGCCTCCTCAGCTTTGGCATCTACTCTGGCTGTGCTCAAGGAGCCCCTCAGCCCACTGCTCTGCAGTGGGGGTCCCTCTCTGGGACTGGCTGAGGCAAGAGCTGGCTCCCTCTGTTATAGGGAGGTGTGGAGGGAGAGGCGTGGGTGGGAGCTGGGGCTGTACATGGCACTCAGGGGCCTGCGCTCATTCCAGGTGGGCGTGGGCTTGGCGGGCCCCACACTTGGCATGGCTGGCTGGCACCTGATGGGCTTGATCGGGAACAAGATCCCTCTGGGCTGCTGGAGTGCCTGGGCTAGGTGCTGCAAAGTCCTGTGGCAAGAGCTATTGAGAGGTGAAGCCAGTTGGGCTTCTTGGTCAGGTGGGGACTTGGAGAACTTTTCTGTCTAGCTCAAGTATTGTAAATGCACCAATCAGCACTCTGTGTCTAGCTAAAGGTTTGTAAATGCACCAATCAGCCCTCTGTGAAAATGGACCAATCAGCTCTCTGTAAAATGGACCAATCAGCAGAATGTGGGTTGGGCCAGATAAGGGAATAAAAGCAGGCCACCCAAGTCAGCAGCGTCAATCTTCTCCAGTCCCCTTCCATGCTGTGGAAGCTTTGTTCTTTTGTTCTTCGCAATAAAGCTTGCTGCTGCTCACTCTTTGGGTCCACACCACCTTTATGAGCCATAGCACTCATTGCGAAGGTCTACAGCTTCACTCCTGAAGTCAATGAGACTACAAACCCACCAGAAGGAAGAAACTCCAGACACATCTGAATATCTGAAGGAACAAACTCCGGACACACTATCTTTAAGAACTTTAACACCCACCACAATGGTCCGTGGCTTCATTCTTGAAGTCAGCGAGACCAAGAACCCACCAATTATGGACACGTTTTGGTGATCCAGATGGGGCTATTGCCTGTCAACAGGTGATGAGACTATCATCAAATGGTGAGACCATCACCTATCGGTGAGACCATTGCCTATCACCAAATGTTGAGTACCATTGGACCCCTTTCACTTGCTATTCTGTCCTATTTTTCCTTAGAATTCGGGGGCTAAATACCAGGCACTTGTTGGTCAGCTAAAAGCAACTAGCGCAGCTGCTGGACTAAAGACACGGGTGTCAGACTTTCTGGAAAAGGGCTCTCTAACAACCCCCGACTCTTTGGAGTTGGGATCATTGGTTTGCCTGGAACCAGCTTCCACTTTTCCTGTACTTCTGGGCTGAGCTGAGGGTCAACAGAGAGGAGAGCCATTCAGCTCTGGGGTCCTGACAACACCTTGTGGCCATGAGAGGAACTCTCGAGGGCATGTCACCCAAGTGGGACTCACCCATCCATCCTATCTATCCTGACCCTTGCAACCTGGGTCCTAATGCCTGCCCAACAAACTCCCTCTTGCCTCTCTTCTCCATGGCTAGCCCCACTTCTCAAAACTACTCTCTGTATCTGGTGCTTTTCTAGTTTCTCTTATAAGAATGATTTCTAGTATAAACTTCAGGACTCTGTTACCTTCTTTAGGCACCTGGGCTCACTAATCAGAAAGACATAATTTTTGCCCAAAGCCCCATTGTAGGGGGTACTATCTGGAATTTCAGGATGCCTCCTCAGACAAGCAAGCCTAACAAAAGCTATTTCTGAAGTTAGGATATGGGGAGCCTCAGAAAATTTATCCTTCTTATTCATATAAGTGAGGACAAAAGTCATCACTCTTCCAACTCTGGAGATTCCTTCCCTCCCTCAGGGTATGGCCCTCCATTCTGGGGGCATAACATCTTTATATGACATAGGTAAGGTCCCAATACTAACAGGATAATGCTTAGGACTCTAACAGGGTTTTGAGAATGCGTCAATAATGGCCACTAAATCTGATTTTTCTCAGCCCTCTTTGTGGTTTAGTAGGACAAGCAAGGGTGCGGGTTTGCGAATGCATCAGTAAGGGCCACTAAATCCAACGTTCCTCGGTCGTCCTTGTGGTCTGGGAGTAAAACTAGTGTTTCTGCTGCTGCGTCAGTAAGCGCAACTATCCAGATCAGCAGGGTCCAGGGACCATTGTGTGTTCTTGGACAGGGGTTGTTTCTGGTGCTGCATCAGTGAGCACAACTATTCCGATCATCAGGGTCCAGGGACCATTGCAGGTTCTTGGGCAGGGGGAGAAACAAAACAAACCGCAACCATGGGCAGTTTTGTCTTTCAGATGGGAAACACTCAGGCATCAACAGGCTCACCCTTGAAATGCATCCTAAGCCATTGGGACCAAACTGACCCATAAACCCTGAAAAAGAGGTGGCTCATTTTCTTCTGCACTATGACTTGGCCCCAATATTCTCTCTCTGATGGGGAAAAATGGCCACCCGAGGGAAGTATAAATTACAATACTATCCTGCAGCTTGACCTTTTCTATAAGAAGGAAGGCAAATGGAGTGAAATACCTTATGTCCGAGCTTTCTTTTCATTGAAGATACACAACTATGCAAAGCTTGCAATTTACATCCCACAGGAGGGCCTCTCAGCTTACCCCCATATCCTAGCCTCACTATAGCTCCCCTTCCTATTAATGATAATCGTCCTCTAATCTCCCCTACCCAGAAGGAAATAAGCAAAGAAATCTCCAAAAGACCACAAAACCCCTTGGGCTATCGGTTATGTCCCCTTCAAGCTGTAGGGGGAGGGGAATTTGACCCAACCCAGGTACATGTTCCCTTCTCCCTCTTTGATTTAAAGCAGATCGAGGCAGACCTGGGAAAGTTTTCCGATGATCCTAATAGGTACATAGATGTCCTACAGGGTCTGGGGCAAACTTTCAATCTCACTTGGAGAGATGTTATGCTATTGTTAGACCATACACTGGCCTTTAATGAAAAGAATGTGGCTTTAGCTGAAGCCCAAGAGTTTGGAGATCCCTGGTATCTTAGTCAAGTAAATGATAAAATGACAGCTGAAGAAAGGGACAAATTCCCTATTGGTCAGCAAGCCATCCCCAGTATGGATCCCCACTGGGATCTCAACTCTGATCATAGGAACTGGAGTTGCAAACATCTGTTGACCTGTGTTCTAGAAGGACTAAGGAGAATTTGGAAAAAGCCCATGAATTATTCAATGATGTCCACCATAACTCAGGGAAAGGAAGAAAATCCTTCTGACTTCCTTGAGTGGCTATGGGAGGCCTTAAGAATATATGCTTCCCTGTCACCCGAATCACTTGAGGGCCAATTGATTCTAAAAGATAAGTTTATTACCCAATAAGCCACAGATATCAGGAAAAAGCTCCAAAAGCAAGCCCTGGGCCCTGAACAAAATCTGGAGGCGTTATTAAAACTGGCGACCTCTGCGTTCTGTAATAGGGACCACGAGGAACAGGTCCAAAAGGAAAAGCAAGATCAGAGAAAGGCCGCAGCCTTAGTCATGGCCCTCAGACAGACAAACCTTAGTGGTTCAGAAAGGACAGAAAACGGAGCAGGCCAATCACCCAGTAGGGCTTGTTACCAGTGTGATCTATAAGGACACTTTAAAACAGATTGTCCAGTGAGAAACAAGCCGCCCCCTCGTCCACGTCCACTATGCTGAGGCAACCAGCAGAAGATGTACTGCCTCAGAGGGCAAGGTTCTCTGGGTCAGAAGCCCCAACCAGATGATCCAACAACAGGACTGAGGGTGCCTGGGGCAAGCGCCAGCTCATGTCATCACCCTCACTGAGCCCCGGGTATGCTTAACCATTGAGGGCCAGGAAATTGACTTCCTCCCAGACTCTGGCACAGCCTTCTCAGTGTGAATCTCCTGTCCTGGAAAACTGTCTTCAAGGTCTGTTATCATCTGAGGAATCCTGGGACAGTCTGTAACCAGGTATTTCTCCCACCTCCTCAGATGTAACTTGGAGAATTTGCTCTTTTCACACGTCTTTCTTGTTATGCCTGAAAGTTCCACACCTTTATTAGGGAGGGATATATTAGTCAAAGCTGGAGTTATTCTCTACATGAATATGGGGAAAAAGTTACCCATTTGTTGTCCCCTACCTGAGGAGGGAATCAACCCTGAAGTCTGGGCACTGGAAGGGCAACTTGGAAGGTCAAAAAATGCCTGCCCAGTCCAAATCAGGCTAAAAGACCCCACCACTTTTCCTTATCAAAGGCAATATCCCTTAAGGCCTGAAGCTCGTAAAGGATTGCAGGATATTGCTAAACATTTAAAAGCTCAAGACTTGGTAAGGAAATGCAGCAGTCCCTGCAACACCCCAATTCTAGGATTACAAAAACCGAATGATCAGTGGAGAGTAGTGCAAGATCTTAGACTCATCAATGAGGCAGTAATTCCTCTATATCCAGTTGTACCAAACCCCTATACCTTGCTTTCTCAAATATCACAGGAAGCAGAATGGTTCACAGTTCTGGACCTCAAGGATGCCTTCTTCTGTATTCCCCTACACTGTGACTCCCAGTTTCTCTTTGTCTTTGAGGATCCCACAGACCACACGTCCCAACTTATGTGGACGGTCTTGCCCCAAGGGTTTAGGCATAGCCCTCACCTGTTTGGTCAGGCACTGGCCCAAGATTTAGGCCACTTCCCAAGTCCAGGCACTCTCGTCCTTCAGTATACTGATGATTTACTTTTGGCTACCAGTTTGGAAGCCCCGTGCCAGCAGGCTACTCTAGATCTCTTGAACTTTCTAACTAATCAAGGGTACAAAGTGTCTAGGTCGAAGGCCCAGCTTTGCCTACAGCAGGTTAAATATCTAAGCCTAATCTTAGCCAGAGGGACCAGAGCCCTCATCAAGGAATGTATACAGCCTATACTGGCTTATCTTTACCCTAAGACATTAAAACACCTGTGGGGGGTCCTTGGAATCACCAGCTTTTGCTAACTATGGATCCCTGGATACAGCAAGATAGCCAGGCCCCTCTATAGTCTAATTAAGGAATCCCAGAGGGAAAATACTCATCTAGTAGAATGGGAACCAGGGGCAGAAACAACCTTCAAAACCTTAAATTAGGCCCTAGTTCTTCAGACAGGACAAAACTTCTCTTTATATGTCACAGAGAGCAGGGACAGCTCTTGGAGTCCTCACTCACACTCGTGGGACAACCCCACAACCAGTGGCATACCTAAGTAAGGAAATTGATGTAGTAGCAAAAGGCTGGCCTCACTGTTTATGGGTAGTTGTGGCAGAGGCCATCTTAGTGTCAGAGGCTATCAAAATACTACAAGGAAAGGATCTCACTGTCTGGACTACTCATGATGTAAATGACATACTGGGTGCCAAAGGAAGTTGATGGCTATCAGACAACCGCCTACTTAGATACCAGGTGGTCCTTGAGGGACTGGTGCTTCATATACGTAGGTGCATGGCCCTTAACCCTGCCACTTTTCTTCCAGAGGATGGGGAACCAAACAAGCATGACTGCCAACAAATTATAGTCCAGGCTTATGCCACCCGAGATGATCTCTCAGAAGTCCCCTTAGCTAATCCTGACTTTAACCTATATAACAATGGAAGTTCATTTGTGGAGAATGGGATATGAAGGGCAGGTTATGCCATAGTTAGTGATGTAACCATTCTTGAAAGTAGCCTCTTTCCCCAGGGACCAGTGCCCAGTTAGCAGAACTAGTGGCACTTACCCGAGTCTTAGAACTGGGAAAGTGAAAAAGAATAAATGTGTATATAGATAACAAGTATGCTTATCTAATCCTACATGCCCATGCTGCAATATGAAAAGAGAGGGAGTTCCTAACCTCTGAGGGAAACACCCAATAAATACCACAAGGAAACTGTGGAGTTACTACATGCAGTGCAAAAATCAAAGGAGGTGGCAGTCTTACACTGCCAAAGCCATCAAGAAGAGAAAGGAGAGGGGAGAACAGCAGCATAAGCGACTGGCAGAGGCAGGGAAAGACCAGCAAGAAGGAAAGAGAGAAAGTGATAGAAAGTCAGAGAAAGAGAGAGAGAGGAAGAAACAGAGAGACAAAGAGGAGACAGAGAGAGGAAGAGACAGAGAGACAGAAAGTCAAAGAGGGAGTCAGAGAGAGAGAGAGAGTAGTAAAGAAAAAACAGTGTACCCTATTCCTTTAAAAGCCAGGGTAAATTTCTGTCTACCCAGACAAGGCATATTCTTCTTATGTAGAACTTCAACTGATATCTACCTTGCAGACAGTTCACAAGAAATAATGAAATCTATCCTTACTCTACAATCCCAAATAGACTCTTTGGCAGCAATGACTCTCCAAAACTACTGAGGCCTACACCTCCTCACTGCAGAGAAAGGAAGACTTTGTACCTTCTTGGGGGAAGAGTGTTGTTTTTACACTAACCCGTCAGGGATAGTATGAGATGCCACCCGGCATTTACAGGAAAAGGCTTCTGAAATCAGACAACTCTTTTCAAACTCTTATACCAACCTCTGGAGTTGGGCAACATGGATTCTCCCGTTTCTAGGTCCCATGACAGCCATCTTGCTGTTACTCGCTTTTGGACCCTGTATTTTTAAACTTCTTGTCAAATTTCTTCCTCTAGAATTAAGGCCTTCAAGCTACAGATGGTCTTACAAATGGAACCCCAAATGAGATCAACTAAAACCTTCTACCAAGGACCCCTGGCCAACCCACTGACCCTTCCACTGGCCCAAAGAGTTCCCCTCTGGAGGATACTACAACTGCAGGGCCCCCTTCATCGCCCCTATCCAGCAGGAAGTAGCTAGAGTGGTCATTGGCCAAATTCCCAACAGCAGTTGTGGTGTTCTGTTTAGAAGGGGAATTGAGAGGTGACAACCTGGTAGCAGCCCTTATTCGCTCTTGGTGACTCCTTAGCCTCGCCATCTGCTCTGGCTGTGCTCAAGGAGCCCTTCAGCCTGCCACTGCACTGTGGGGGCCCCTCTTTGGGGATAGCCGAGGCCAGAGCCAGCTCCCTCTGCTCACAGGGAGGTGTGAGGGAGAGATGCAGGTGGGAGCCAGGGCTGCTCATGGCGCTGGTGGGCCAGCACGGGTTCTGGGTGGGTGTGAGCTTGGCAGGCCTTGCACTCGGCACAGTGCCTACTGGGCTTGACTGGGGGACGAGCTCCCTCTGGGCTGCTGGACGAGCAGCCCCCTGGGCTGCTGTGCCCGGGCTAGGTGCCGCAATGTCCCCTGATGAGTGCCATTGAGAAGCTGGGCTTCTGCTTCACGTGGGGACTTGGAGAATATTTCTGTCGAGCTCAATGATTGTAAATGCACCAATCAGCACTCTGTGTCTGGCTAGAGGTTTGTAAATGCAGAAATCAGCACTCTGTGTCTAGCTAAAGGTTTGTAAATGCGCCAATCAGTGCTCTGTGTCTAGCTAATCTGGAGGGGACTTGGAGAACTTTGTATCCAGCTAAAGCACTGTAAACACACCAATCAGCACTTTGTGTCTAGCTAAAGGATTGAAAATGCACCAATTAGCCCTCTGTCAAAATGGGCCAATCAGCTCTCTGTAAAATGGACCAATCAGCAGGACGTGGATGGGGCCAGATAAAGGAATAAAAGCAGGCCACCCAAGCCAGCAGTGGCAATCTGCTCTGGTCGTCTTCCACACTGTGGAAGCCTTATTTTTTGCTCTTTGCAATAAATCTTGCTACTGCTCACTCTTTGGGTCCACGCCACCTTTATGAACTGTAACACTCACCATGGAAATCTGCAGCTTCACTCCTGAAGTCAGAGAGACCATTAAGCCACCAGAAGAAAGAAACTCCAGACACATCTGAACATCTGAAGGAAAAATCTCCAGACATACCACCTTTAAGAACTGTAACACTCACTGCAAGGGTCCACAGCTTCATTCTTGAAGTCAGCGAGACCAAGAACCCACCAATTCCTGACACATGATCTACATCCATGTAAGGTGGGGTGGCTCAGGCTGCTGGTCCAGGCAAGCAAGTGCTCCAAATACTGGAATTTCTGCCTGCCGGTGGAGCAGAAAGTGCCCTACTGCACTATGTTCTTAGGGGAGCAGATGGCAGCACTCAGTGTGGCACACACAGATTAGTTTCCAATTACCAAGCTGACTGGTTGCAAGACTCACCACCCTAAAGAAACTGCAGCTGTAGCAGTTTCCTCCTGCCCCAGTCTTGCAATGGGGGAGAGCACAATTCCAATGCCTATTGCAGAGGCACTTTCCACAGTTCTGGCTGTGGAAGCCCCTGCACCACTCCAGATGCTCCAATCTCTGACCTGAGACTAAAATAAAATGTCTACGCAGCCACGTTGCCAGGTCACCAAACAGTGACTGATTTTGTATGTGTCCTGATTAAAAATTGCATTCTACTCTCAGTTCCAGGTCTGGGAAAATGTCTGCAGCTTATCCCTGTGTCATTTCCTCACAACATCCCCAGGCCTCTCCCCACGTTAGCTCCAGGGCTTGGAACTAACAAAACAAGGTGCTATGTCTCAGCCCGGGTTGCTTGGATCCCCAGGAGAAAGGTGTGTCACAGAGGGAGGCTCTCTGCCTCTCACGTAATGGGGCTTAACTCACTTTTGTTAGCTGGATGCTGTCACAGGGGCTGTTATCCTCTGTGTTCCTTCCTGGGATCTGAGGTGTCCTACACCATTCTGGTGGATTCCCACTTTCCTTTGTAAATTAAAGCTTGCAGAGTTGATCTTTATGCACTATCTTGCTACTTCCAAGTGTCTGAGGCAAGTTGAAAGTCTCTAATATGCCATCTTGGGGAAATGACTTAAAAAAAAGTAGAGACAAAGCTGCTAGAACGGAAGGCAGTGGCACAATAGTAGCTCACTGCAGCTTCCAACCCCTGGGCTCAAGTGATCCTCCAAATCTTAGGTAATTTAGAACCTATGCACATGTAGGTCAGCTAAAAACTGTATTTCTTCTCAAAGTGAATAACTTCAATTTAATCATGTGAAAACATCAGACAAATATTCTCAAATTGAAGAACATTATAAAAATGTAACTGTCTTCTATTCTTTGAAATTGTCAATGTCATAAAATACCAAAATAAATAAATAAATAAATTCTTGAATATTAAAGGGGACCAAAGTCATGACAACTTAATATAACAAAGGATTTTGGATTTTCTTTTGCTCAAAATTCATCAATGGATATTGGTGAAATCACAATAAATTCTTGCATCAATATTAATTTTTTTTTTGATGGTTGTACTGTGGATATGTTTGTGGGAAATAAAGATTAAAGAGTTTATACTAAAATGACATTATGTCTGGAAATTGCTCTTGAATGGTTCAGAGAAAAGTTTTTTACTTATCTATTTATCTATCTAGAAAAAAGATAAAGCAAATATAATAAGGTTTAGAGAATCTAGGTGAAAAGTATCAAGGAATTCTATATACTGTTCTTTTAAGTTTTCTATGAACCAGAAACAATTTAAAAAATATAAATAATGATAAGTGTAATTAGCATATAAATATTTTCTCAGAACTACAATAGTTCCTTTTTCATTAACAATTATCTACATTTCTTCAAAATTTTTCTATTTTATTCTTCCATTCTTTATTTTGTTTAGTAAGAGATAACAAATAGTAGTCTGCAATACAATGGTAAATATTATTTATAATAAATAATATAAAAAATATGTTCAAATATTGCAGGAAGTCAGGGACCCTGAACATAGGGACTGGCTGAAGCCGTGGCAGAAGAACATAAATTGTGAAGATTTCATGGATATTTATCAGTTCCCAAAATTAATACTTTTATAACTTCTTATGCCTGTCTTTACTTCAATCTCTGAACATAAATTGTGAAGATTTCATGGACATTTATTAGTTCCCCAAATTAATACTTTTATAATTTCTTAGGCCTGTCTTACTTTAATCTCTTAATTCCATCATCTTTGCAAGCTGAGGATGTATGTGTTAACTGCACAAATTGTTTGTAAAACATGTGTGTTTGAACAATATGAAATCAGTGCACCCTGAAAAAGAACAACATACTGGCAATTTTCAGAGAACAAGGAAAGATAACCATAAGGTCTGACTGCCTGTGGGGGTCGGGCAGAATAGAGCCATATTTTTCTTCTTGCAGAAAGCCTATAGATAGATGTGCGAGTAGGAGAAACATCGCTGAATTCTTTTCCCAGCAAAGAATATTAATACTTGAGACCCTGGGGAAGGAATGCATTCCTGGGGGTAGGTCTATAGACGGCCGCTCTGGGATTGTCTGTCTTATGCGGTTGAGATAAGGACTGAAATACGCCCTGGTCTCCTGCAGTGCCCTCAGGCTGACTAGGATTGGGAAATCCCAGTCTGGTAAATTCCAGTCAGACGGTTGTCTGCTCTCGAATCCTGTTTCCTGTTAAGATGTTTATCAAGAAAATGCATGCACAGCGAGTGGGAAACAGACCCTCATCAGTAATTCTAATTTTGCCTCTGCCTTGTGATCTTTTATTGCCCTTTGAAACATGTGATCTTTGTGACTTACTCCCTGTTCGTACACCCCCTGTCCTTTTAGAGTCCCTAATAAAAACATGCTGGTTTTGCAGCTCAGGTGGTCATTGTGGAACCTGCCGATATGTGATCTCACCCCTGGTGGCCCAGCTGTAAAATTTCTCTCTTTGTACTCTTTCTCTTCATTTCTCAGCAGCCAACACTTAGGGAAATTAGAAAAGAACCTACGTTGAAATATTGGGGGCTGGTTCTCCCAATATTCAAAATTTTTAAAAAGAAAGTTATTGAAATGTATAAACAGAAATGCAATTATAAATAATTTCAAGAAATTTACATGTAAGTAGGTATAACATTTTTACTCACATTCATTATTTATAGGATGTTTGGACTATAGGGAACTGATTGCATTTTATACAAAAAAACTAAAACCTTGGTAAATTAAGTGTGTAAGTTCACATAACTGGGGAATGGCAGAATTGTAAATACAGCCTAGATTTCTGGACTGTACTGTGTGGTGTGGTGATTATAATTTGGCACTTTGCCAGTTATTGGCTAGCTTTGACTCCATGAATTGGAAATTCTCTCTTATGAAGTAGTATGGCTGAGTGGTTTAGAGAACAAGATAGATGCCAAGGACACTTTTAGTTCTAGAACCATCTTTGTTGCTTACTGACTGTGTGGTTTTGGGGAAATCTCTTCCAGTTCTGATTTTCAGTGTAACTATATCTTCCTGAAAATTTTACTTATTACAACAAAAAGTAATAAGAAATCTTAATATTAAAGCAAAAATAAATTTAAAACATCTATATCTATGCCATAAATGTAGCTTTATAGTTTAGATAAGTCCTTTGCTTTTCAAAATCATTTCAAATATGACTATTAAATTTTCAGATATACAAACAATGCTTATAGGAATATAAATTAGTATATATATTCTGAAGGATAATATAACAATACATCTTTAAACCTATAGTTATTTGCATAAAGTTTTTCTAAGTTAATGACTAGAAAAGCATCATAAGAAAATAATCAATTAATTATTAAAACTTACAGATACAAGGATAGCCCACCTTAATGCTAAGTAAATAAAAAACCTTAAAGTCCATTAATAGTGGATCAATTAAATATACTATATTTATAGAATGGAATAGAATATAGACATAAAATATAACAATATTTCCCAATCATGTGTTCAGAAACATTGATCCTTGGAAAGAATCCTATGGAAAAAAAATAAGTATTTAAGATCAGCAAATTATATTCCTTCTAAAAATAGGGAAATTATAGATAATTTAAGGTCTTGTGGTATGGGATTATCAGGATAATGTATGATAAATGCTGTTGTAGAATATTTAATGATGTGGCAAATATTTGAGAGGCATAGTTAATTAAAATATGTATTCTTAAAATATATAGAGATTGTATATAAAATTGTATATATATGTGTACATAACTACACATAAATGTATATATGCACATTCATACATATATATGTAAAATTATAATTATATATGACAAAAATTAATAATCTTGCATTAAGAAACTAGAAATAAAAATATTTTGCTTATGTTTCACATTTTAAAGACTTGCACAATGTAAATAAATTGCACACTTCATTCCAAATATTTTATGTTACCAGATGTTTACATCTTTATCTTTTTGCTCTCTGGTTCTTTATTTTGCCATCCTTTTTTTTTTTTAAGATTCCACATCATAAAATCAACCGCTTAGTGTTATTTTGGAACTCAACTGAAAAAATTCAGTGTTTCTTCCTTCAAACATTCTTTTCTCTGTTTTCACAGTGGCATATTGCACATCTGGTTGATTTCATCTCACCTCTCCAACCTCCACGTGTGTAGCCTCACCTCTCCTACATGTGTTTGTATTTCTACAACATGTTGGCAGACATTGCTGCCAAAATAATCTTGCAAATGCATTGCTTTGGCGACATCACTTCCATCTTCAAATCCTTCAACAATGGCACTTCTTTGCATATAAAATTCAAATTATTCAAATACATTTCAAATAGACTTTATCTGCACATACATATAAACCATGATATCTCTCATCTATCCTCTTTTACTTACTGCTGTTTGCTGCTTGATATGTCCAAATACTTAAAAATAATTTTGTTTATGTTAATGTTACTTTAAATACTTTTCTCTTTTAAAAAAATTGTCTTTGCTTTTCACTAAGTGATTTCTTAAAATTTTATGATTCCTGAGTGTTTACTTAATGGAAGAAAGAAAGGACTCTAATATTTATTGAATGCCAGTTATAGACAGCACAACAAACATGTTGACTTAACCACATGTCTAAGTTAAAGTACAAACATTTCATAAGCTAGGAATTAAAGATATTCTGATGAATTCTACTTTATATCATTTTCTTAATTCCTACAAACTATTTGACCATCATTTTATTGCTGAACATTTGTGCAATTTTATTTTTGATAAATGAACTAAGTAGTAGATGACTATGCTTTTACTATCTCCCACATGAATCCACTAATATTTTATTTTACACTTTATTTTAGAAACAGAGTCTCACTGTCACTCAGGCTGGAGTAAAGTGGTGTGATCATAGTTCGCTGCAGTCTTGAACTTCTGGGCTCAAGTGACCCTCCCACCTCATCCTCCTGAGTAGCTGGGACTACACACCAAACCCTGTGCCCATCTAATTTTTAATTGTTTTTTGTAGAGAGTGTGTCTTGCTATGTTATCCATGATGATCTCAAACTCCTAGGCACCAGCAATCCTCTGCCTTGGCCTCCCGCAGCATTGGGATTACAGGCATGAACCACCATGCCTGGCCCATTGTTATTTATTTTTTAAAGCTAAACTCTATAAGGAATTATTTTAGTTGTTTTTTCTCAGGGGGTTAAATGTCTCCTACTAACTCTGACAGAAGGTTATAAACTTGTTATTGTATTAAGTCAGGGAAGTTAGTATCAGTGAAAGAACAAAAATTTCTGCCATTTACAATCAACATATTGCAAAAGAAAGAACAAGTTAAAACAAAAAAAAAAATAGAAAGAGCTTAATCCTTTAAACAGAAGTCTATCCTTTTCCTAGAAGAATTGTCCACCATACATTAAAATATCCAATAATCAGTCATGCATGGTGGTTCACGCCTGTAATCCCAGTACTTTGGAAGGCGGAGGGAGGCAGGTCAAGATCACTTGGAGGTCAAGAGTTTGAGATTAACCTGGCTGACAGTGCAAAACCCCGTCTCTACTAAAAGTACAAAAATTAGCTGGTCATGGTGGCGCACCTGTAATCCCAGCTTCTCAGGAGGCTGAGACATGAGAATCGCTTGAGCCCACAAGGCAGAGTTTGCAGTGAGCCAAGATTGTGCCACTGCATTCCAGCCGAGGTGCAAAGTGAGATGCTCAAAAAAAAAAAAAAAAAAAAAAAAAAAAAATCAAAGAATTAAAATTTTAAGCAATTGTGATACATGTACATAAATACAAAGACAATAAAACCATAGCCCAATATTTTATTTTATCATCTTATATGACATTTAATTGCTTTCTTGATATGTTTCTCAGTTTGAGGCTCTCTATTCTATACCAGATTCAAAGAATAATTTGAATCTCATTTGTTAAAATATTGTATTTATTGGTGATCAAAAGCCCACCTGTACTAGTGTACTAGTTACCCAAGCAGCTATTAAAAAACACCACAGACTGGGTGGCTTAAACCAAAAAAATATATTGTATCACTATTACAGAAGCTAGAAATTCCAAATCAAGACAACAGCAGGTCTGGTTTTTCCTGAAGCTTGCTCCTTGGTTTACAGATGACCGTCTTGTAGTTGTGTCCGCATATAGTCTTTTCTCTGTGCTCACACATCCCTGATGTCTCTTTGTGTGTCCAAATGTTCTCTTCTTAAAAAGACTCCTGTCAGATTAAATCAGGACCCACCCCAGTGGCTTCATTTTAACTTAATCACCAGTTTAAAGGCCCTATATAAAAATACAGTCACATTCTGAGGTCCTGGAGACTGGAACTTCAACATCTGAATTTGAGGGAGACATAATTCAACTCAAAATAACTGGGAACACCACTACCATTAAAATACTAACCTATCTAGGACTTTTACTTTCTCTGAGATTAGTTGTTTCAAAGTGATGTTAATACTGAAAAATTCACAAACTTATACATGTTATCTATGACTCTGTGGCAAGAATATTAGTTTCTACAGGAACTATTATATTCTTAGTTATGAAACAATTATTGCCAAATCCTCTGATATTAAGAAACTAATTCAAGCTTTTCTTGTTTTTATTTTTTAAGATTCTCTTATCCACTTTGATTTGGTGAACTTCCAACCCTAGCAATGGCATCAATGTGGCAGAGATTGGTGCAAAGCTTTCCTCTTCTGATATGGTTTGGATCTGTGTCTCCACCCAATCTTATGTTGAATTGTAATCCACAGTGTTGTAGATGGGGCCTAGTGAAAGGTACTTACATCATGGGGGTGGAATTCTCATGAGCGGTTTAGCACCATCTTCTCTTGGTACTATCCTCGCATTAGTGAGTGAGTTCTTGTGACATCTGGTTGTTTAAAAGTGAATCTCATCTCCTCCTTCCTTGTTCTCTCAGTCTTGCTCCTGCTCCTACCCTGTAAGACAGCTCCCACTTTGTCTTCTGCTGTTAAGTATAAGCTCCCTGGAGGCTCCCCAGCAGCAGATGCCAGCATGCTTCCTCTACTGCCTACAGAACCATAAGCCAATTAAACCTCTTTTCTTATAAATTACCCCTTCTCAGGGATTTCTTTATAGCAATGTAAGAACAGCCTAATACTGAAAATTAGTATCAAAAAGTGGGGGCATTGCTATGAAGACACCTGAAAATATGGAATCAGTTTTGGAATTGGGTAACAGGCAGAAGTTGGAAGAGTGTGGAAGGCTCAGAAGAAGACAGGAAGCTGAGGAAAAGTTTAGAAGTTCCTGGAGAATGGTTAAATGGTTGTGAACAAAATACTGATAGTGATATGGATAGTGAAGTCCAGACTGAGGAGATCTCAGATAGAAATGAGAATTTATTGGGAATTGGAGCAAAGGTTACTTTGAGAAGTATGCCTTAGAGAAGAAGTTGGTTGCATTGTGCCCATGCCCTAGTGATCTGCAGAATTTGAACTTGAGAATAATGATTTAGGGTATCTGGTGGAAGAAATTTTTAGCAGCAAGGTTTTCAAGATGTGTCCTGGTTGCTTCTAAAAACTTATTCTCATATATGTAAGCAAATAAATGACCTAAAGTTTGAATTTATATTTAAAGGGGAAGCAGAGCATAGCAGTTTGGAAAATTTGCAGTCTGGCCATGTGGTAGAAAAGAAAAACCCACTTTCAGAGGAGGAATGGTAGAAGCAGGTTACAGAAACTTTCATGAGTAAAAGCAGCCAATGCTAATAGGAAGACAATAGGCAAAGGTCTCAAATACATTTCAGAGACCCTCATGACAGCCCTTCTCATCGCAGGCCCAGAGTCCTAGGAAGGAAGAAAGGTTTCATAAGCAAGGCCCAGAGCCCCACTGTCCTGTGCAGCCTTAGGACACTGTTCCCTTCATTCCAGCTGCTCCAGCTCCAGTCATAGCTGAAAGGGTCTCAGGCACAGCTTGGGCTGCTGCTTCAGAGGGTGCAAGCCATAAGCCTTGACAGCTTTCATGTAGTGTTAAACCTGCCAGTACACAGAAGGCAAGAGTTGAGACTTGGGAGCCTCCACCTAGATATCAGAGGATGTATGGAAGAGCCTGGATGTCCCAGCAGATGCCTGCTGCAGGGGCAGAGCCCTCATGGATAACCTCTACTATGGCAGTGCAGAGGGGTATGTGGGATTGGAGTCCCCATGCACAGTCCCCACTAGGGCATCACCCAGTGGAGTTGTGAGAAGAGGGTCAGTATCCTCCAGACCCCAGAATGGTAGATCCACCAGCAGTTTGCATCCTGTGTCTGCAAATGCCACAGGCACTCAACGTCGGCCCATAAGGAAGGCCATGGTGGTTGAACCTTATAAAGCCACAGGGAAGGAGCTTCCCAAGTACCCCTATATCAGTGTACCCTGGATGTGGAACAGAGTCAAAAAAGGTTATTTTGGAGCTTTAATGTTTAATGACTACCCTGATGGGTTTTGAACTTGCATGGGGCCTCTGGACTCTTTTATTGGCTGATTTATCTCTTTTGGGATGGGGTATTTACCCAAAGCCTATACCTCCATTGTATCTTGGAAAATACTGACTTGGTTTTTATTTTCCAAGCTCATAGCAGAAGGGACCAGCCTTCTCTCAGATGAGACTTTGGACTTTTGAGTTAATATTGGAATGAGTTAAGATTTTGGGAAGTCATGATTGTGTTTTACAATGTGAGAAGGACGTGAGATTGGGGTGCATGGTTTGGATCTGTGCTCCCACCAAATCTCATGTCAAAATGTAATCTCCAGTGTTAGAGGTGTGGCCTGGTGGGAGGTGATTGGATCATGGGGTGAATTCTTTATGAATCCTTCAGCACCATTTCCCGTTGGTACTATTCTCATGATAGTGAGTGAGTCCCCTTGAGATCTGGTTGCTTAAAAGTGTGTAGCACCTCCCACCTTATTCTCTGTCCCTCTCTTGCTCCTAGTCCCACTATGTAAGATGGCCTGCTTCTACTTTGCCTTCTACTGTAAATATAAGTTCTCTGAGGCTTCTCCAGAAGCAGATGCCACCATGCTTCCTGTACAACCTGCAGGACTGTGAGCCCATTTAGTCCCTTACACATTACGTAGTCTTAGGTATTTCTTTATAGCATTGGAGGAACAGCTTAATATACCTTCACATCCTTCTCATATTGTCAATCTAGCAGGGAAATCTTAAAAGACTGTTTAGCACAGAGAAAAATGAAATAATTTTTAAAATAAAGTTGTATTCTTAGTGATGCTTCATCTTTGCATGTAGAATTAAAAAAAAAAAACAACTTTTGACAGTTAGTATAATGCCCACTTTTTAAACATAGATAAAAGATGTATGCAAGAATCTATTTCCCAAAGGTTTTTGTTGGGGCTGTTTGGGGACATTTTTATTCATCCTGAATGTGTAGTGGGTTCTTGGTTGCAGGCAATAGATAGCAACTCTGGAAATTTTCAGCAAATAAATTATTCATTTCACAGAATTGAGGCTGAGAACTTGGCTCAGAAGCAAAGCACAGTTTATGGGTTGCTGATACTAGTAATTATGCAGCCAATTTGCTGCAGCTATAGGCTTTACCAATACTCCTGTTGCTGCCAAAACTGTTCTAGCACTCCAAAAGTTCCTACAATAGTCTTACTTCCACAGTCCCTGCCTGGAGACCACATGTTCAATATTTCACGTTTCTGGCAGATATATCTTAGTGATGCAGCTTTGGACAACTACTAACAAGATGAAGAAGGATGTAGTTCCTTTATGATCCACAGTGGAAGCCAGCACTGGAAGTCACCATTTTACCAGGAAGCCACATGGTTGATGAGTAATTCCACACAAGGAACGTACTCTAGGGAGGCAAGTTTTATGATGAGAAGCTTGGATATGGGGAGGCTTAACGTTTGTTAAAATGTCTAATAAGTTCTCCTTATGGGTCTAGGGACATGAAAGGGAAACTCTCTAAGTTCAATGAATTTCAAACCAAAATTTTGGGAAAAATTCCAAATCTTAATTTACAGAAAATAAAAGGGTTATGTGTTGTTGGCATTTCAAAAGAGTAATTTTTGATGATTTCTGAAAATTAAGTTTTACCTCAAGTAATAAGTAGATTCTAGATGTAGCATAGTTGTCTTAGTCTACTCAGGCTGCCACAACAAAATACCATAAAGTGGGTGGCTTTCGAACAACAGACATTTATTTCTCACAGTTCTGAATGCTGGGAACTTCAAGATCAAGGCACTGGTAAATTTGGAGTTCAATGGCAAATGGCACCTTCCCTTCTCTTCCCTCTGTGTCCTCATTTGGTGGAAGGGACAGCTCTCTGAGGTCTCTTTCATAAGGGCACAATTTCATTTATGAGGGCTCCACCCTCATGATCTAATCACCTCCCCAACTCCACCTCTTAATACCATAACATTGATGACTAGGTTTCAAAATATAAATTTTAGGATGACACAAATATTGAGATTACAGAAGTAGTCTAATTGTAGAAAGAAAAGATTAATAATCTTTTCTTGCTTTTCCCCAAATTTCAAAAAATCTGGGACCAACTTCTGGCTTCATCAATAAACTCAGTGCCCTCAAAAATGGATTCGGACCTGAAAATCTTGATTAAAGTGTTTTGGGACTCCTGTGATCCTAGATACATATAGTCTTAACAGACAAATCCTGCTGGTCGCTATACAAAGGCTGCCCGAGTTTAAGTACACCAAATAATCAGTAAAATAAATTATTGCTATCTGTACTTAGATAACTAACATTTAACTACATTTATGTAGGTTTTTGTGGTTATTGTTGAGAAATTCCAAAATGAGGAAATAACCGAATAACAATATAATGGATAACCATTTACCCAACAACCAGAATGAAAAGTTAGTACAATTTAGTTATACCTGTTTCATCTGTTTTTATACAACCAATAACACATCCTTTAGATAAATTTGAAGTCCTTCCCTCAAATCTAGTCATTTTCTTTTCCCTTGAATTAAACATGATTATGAACTTAATCTGTTTACTTATATTTTTTTAATACATTTGAATCTACATTATATGCATTCTTGAAGAGTATTTAGAATTTTTGTGTGTTTTGTTATAAATAAACATATATGGTACCATATAATTTTGTATTGTCTTATCATTTTATAAGTTGCTTATCATTTTGCTTTGAGACTTATTTTTTTATACATTATTTATATTATTATAACTGATATTCTATATCACATCTTATAAATATAAGATATTTTACTTACCCAGTATTAATGAACATTTTTTTTGTTTCTACTAGTAAAACAGAAATGAACACCTATACATATCTTTTTGTGCACATGTATGAGAATTTTCTGGAAATGTAAATTCTAGCTTGCAAGGCATGCACATTTTTTTTTTGTACTAGGTAATTGCAAATTATTTCTCCTTCTGTATTTTAAAAATAAGAATCTTCAAAGACAAACTTCATTTTTCTTGTTAGTGTAACTTTTAGACATAAAAAGTTCTTTTCAAATCACAAAGACAAAACTTTCTAACATGTTCAAATATAAGCTAACTTTTTTTTTTTGCAGGTTTGTGTAATCATTTTATTTGCCAATCTGTTCATTTTTCTTTACAAACTAATTTGTTGTATGACTGGAGTCTTTATTCAGAATTCTGGGAAAACTACTAAATCATAAAAATTAAAGACAGATTTTCTCCTGGAAAATCTGAACAAATTGGCAGAATCAGAAACATTTTTACAAAAGTTTGGGAGAACAAAGCCTCATTAAAATTCCTAAAATTAGACAAATAAAAATCTTAGTCATGAGTTCTGAGATATTTTGAGGATTTCAGTAGGACAGAGTATAGGATTATATAAAAAATTATCATTAATTAGATTTGAAAAAGAATTTTCACCGTGACTCCTACTTGGGGATGTGTGTGTGTGTGTGTGTGTGTGTGTGTGTGTGTGTGTGTATGTATAAATATAAATATAGATTTATATATTTTATCCAATATTTTCATGAGATTTTTTTCTTATTTATTCAGGTAAAGGCTTTTTATTTTATTCAGCTTTTTCTATTTGACCAAGAACTAGGAGGAGGGGAGGAAGTAACAATTTGGTTTCGCCCATATTTATGCTGGATTCAGAAAAAAATAAAATAAAAAAATAAGCTACCTTACAAAATAGATGACTTACTGAGTTTAGTTATCTAATAAAAGATGTTGGGAAACTTTACCCAACATCTTTTATTAGATAACTAAACTCAGTAAAGAGAACTTTACCACTGGGAAACTATAGTCAGTTAGGATTTATTTTCCATCTCTTTTTCTTCTTCCTTATGAAATGATTTTCTAAATAAACATTTTACAAAAACAGAGTGGATAAGTTAATTCCCACATTCTGGAAGACTTCTGGTTCAAAAATGATGTGTAGAAGTAAACTGGCTTCACTCTCCCCTACAGAAAACCAAAAGCAAATATACAGTGCCAAAGTTATCAACAGTAATATGCCAAAACTAAAATATGAGGAGACAGCTCCCTGGGCCACAGAGAACTGGAAAAACTTTGAGCAGATGGTAAGAGAATTGGGTTTCCATATCCATGATCCTCTTGACCTCAATCTGCCCAGCACTAAGTACCCAGCAAATTGCCCCCCACCCCCTACCAACTTACAGTTTCTACACTAGAAAAGGTGAGATTGAGGTTGACAATCAGCTTTGCTACCATCTTGATTTCTGTGGAAGGATACTTTTCCTTGGTGGGACATCTGTCTCTGCCCCAATTCATAGGAAGCATCAGCAGTGTTTGAAGGGAGAAATATTCCTGAAGTCTTCCAGAGACAAAGGTAGGACGTGAGACTGCCATCGTCAGCCCTGGAAACTCTGCTCTTGTAACTTGGCCAAATGAGATGTCAAATCAGAGTGACTGTTTGGCAGCACCATGCTGGGCATGAATTTCTAACCAGCCTTTCCATACTACTGAGCTATCAACTTTGAGATAGGATGGGCAGCACTCTGATTGTTTACTAGAATCAAGGCAAACCTGGGCTTAAGTTGTCATCTAGTTCTGAAAAGAAGATAGTCATCTAGTTCTGAAAAGCAATTCAGAAAAAAAAGAAAGAAAATCAACAGGCAAATTGCAAAGTATCTCTAAGCTAATATATCCAATAAAAAAATAAAAACAGTCCAGATAGAGAAGATTGAAATAAATAAATGATCCTTCAACGCAAAGACACAGACATTGATTCACAAGAAACAACAGCAAAAAGAGAACTATCACTTCCCCAAATAGATGAAGGAAGGAACCAGTTACTGACCTTAACAAGACAGCAGTATATGATATCTATGACCAATAATTCAAACAGCAGTTTTAAGGAAATTCATTAATCTCTAAGATAACACAGGAGAGCAATACAGAAACTTATCAAAAATTTAACATTGATACTAAATTTAAAAAATCAAACAAATCTTGGAACTGAGAAATACATTTGGTGAACTGAAAAATTTATGAGAGGATTTCAATAGCAGAATGGATCAAGCAGAGGAAAGTATTAGAGATCTCAAAGACAGGCTGTTTGACAATACACAGTCAGAGGAGAAAAAAGAATGAAAAGGAACAGATTACCTACTCGATATAAAAATGTGCTCAAAATATTAAATTAAGAAATATTAGTGTTCAATTGAGAGCTGTGCAAGGGCAAAGGGTAGAGAGAATTTCAAAAGCAGCAAGGGGAAAGACATTAAAAAGCTTTAATTTGTTTGACAACAGACCTCTCAATAAAAACCCTAGATCCCAGGAAGGAGTGATATAACATTTTCAAAATGCTAAAAGAAAAATCTGCCATCCAATAATATTGTACCCAGCAAAGCTATCCTTCAAATATGAAGGAAAGATAGGGAAAACAAAAAGCTGTATGAATTCATACCACCAGATCAGTCTTACAAGAAGTGCTAAAGGGAGTTATTTAATCTGAAACAAAAAAAGCACTAGTGTAAAAAAGAAAACATTTGGAGGTGTAAAATCCGCTGTAAAATTAAGCATATAGACAAACTCAGAATGCTCTAATACTATAATCATGGTGTGAATTCCAGTCATAAGTTTGGTATGAAGCCCAAAAGACAAAGTCCTAAAAAATAATTATAGGTAGAAAAATCTGTTAAGAGAAAGGCTATATAAACATATCTAAACTGAGAAAATTTAAAGTCAAAATGTGGGTGATGTTATTAAAATGTAGAGTCTTTTCATTTACTAGTCATTTCTATTATTTTGTTTATGATCTAAAATAAATTATCATCTCTTTAACTTGTTATATCTATAAGATGTATTTTATAAGCCTTACAGTAACAACAATGCAAAAAGTTATATCTATTCAGTAAAAATAAAAAGCCACAAATTAAAACACACTACTGGAGAAAATCACTTAACCACTAAGGAAGCCAGTAAGAAAAAAGAAGGGAAAAGAAAGAAAGGAAGAGGAGAGTTACAAAACAAAAATAAGCAAAATAATGACAGAATTACTTATCAATGGTAATACTGAATGCAAATAAACACAATTTTTCAATTAAAAGGCATAGAATGGTTGAATGTGTGTGTGTGTGTGATGGGGGAGGGTAGATGACTGGCTTCCTTCACTGCTCCCATACTGAAGTGGAAGAAATGCTTTCTTACAGAGGAAAGATCCTACTTGGTTACTAGCCAAATATATTCAACACTCCCAGACAAGGAGTGTATTTGAGGTCTAGAGGGAGACTTCTCTAGGGGAGAGAAAAATGATTTTTTAACGTAAAGAATAATATATTTGGCCTCAGATTTTTGCATGTTTCCACTTATGCAGTGTATTGACTTTTATTGCAACTCTGCTACAGAATTTCATGTCTCAGGGTAACATTTTTAATAGTTGAGGTTTCCCAAGATTAGAATAGGATTTATTTTGGCTGACTGACATTCCTGGCAAGGATAGCATTCAGATTGTCTGATTATCTGTTGTGGATATTGTTGGGTTGGTGACTGTTTTAACTGGGATGTAAGCCTATGTTATTTTGTAAGACATTTCTAATATTAATGTGTTATGATTTTACCAATTTGGAAAAAGGAAAGATTAGTTTGATTCAGTAGTAAGAGGAAGTATAAAAGGAGAAGTAGGTTTTGAAAGATAAAAGATGGGTCAACTTTTCCTGTGTGGTAACATGTGAGGGACAGTTCAGTCAGAAAGAGAACCTAAACAAAGCGTAGCAGTGATGATCATCGGGTATGTGAATTGCTTGTCAAACAAAGAACTTTGCAACCAAATTGAGATTAGGAATCAAATTTCCCCTACTCCCGAGGACTCACTCTAGTCTGTCTGCAGTGTAAGGTCTTGTGATTCATGCAATTTTAGGTAACTTAACCCCCATTAAAATATAAATGTAAATTTTATTTAAAAATATATTATATAGAGAGAATATATTATTAATATAAAAGATGAGAAAGAATTTTCTGAGGAATCGGTAATAGTATAAATAAAGTATAATGGAAAATGTGATGTTTATATTGATGTATCAAAATGGATGATAGATTTGAATAGACATTTCCCAAAAGAAGAAATATAAATGACCAGCAGGTATATGAAAAAATGTTCAGTATCACTAATCATCAGGCAGGTGCAAATGAAAACCAGAATTGTGTATCACCTCACTCTGATTAGAATGACTATTAAGACAAAATTTAGCTTGCTGACATGGATGTGGAGGCAAAATTAACATGCTAGCATGGATGTGGAGACAAAAAATTAACATGCTGGCATGGATGTGGAGAAAGGGGAACTTTTATACATTATTGGTGGGAATGTAAAGTAGTATAACCATTACGGAAAATAGTAAAAGGTTTCTCAAAAGATTAAAACTGGAACTACCATATGATCCAACAATCCCACTACTAGGTATACATCCAAAGGAAATGAAATCGGTATGTTGAAGAGACAGCTACTGTATTAGTTCTCACGCTGCTAATAAAGACATACTTGAGATGGGGTAATTTATAAAGGAAAGAGTTTAATAGACTCACAGTTCCACATGGCTAGGGAGGCCTCACAATCATGGCAGAAGCCTATGGAAGAGCAAAGGGATGGCTTACATGTTGTCAGGCAAAAGAGCGTGTGCAGGAGAACTCCCCTTTACAAAACCATCAGATTTTGTGAGACTTATTCACTATTACAAGAACAACCTGAGAAAAACCCACCCCCATTATTCAGTACCTCCCACCAGGGTCCCCCCCACTATATGTGGGGATTATTACAGTCTAAGGTGAGGTTTGGGTGGGGACACAGAGCCAAACCATATCTTCTGCTCCCTCATGTTTATTGCAGCACTATTCACCATGGCTAAGATAGGGAAACAGCCTAAGTGCCCATTGATGGATGAATGGATAAAGAAAATGTGGTATATATACATAATGGAATACTATTTGGCCATAAAAAATAAATCTGTGGCAACATGGATGGACCTGGAAGATATGCTAAGTGAAGTAAGACAAGCACTGAAAAACATATCTTTCATGTTTTCATTCATATGTGGGAGGTAAAAAATTGGATCTCATGAAGATAGTAAATTGGTGGCAACCAGAACCTGGGAAGGTGGGAAGGGATAGAAAGAGATTGGCTAATGGGTATAACGTTATAGTTAGGCAGGAAGAATACGTTCTGGTGCTCTCTTGCACAGTGTGGTGACTATAGTTAACAATATCGTACCTTTAAAATAGCTAGTAAGAGAAGATTTTGAATGCTCTCATAACAAAGAAGTGATAAGTGCTTGAAATGATGGATACACTAAATATTCTGTTTTCGTCATTATACAATGTATATTTGCATCAAAACACCACACATAAATATGTAAAATTAGTATGTCTGTTATAAATAAAATACAACCTAACACATTAATTAAATAGCAAAGGATATATCTCCAAATACCAAGTTATCAAACCAGCACGTAACAAAAAATGTATGTTCATTAATTCAATTTAGAGACATGTATTCATTATGATATTCACAAGATCCTCATTATTTCTACAAAAATTTATTTATAAGGTACTTAAGATAATTTGCAACAATAATTTGCCTGAGGAGTAAATGTAAGTATATTAACCAAATTATGATTTGAATCATGAGCAAATTACCTTCAATATGGCAAAAACAGATTTACACACACACACACACACACACACACCTCTTACTGAAAAGCTAAGGTTTCACCTCCCAGGCAAGTCTGGTGTTAACGTACTTTACATCCTCCAAACCACGAACTAGCTGGGGCCCTAAAGTAAGCCACCTCTTTTTAACCAAAATTGAGCAAAACATTCATTCCATTTCGTGGTGTTTCAACGTGTACCTTTTTAGAAATGATGAAGTAAGGAAAACTAACCCTAAATCAACTACTAAAGCCCATTAGAGTGTGCTTGTTTGCATATTTTTGCTTTATATGGATAACACACTCCAGATTGCTGCAGAACAAAAGCAACATGAACTTCTAGGCTGAATGAGATACAGGGTTGCAGCTGATATTTTCTGGTATAGCCCATTCAGAACTCACACGGCAGCTAAAGTGTTGCTGATGCGTCTGTCACAGATCAGCACTTCTTGGATATTTGCGTGAACAGAGAGGTTCAGAAGTATTGAATCTGGAAACTTGTAGGAGTTCAAGGACAACTGAATGTGCTACTCAGAAAAATGCATCTTATGTAGGTTTGAACCCTTGGTATTCAATTATCACTGCTGAGATTATATTCCACCACTGCAGTCCATCTTTCTGATATAAAAGTAGGAAACTACATAAAATGAAATTGTTAGTTTATTCAGTGTAAAATTTCAGCTTGTGAGGCTAATGGAGAGCCAAACAACTTAGAAGTAGTGGATTTTGGCGCAAAAGAACAGGAAAAAAAAGATCTGTTGAGTGATTGACAGCTCAGATTCTGAAAGGAAAAAACACTCCAACTTGTTTAAAGAGGTACAGATAATAATGTGCTTCTGAATATTCAAGCATATCCTGTTATTTTAAAGTTTAAGTCTAAATCGAGTAAAAGAATCAAAAACCTAAATTTAAAAATACAATTCAAACCCAGGAAAATCAGAATTTCTTAATGCTCAAATTACACTTCTATGCTTTCAAAAATTATAGTTCATACTTAAAAATTTTAAAGTTCTATGTTGTACAAATCAATGTCAAAACCTTTGAAAAAACCAAGTTCTGAGTGCCAGAATTATGTAAATTGTTCCTTAATTTACGTATGTGTCAGCACAGCACATTTAACAGTTAAGAACTTCTATAGTCTGCTTAATGAAAAGTTAAAGAGACTGTGTTATTTGATGTTTAACAATGTTAGAAGATAAATTCTATGAAGCCTATCTCTTTTAGATGGTGCAATCTTAGTACTCTACAAATGAGAATAAGTGGCATGTTTACTCGGCCCAAATGTAAAATAACTTTTGCCCATAGTGCCGGACTCAACTTTATACCACTATCATTTTAAAATCCAATCATTCAAAATGATTTAATCTTCAGGAATACATTAGAAAACACCAATTTGTAAAAATAAGTAACTGCAAAGAGAAAGTGCTCAACCTTACTCTGCAATTTAGTCTCTCATTCAAGATTCTATATTAATTTATTTTTGTTTAAATGACAAACACTTGTATAGCACTATGTGGAGACACTCTTCCATATACTTTTTATTTTATTATTATTTTTTTTGAGATGAAGTCTCACCTTGTTGCCCAGGCTTGAGTGCAATGGCACCCTCTTGGCTCACTGCAACCTCCTCCCCACTACCTCAGTCTCCCAAGTGACTGGGATGACAGGCATGTGCCACCACACCTGGCAAATTTTTTGTAATTTTAGTAGAGGTGGGGTGTCACCATGTTGGCCAGGCTGGTCTCGAACTCCTGGCCTTAAGTGATCCACCTTCCTTAGCTTCCCAAAGAGCTGGGATTACAGGCATGAGCCACCACGTCCGACCTCCATATACTTTATTAATATTAATTCATTAATCACCATTAGATTTCTATAATATGTGTTTGACAGGTGAGGAAACTGGGCTGAGGTTTAGTCATTTCTCCAAGGTTACACAGCTACTAAAAGGCTTAGCCAGGATTTGAACCCAGAAAATCTGGCTCCAGAGTTCACATTTTTAAGCCACACTCCACAATATTTATACTCCACACGGATCCACCCAAGAGAAGACCATTTGGGATCACAAGCTGAGCAAAGAGAAAATGACATCAAATTCGAATCACTCATAATATCTAATATTCTTTGTTAGACATGTGTTAGACATGGTGAAAATCATGGAACATTTTTGTCATCCAGTTTCAATTTTCATTTCTGATGGGATTTTTCTTGATGATCAGAAGTATCACTTCCAACAATTTCAGCAATTTTTCAGAGAAGAGGAGGGACCTTTGTCAAATGCTGAAATATTCAAAGTTTTAATACAGTTTTTCCATTTTGTTGTAAATACTTATCTGTTCTTGTGAGGTAGTAACACTGTTACAGAACCTGGAGGGGCAAATTAAAACTGTTCAGTTATTAAATAAATCATAAAAAAAAAGCCCACAAAATCATCAAACTGTTTCTAACCTGCTATATTTGACAGCTATTTAGCAAATGTAAACTATTTATCAACATATATATATTAATTTTCTCAATTGTAATATTTAGACTAATATCTTACTTTGGGACAATGTTATTATATTTGTATTTACTTTTTATTGTACTCCTGTTCATTGCTATGTTAAGTATCTGCTCAGAGCAGATACATCTGAGCCCTGCCTGGCATTTTACTAAGTGTGGTGCACATGTGCTATGGGTAGGCCTGAGTGTAAAAAGAAGATTTTTAATTAATATTAGTTTTTTAAAAATATATTTTAGAAAAAAAGAAAATATTTGTTTAAAGACTGAATAAACAATGAGTTAGCATAGTTGTACAAGTAAACACTTTTTCATATAATGTCTTTGGACATTTTTATTAAATATAATTTAGTATGTGCATTTAGCTATAGTTTTTCTTTACCAATTTAAAATAATATAAAAAGTATAAAAAGAATACAATTTGATTTTATCATTTATTTAAGAAAACTCTGAAGTACCTTTTTAGAAATGGACCTGGGAAAACATTGTCTAAAGACATCATTCTAAATGCCTATAATTTTCCAATAGACATTTATTGCCACATTTTCCATACTTCTTTTTTGGTCATTCAGCCCCACTGGGAGATTGATATTTTCATGGTGCCCCTGTTTGAGTTTACACTCAGATATCTTCACTCCCCAAATTGCCTGATCAACTTCCTTCTTTACACCTCTCGTTCTCCTGAAAATTTGCCTGTTTTGAAATGATCTACTTCTCTCTAATTCTTAAAGTAAGTTTTAATCTAACGGATCCAGTGTAACATTTCTATGGGATGGGTTCAAGATGGAAAGTGAAGCTTTATGCCACAAACTCTTTAAAGTGGACACATTCATTTTTGTTTTTGTTTTTGTTTTGTTTTGCTTTTATTATACTTTAAGTTCTGGCATACATGTGCAGAACGTGCAGGTTTGTTACATAGGTATATACACGTGCCATGGTGGTTTGCTGCACCCATCAACCCATCACCTACCTTAGGTATTTCTCCTAATGTTGTCCCTCCCCTAGCTCCCCACCCCCTGACAGGACCTGGTGTGTGATGTTTCCCTCCCTGTGTCCATGTGTTTGCATTGTTCAGCTCCCACTTGTGAGTGAGAACATGCAGTGTTTGGTTTTCTGTTCCTGTGTAGTTTGCTGAGAATGACAGTTTCCAGCTTCATCCATGTTTCTGCAGAGGACATGAACTCATCCTTCTTTATGGCCGCATAGTATTCCATGGTATATATGTGCCACATTTTCTTTATCTAGTCTAACACTGATGGGCATTTGGGTTGGTTCCAAGTCTTTGCTATTGTGAATAGTGCTGCAATAAACATATGTGTGCATGTGTCTTTATAGTAAAATGATTTATAATCCTTTGAGTATATACCCAGTAATGGGATTGCTGGGTCAAATGGTATTTCTGGTTCTAGTTCCTTGAGGAATCACCATATTGTTTTCTACAATGGTTGAACTAATTTACACTCCCACCAACAGTGTGAAAGTGTTCCTATTTCTCCATGTCCTCTCCAGCATCTGCAGCTGCTTCCTGACTTTTTTTTTTCTTTTTTTTTTTGAGACAAAGTCTGGCTCTGTAGCCCAGGCTGGAGTGCAGTGGCACAATCTCGGCTCACTGCAAAGTCCGCCTCCTGGGTTCACATCATTCTCCTGCCTCAGCCTCCCAAGTAGCTGGGACTACAGGTGCCCATCATCATACCTGGCTAATTTTTTGTATTTTTTTTAGTAGAGATGGGTTTTCACTGTGTTAGCCAGGATGGTCTTAATCTCCTGACCTTGAGATCCACCCACCTCAGCCTCCCAAAGTGCTGGGATTGCAGGCGTGAGCCACTGTGCCTGGGCGCTTCGTGACTTTTTAATGATCGCCATTCTAGCTGGCATGAGATGGCATCTCATTGTGGTTTTGATTTGCATTTCTCTAATGACCAGTGATGATGGGCTTTTAAAAATATGTTTGTTGGCCACATAAATGTCTTCTTTTGAGAAATGTCTGTTCATATCCTAGGCCCACTTTTTGATGGGTTGTTTTTTTCTTGTAAATTTATTTAAGTTCTTGGTAGATTCTGGATATTAGCTCTTCGTTATATGGATAGACTGCAAAAATTTTCTTCTATTCTGTAGGCTGCCTGTTCACTCTGATGATAGTTTCTTTTGCTGTGCAGAAGCTCTTTAGTTTAATTAGATCCCATTTGTCAATTTCAGGTTTTATTGCCATTGCTTTTGGTGTTTTAGTCATGAAGTCTTTTCCCATACCCATGTCCTGAATGGTATTGCCTAGGTTTTTTTCTAGGGTTTTTATGGTTTCAGGTTTTACATTTAAGTCTTTAATCCATCTTGAGTTAATTTTTGTATAAGGTGTAAGGAAGGACTCCAGTTTCAGTTTTTTTTTTTTTTTTTTGCATATCACTAGCCAGTTTTCCCAACACCGTTTATTAAATAAGAAATTCTTTCCCCATTGCTTGTTTTTGTCAGGTTTGTTGAAGATCAGGTGGTTATAGATGTGTGGCATTATTTCTGAGGTCTCTGTTCTGTTCCAGTGGTCTATATATGTATTTTTGTACCAGTACCATGCTGTTTTGGTTACTGTAGCCTTGTAGTATAGTTTGAAGTCAGGTAGCGTAATGCCTCCAGCTTTGTTCTTTTTGTGTAGAATTGTCTTGGCTATACAGGGTCTTTTTGGTTCCATATGAAATTCAAAGCAGTTTTTTCCAGTTCTGTGAATAAAGTCAATGGTAGCTTGAGGTAGCTTGATAGGGATAGCATTGAATCTACAAATGACTTTGAGCAGTCATTTTCATGATATTGGTTCTTCCTATCCATGAGCATGGAATGTTTTTCCATTTGTTTGTGTCTTCTTTATTTGTTTGACCAGTGTTTTGCAGTTCTCCTTGAAGAGGTCCTTCACATTCCTTGTAAGTTGTATTCCTAGGTATTTTATTCTCTTTGTAGCAATTGTGAATGGGAGACATATTCATTTGTTTAAACAGTGATCTCATAATAACTCAAATTTTGAACTTTTGAATTTTTAAAATAATTTCCTTTGAATCTTTACCATGAACTTTTAAAACATGCACAAAATTTGAAAGATAACACAATGTATCCATTATTTAACATTCATAATTTTCAATATTTTGCTAATTTTATTTCATCTATCATCCTATCCCATTTTTGACATATATTAAAGCATGTTGCAAACAATTCATAATTTTGTCTATTATAATATACTTTATAATGTAGCTGTAAATCATACATGTCTTTTAACACAACCATAATACCAACAGTACTGTAAAAACTAACAATAATTTAAATTAATTATTTAAAAAGTAGTGTTGTCTACGATTGTCTCAAAAATGTTAATTTACAGTTGACATGATTATATCAGTTTCCAAACAAGCTCTCTGTATGCCAAAGTCAATATTTTAATGGTTGATATTTCTGACTAGATAGAAAAGTTGTGCCATGCTCTCTAGCATAGTGTGAGATAAAAACAATGGAAGACTGTTTTGTTTACAGTTAAGGGATGTCCCAGCTCTACATTCAGACTGAGTTCAGATCATGTGCTGTGTTACTCATGAAGTGTGTGATACTGCGCAAGTTTCTTAGCATCTCTGAGCCTGTTTCTTCATCTGTAAAATGGGAATTGTATGTATTAAATTAGCATATATATTTAAAAACAGTTTGCACGGTCCTTAGAAATAGTTGTAAATGCATTTACTTTATTACTTAATATACATGTCTTTTCCTCTTTGTGTGGGTTTTGTTTTAAGATATGAAAATCCTGGATATCATTTTCTCAGGAAAATATAATCACAAGGGAGCTAGTTCTTCCTGAACCTCACTTGCAGAAAAAAGGCACTTCTAGATGGGTGTTTTACCTAAGGATTTAGAGATGTGATCAAATTAAAACTGATTTATAGCACACTCTTAGTATGAAAACATACTGGGGAACTTCATTGGTAAATTTCATGCTGTGTATGCCCTGAGTACCACCTATGTATGTGTATCATGGAGACAATGCTAGAGTATGCCAGATATTCCTATGAAATTCAGTTAATTAGAAGTTTAAATATTCACTGTAATGTTTGAAAACAAGGAAAATTGTGTTTATTTAATTAGGGATACAAGAGTACCATCTAGTGATCAAATTCAGTAAACTACAGACACGTGGCCCTTAGAAACCCAGTATATGATGGAGGGACATGTACCACTGATACAAAGTATATGAAATAACAGAAAACAGGAAAATTTTCTAATTTTATAGAGTTTTCTGGTAGAGTATCACCTGATGTTTATTCCAATTTTGATCAGCTGGACTGTTATGTTCTTGTTGTATTCCTGTCGATTTTCCCTGAGATTTTGTTTTGCGTGTCATAATAAAATACCGTTAGCATCTGATGAAACTTTGTTAAAGACAAAATTCTAATAACAGGAAAATTAAACTTTGCATTAATGAATAATAATAGTAATAATAACGGCTAATATATTTTGAATGCTTATTATATGTCAATGTACTTTGCTCTTTACCTTTATTATCTCATTTAATACAGGAATTCTATGAGATATTATATTCATTTTTCATCTGTAATCAGATTAAACAGATTATGTTGCAACACTGCATTACTAGTAAGTGTGGAAGACATTATGATAAGTGTGATCTTCATGAGATGGCACTGAGCTTGATTACATACTACCTAATTCCATACTATTTCAGTCTTGTCAATTATCAAACTAAAGCATCAAAATGCCTAAGAATTAGAGATAACGAAATATGACATTTGTCTACAGGTGACCTTACGACTGAAAATATCTCAACTACTATGTCATACTATTGTAATTATAAAAGAAATTGATACAAACAACTTTATCAAGTTATGTAGTAATAGGTTGTACTTGTGAAAGGGCATATATTAATTTTTAAACTATTACTTTAAGTCATAAAAAAAAGCACTGGTTCTCTTTCACTGTAGACCAGAGTTTCTTAGCTGTGCGTCAGATAATTTTTTTTTTGCAGAGGACTGTACTTTTAATTGTAGGGTGAATATTGTCTTCAACTACCCATTCCCAGGATCAGAGTGATGAAATACGTGTGGTGGTCCTTGAAAAAGGCTCTCATAAATAATCACCTTCTTATTTTTATCTAGGCCCATTCCACATTATTGTTGGAAATATTGAACACATATAGATAGTGGGGCAGGGTAGCTGTGAATAAAACAAAGCTCTATTCTATCACACTTATAGTCTAATGGAAATAAAATGACTTTTAGTCAAAGTTTAAAAATTACTATGTCAGAAATTAATTCCAAAATTATATCATTTATGTTCTGGTAGAACCCTCTCTGCAAAAATCTTATTGCAAGACTCTTTTCTATTTGTAAAGACTAATCACTGTATATGGTGAGTGCAGCCTAGATTTCTCATAGTTTTGTGTTTTGTCCTTATTTATGTTATTGAAAAAATGATACCTAGCTCTAGGTGAAATATTTTAATGAACTGACAACCAAAAATAAGTAATTAACTCCTTATTTCCTCAATATAAAGCAATACTTTTGTTTTCTTTTGCTATCAGGTGGTAGAAAGAAGTTACAAGTAGAACAAAAGCATTGGAGAATAAACAAAGATAATCAAGATAAAAAAACGGAGGCAATAAGGCATGTAGGTGGGGACACTACTAAAATTTTAAAGACAATTGTAGTATAGTTTTTAACTAGTAGAGTGACTTTTGGTATGGGTTCATAAGTAGTTTTTGAAAAAATAAAAAGATGAATAATTGAACAAACTCTCCAAGTCTTAATTTCCTCATACATAAAGAAAAGGGTTAGATGTAATCTTGATATCATTCAAGAAACTTATAAAGAATAAGTGAACAAACGAGTTTGAATGTAGTTTATTTATAAAGATCAAATAAAATGTGTATGATATAAGTCATCTCTACTTTCCATTAAAATACACATAAATTTACAAAAAGATAGCATTTGGCAATATCACTGTAAGAAGACTTTCGGTTTTAGCTTGAGCAAAATTTCAAGACACTACCTGGTCATTTCTTTTCATGGTTTTCAAATTATCTTAAAGATTCATACTAAACATGGGGTTCAATTTTTATTTGCAGATTTTGTTACTGGTATACTTTTTTATCTTTGTATTTGACCTTGCCTTGCTAATATCAGCAATAGTCTCAGAATTTAAGAAGTATTTTTGGTAGCTACAAATTATAACAAAGTAAATCATAGTTCTTTTGCATTTACCTCTGTGACTATTCTTCATCTTTGCAAAAAACAAATAAATAGACATAAGATATGCAGGTAGGCACTTTTGCACTGGCAAATCAAATTAATTTGGCAGATATATTTAATTTTGCCTGCAAGCAACTATTCAGTGCTAAATTATTAAAGTATATTACTGGATGGGATATGTTATAGGGTCCTAGAAAACTATGCACAAATTCAAATTCATTAGTTGAACGTAAGTTCCTCTAGTAGAACAAGAATCCCTCCATGATGAGGTAACCAAAGTAAAAAATGTGTATTTGTTATTTTATATGTTCCAAGTTGACTTTACAGAAGACCTATGATATTATCAATAATACAGTGTCAAGCTATATGACATTTACTTTCGGTTAATTTTGGGGGAAAAACGTATTCAAACATACCAAATGTATATTCTAAATATATTCCAAGCAAACACTAAACTAATGGAATAGGCATAGATGAATTTTATAAAAGTTATTTTAAATGCACAAGGGTGAGCTAACCATCCAAAGGAAAACTCTAGAGTATCCTTTTAGAAAATGAAGTTTCTTCTGTCAAGTAAAAACTCACCTTATTTCAACTGCTCTGTATGTTCATGTTCTGGCATGTTGGGTTTTCTTCAAGAGAAGCACTCATTGACTTTGTAGTGTGGAGAAACTTTCTATTAGTATTTACATGCTCAATGCTGCCTTGTCTTGTGAAACATGTTATTAACTGGTAATCCACACAACATCCCTTGTTAAATAGGTCATTATTATTATCTTCACTTTCCAGCTGAGGAAACACACCAAGAGAGGTCACGGAGTGGTGAGTCAGGGCCAGGATTAGCAATGAAAAGCACCCAGTTGTCAGTGCTTTCGTTGGTCCACCCGGCCACGTTAAATAGGTGAGATGGCTTGCCTGGATAGCCACAAAGAATGGGAGCCGGCCCAGACCTTGTATAACCAAACTGCTAATAAAGGTAGCCTGTGTAGTTCTTGCTTCTGGACTTCATACAAGTTATCCTAAATTTGAATTGGTGGGGCCTTCACTAATGTTCTTGACCTAGTTCCTGAACGTTGCCCTTACTATTCCTCACCTTATGGCACCATCACACTGAAACCCTATGAGTTTACCTGTGGTTTGCTCTACTCTGAACTCATTTCTGAGTAGAGAAAGATAAATAGTACTGAGGGGATTTTACAACCTGGGGTGATATTTCTGGAGGGACTAAAATCTGTGTTAATTCTCTTGAAATAACTGGACAAAATTTATAACTTTTGCATTTTTCTTATCTAAATATTTTTGAGAAAAAAAGAATGCATATGTAATAAAAAACTATCTGAAATTCTAGACAATAGCCAGGGCACAGGTAATAGATATGATACTGCATAGTATAATTTATTAAATATTGATAGCAGCGAGGCCATGAATTTTATGAATAATTCAGCTTCCAATTATTAAGAAAACGTCACTGTATCTAGCATTTCAACTGTAAAAAGTATGATCAAGAGAAGGGTAATAATGCAGGAAATAGTGCAAAAATCTCTTAAGAACATCTAATAGCAAACAAAAAAAAACCTGGGCTTTGGTGGAACTACATAGATTTCACAGTTTTTGAAATGTGCAAGGCGTGGGGGTTATCAATAATATTTATCAAAAACATTCCTATTTTAGTTAATCTAATATCATAGTGGGAAATAAAGACATTTGTTCAAAGTAACATGTAATAGCTGACCTATTGCTAAAATATCCTATCAATATATAATATTTAATATATTTGGTTTAGTTTGTGAAAATGTTTTAAAATCTTTTGCTTTATTTAAAGAACTATGATCTAAGTCAGATTTTTCTTAATTCGAATGAAAAATATCCTCTGGAGAAAAAAATAACAAAACATACCAAAGCAAACAGAAAAATAAATAGAAATTCAGACTAAGCCGATATATACAAATGCAATCGAATATATTATTTAAAACCTTCGCTCTAATGAAAAAATCTTTGGCTCAGATGGATTCACTGTCAAATTCTTTAAAAAATTCGGAAAAAAATATATTATTTCTGCCAAACACTTTTAGAGGAGAGGAAAAAAATGAACAAGTCCCAACTCACCTTGAGTCAACATAGCCTTTCCTCTAAAATGTTACAAGGGCCTTATGAGAAAAGGAAAATACAAGTAAGTTTCTTTCAGAAACATAGTTGAAAATTTCTAAACAAAATGTGAACAAATCAAATAACAAAACAGATAATACATCAACACTAAATAAGGTTGTTATTAGGCCTATAAGACAAGTTTAACATTCAGAAGCAATTAATCTAATCAATCACATTGACAGAATAAGTGAGAAGATGGCATAAAGTTATTTCAATAGATGCAAGAAATCCTTTGATGAAATTTGATATTCTTTCATGATAAAAGCTTTTAACAAACTGGAAACAAAGAATAATCTTCTTAATCTGAAAAAGAATCTCTACAAATGTCTATAGTAAGCATTATATTTAATAATGAAATATAAAAATTTCTTACCAATATTGAGAATAAGGTAAGGGTTTCTGATATTATCACTTCTGTTCAGCTTTGTCCTGGATGCCCTAGCCCATGCAATACTGTTATAAAAATAAATACAAATTATAAAGTTTGGAAATAAATAAATAAACATTGTATGCATATAGCACTAACTGTGCACACAAAATACACGAAGCATCTGCAGATATATGTATTAGAATTTGCTTAGTATTAGAATTAGAGAATCAAAAATGTTAAAGCATTAAATTTAGCATGAAGTGCGTCAAATTCTTAAATATAAGTCTAATAAAATTGTGTAAAATTTTCTAACACAAAAATGAGGCAAAGCAATTGTGAACAAAAACAAGATAAAAAAGTACTAACATTAGCATACCAAGATTTATCAAAATGTCACAATAACTAAGACATCATGTTATTGACACAAAAGTAAAAAACTGACCACAGAAATAATCTAGAAATAGTCATATATACAGCCTATTTATAAGAAAGGTGACATTATATTGTGATGGGGGAAAAAGTTAGGTTAACAAATCTGGACCCTTATGTCCCTAACACAAAATAAATTCCAGATGAAGTGGCGATATAAATATGAGCTATAAAGTAACATAAGTTGTAGAAGATAATATATGTGGATAGCTTTACAATTAGGATGATAATGTTGTACTTAAAAGAACACATAAAGTTCTAGCCAAAAGATAACAATTGATAAATTATACTTCGTAAAAATTAAGATATCCTGTTTATTAAAATACCCCATGAAGATAGTTTAAAAGGCAGAGTAGAAGAAAACATATATATGTATATATATACACACACATATATATAATGTTACATATTGAATATAAACAGAATATATAAACAGTGTTTACAAATCAAGACAATAAAGATAGACAACCCAATGGGAAAAAATTAGGCAAACATTTGAGCTGACATTCACAAGGAGAATAGCCAAATGGCTAATAAGCACATGTAAAAGTGTTCAATACCTCTAGTCATCAGGTACATATGAATGAGAACCACAATATGACACCACTATATACAAGCCAGAAATGCTGAGGGGCAAATACTGCCAATGAGAGTACCAGCTAGTACAATTTGTTTGGAAAGATGTCCAAAAAAAAAAAAAAGTACTACTGATCTTGCAGTATCTCCTAAAGCAAAGCATACAAATACGTGTGGCACAGCAATTATATTGGATCTTGAAAATGTGTACATATATACACTGAAGACACGTACAAAAAAGTTGACAGCATCACTATTTGATATAGTGAGAAACTGGACAGAATTCAAATATCCATCAACACTACAGTGAATATAATTTTAGAATATTGATACAAGGGAATATTACATGGCAATGAAAATGAGTAATCTACCACTCTCAACAACATGGATAAATTTCACAGGCATACTACTGAGTGAAAGAAAACATACACAAACATAAATATTATATGATTACATTTACATAAAAATTTCCAAAAGACAAAATCAATCTGTGTGATGGAAATCAAAATAGTTGTTCTCTGGAAGAGGTTAGGGGAGCGATAACAAGGAAAACACAAGGAATGCTTCTGGTAAGATTTTATTTATTCATTTAGGTAATGTTTCCAAAGTTATTATGGACATATGAGTAAGTGAGCTGAATACTTGAAGTTTTACATTCATATCAACTTATTTGTTTTGCATTACACATCAATAGGAAAATTAAACACAAATCAGAGATTACTTCAAATGCAAAGAACATGCAACATTTGTCTCTTTCCGCTATTGCATAACAATGTATCTAAATTCAAGTAACAAAGCCAATCTAAGCAGATCAGGGTGAAGTTAAGAGGAAATGTTTAATTCTTCAATTAAAAAATCAATAATCTCTATTTGAGTTATATTACTTGCCAACAGATATTTTTTGTTAAGTGTCATTCATAGGTTCCAGTTATTTTCAGATGAGATAAAAGTTCTTTCCTATAGGTATGTATTGTTTTTCTTAAACTCAGACAAACTACTTCACAAGTTTCCAAATCATAAAGGAGATAACTCAGCCAACATATCACCACTATTATTATAATAAATCCAAAGTCCACATTTTGCTTGCCATGAACCAAATTAAAAATATTCAGGTAGTGAAGTGTGAGTGAGTTTTATTTCCTTTTTGGTTCAAAACACCAGAGGGGTCCTTTCATGCCAGCTAGTGGCTACAGGAGCCACACAGAAATGAAACAGCAAATTATAAAGCCACTAGGGCTGCCTCGTACTTAAACACCCTGCCCTGTTATCAAATATCATACTGCTCCTAATTCCAGCACCTTCTTCTTGGACTGGTGACCTAGCATTTTAATTTCAAGTATGCTATTCCATAGTAATCATAAAATAAACCAAGTTTTCTAAATTCACTCCTTCGATGCAGGCACAGATATATTTTAGCTTTGCAGATTTTTACTCATGTCCTGAGCTGACTTTATTATGGTCACTCTGATTATTAATAGTTTTCTGGCTAATCAGTGTCTTTGAGGCCCTCGTCAGATAATTCTATGCCTAGACACAGTTATTCTATTTTACTACCTTGCCCACATCACTCTCTCACCAAATTTAGAATGAAAGACAAACAGATATAGTTCTGGGGGGCATTATCTCTACCTATACTACCCTGAGCACCTTAGTGCTCAGAACATAGGCCCCATGCTAGTTTCATTATCATGGGTTAAGAGGTTATATTTCTTCCTAAAGAGAAGTTAATTGATTGATTGATTCATTCATTCATTCATTCATTTTGTGGATTAGAATTAGAGGATAAGAAATCTCCCTTTTTATTCAGGTTAGTTTTTCATATTGTAGAAACACAATGTATAGCAGAACCCTCTCTGATCCATATATTGGCCCAGTCTATCAAAAAACAACTCAATAAATATAATCCCATATTTCAGTAGCAATTAAGTGAATTAGTAATTTTAAAAATTATTTGAATGATCAATTTGGAAGCAATTAAGGGAAAATTTGGGGACTGAACAGAATATAGATCATATTCTAAAAGAACCATGTAAATGAAGATACAGGGGCTTAAAAAATGTATAACTTAAGCTAGATCACAGAAGTATTCAAGTGGTATTAAATAATTTACCTCTTTTACTAATGTGTAATAAAGAAAAACAGAAGCAAGTGAAATAATTTTCTTTTTTTATTTCCTATATCTTTATTTTGACCCATATCATCTATGAAATTGAAAAGTTAAAGAAATTATTGCTTGGATCTTTGACTCAGAGACATTAGTTAAACCCATAGTGTTTCAAAACATTTCATTTTGAAATAATTAGAAATTCACAGGAAGTTGCAAAAATAGTGCATTATTCATGTCACCTTAGCTTTTACCTAATGTCCAATTTCTGTTTTAGCATCTCATTTTTTATTATACTTTAAGATCTAGGGTACATGTGCACAACGAGCAGGTTTGTTACATAGGTATACATGTGCCATGTTGGCTTGCTGCACCCATCAACTCGTCATTTACATTAGGTATATCTCCTAAGGCTATCCCTCCCCTAACCCCCACCCCCTGACAGGCCCCAGTGTGTGATGTTCCCCACCCTGTGTCCATGTGTTCTCATTGTTCAATTCCCACCTATGAGTGAGAACATGTGGTGTTTGGTTTTCTGTCATGACAGTTTGATGAGAATGATGGTTTCTAGCTTCATCCACATCCCTGCAAAGGACATGAACTCATCTTTTTTATGGCTGCATAGTATTCCATGGGTATATGTGCCACATTTTCTTAATCCAGTCTATCACTGATGGACATTTGGGTTGGTTCCCAGTCTTTGCTATTGTGAATAGTGTGCATATGTGTGCATAAACATACGTGTGCATGTGTCTTTATAGTAGAATGATATATAATCCTTTGGATATTTACCCAGGAATGGAATTGTTGGGTCAAATGGTATTTCTAAACTCTGGAAAACTTGGTTTTCCCTTTGACAAAAGGATTCCCCAAAATATTTTAGAAGTACAAAGGAGGACACTATTTTTGTATTAATAATAAAAAAATCATAAAATAATATTTTAAAACAATTCATTCATATTTCATTTTTGTAAATTTCAAATTTTGTATATGTACTTTATGTATTTTGGTCTAATACATTTATATAATTTATAAAGATAGACTATACACGCATATATAATTTTTACCCACATTATCTATATATATATAATCAGCAAATTCTCAAAAATATTTTATTGATAGGGTGCAACAATTTTTGAGAAAACCATTTGAGGCTACAATTCTTTACCAGTATGACATTTGGTAGGATATATTTAATTTTACATATATGTGTATATGCACACATGTATATGTACAAAAATACTTATATGTGTACAAGTTTCAACTTTTTGAGAACTAAAACATCACAGTAACCTCAGAAATGTAAAAGAGCACACCACTCTAGTCTAGAATTTCTTAAGCAAGACCCAAGGTCTTCAGTAGATTTCATAAGTTCAAAGCATCTGCGAGCCTGCTGATATTTGTGAATATTTGGTATATACATATACATGTACATATGTGTGCATTTCTGTACTCAAAAATATAATGAGTTTGTATTCTTTACTAGATTCTCAAGGGAGTCCTTCACCAAGAACAGTTTAAGCAGCAATATTCTATACTCAGTTTTGTGTTGTTTGCTCTGATTCATGCTGCAACACTAGCTACTGTTTTGTCTTTTTTTTGGTCAAAATATTAACTTCTTGTATAGAATCATCTATAGCCCATAACTCTTCAGAGTTAAACTTTTCACATTTAAACTCTAGAGAAACATAAGTTAGGTCAAGTACCAATCAAATTTAATTACTATAGCATAAATTCTCTAAATTTAATTAATCAGTTTTGCCAACTCCCATAGAATTATTTCATAACTAGTAGCACATAACTAAACTCACACACTACTTTGAAAGCCCATTTTGATTTATACAGCCATTACCAAGTAGTATTTTCCAATTAACTGTCTCACTGTGGCACTATTATATGAATAACTCTAGAAACAAGTTGCATTGACTACTGCCAACCTAAACATCTTTCAATTGTAAAGTTTGTTGATTTTCTAATAACTTTATCCAAGAGTATTATCAAGCTGTCTGCCACATCTGTTTATTTTTCATCTTATATTTTGACTAAAATGTAAGTTGCTGAAGGCAAAGACTGTCTGGTTTGTAACGTGTGGTAGACACAGTAGACTGGCACAGTTTATTTCCTCCAACTTTCTTCTGGGATAACTTTCTATACTGCAGAAACCAGAAAGTTAAGGAAACCTTTACCAGAACACCTCCCAGATAAGCTTCCAGAGGTGATTTATGTTCTTGAATCATACCCATGTATCTATTTGGATTTGTAACAATGTTAAAAGAGGAAAACAGCAAAGATGGTAAACGACATCCAATTCACTGGTACATATCTAGTAGGTAAGATGAGACTCTGGAGCCAATGGTTCTAGCAGTTGCTTCCTGACCCCAGAATTGCAGCTTAGGTGCTGAAATGTAACAAGTCATCCATTTAAGAAAGTCTGTTTCACTCTCCATCTTCTTGCTTGGGCAAACATGACATTAATTCATGGGAGTCCAGCCATTCCAAAGACGTGGAAGGATGCAATTCTTTGTTTTAAATCCATTTTTGCTAAAAATAGAGTGGTTTGTTACTTACAATTTATTTTTGACTGATAACGTGAGAACTCAATTTGTGTTGACTAAATGAATACAGTTCTAAAGATGCACAAAATGCATTAATAAAGGAGACAGCATTGCAATGAAAATTCACACGTTGGATACCCCAGAAAGCAGACTCTGAAACAGATCTACGCAGTTACTTCATTGGCAGATGCTCTTGGAATCAACACCTGGATGAGGCAGTGAGTGAAGTTGAACTGTGATGCATTTGCAACCAAGGGATCAGCTGATCATACCTGGGAAGCTCTACAGATAGGGTGGTCCCTTAGAGTAGTCCAAAATTGGGGTGAGTGGACAGGCTTTTATGCCCTTGCATCAGCAAATAATTAGAAGTGTACTGACATCCTTTCAAATGGTGCGAGTGTGGACTGGGCTGGGCTCGTTTTGGTCTAGGGTAAATCCCAAAGAGGACTTGCTGACTCAGCTGAGAACTGTCAGCCACCAACACTCCCAGCAGCTGGGGAAATGAAGGCTTTAGTTCTGGGAGGAGATAGGCATTGATCTGGGCAGCTCACTGAGGCATCCATCTCACAAAGACAGCATAAAAAACCCAGCTATACTCTTGGACCAGAAAGCCTGAATTTGAGGATCACTTCTTTCACTTACTAGCAATGAGAATTTGACAAGTCATTTAACTTTCTGAATTTGTTTCTTCATCTGTAGAAGCATTGCATTCTGCACATTTTACTATTCAAATTCCAGTTACTGTAATTTTGCAGAAAGTCTGGCTCAAATAACATGATCTGTTTTTTTAAGTCAGTACTCACTTAAACCACACATCTACTATAAACTGGAATGAAATAGAAAAAAATTACAGAGAAAGCAAATCAAAGAAAAAGAATTTGGTCATGCTACATTTCATTTATTCACTCATTCTTACATTTATTGATTTGTCACATAATATACTATTGTGAGTACACTCTGTGAATAGACTCAGATATCACTAGGGCATGCACACCATGGCAGAGATAGAACATGAGTAGACATTGACCTTCTTTGACTTTAAAGGAAAATATACTATCCAAACTCTCTGCCTGTGTTACTATACATGGGCAGGCCTAGAAGAACATTCCAAGTAAAAGTTATCAGGATCTGGGTTCCCAAAACAAACCCCATACCCCACTAAACCTTTTCATCACTGTTATGTAGCATGTAATTTTCTTTAAAAAAAAAAAAAAAGACATTAAATTAAAACCATGCTGACCTGTACTTTTCAACACACAATCTCCCACAACTCCACTTATATTTGAGAATTCCATGCAGTAACCAGGGTCCTATGATGTATGTGCCAAAGTCAGCATGCCTGGGGAGTGTGGGGGTAATATTTCGTACCTCCTACACAATTTCCTTTATACCTCCTGTGGCAGCTCCTGCTGTCAGGAGAATTGATGGTCACAGAATAGTCATATATTCTTTACCCTCTGTCATTAAAAGTCAAGAAGCAGTTTGGTTGCTAAAACCATGACACATTTCTCTTAAAAGGGGGCCAACCTCTGTTAGAAAATGCTGTTCTAAATTCTCTTGTCGTTCTGGCTACCATCTAGGTAAACATTATTTTTTTTTTAAATATAAAGTAAAAATCTACATGAAGAAAAGAATACATATTAAAAATATATAGCTCAATAAATTAAGTAATTTTAAGACCTGTATGAACTCTCTTGTAGCTATTACACTAAGTTCACACAGTTTCCTGAAAGAGTTAAAATAAAATAAGAGCAAAGCAAATCAAGAAGTTTACAGTGTGTTGAACAGACCTTTGGAGGGAATATGGGAGGGCTACAAAGAATGAGATTAAAATTGTACTTATAGATGACTATATCCTGAAGTCTTGGAAAATTAGGTCAATTACAGAAATGCATTTGAAGATATACCACAATTGCCCTGGATTGCAAGCTGTATCTATTTATTGCAGTTAATTAAGCCACTGTAAAACTTGGTGATTTAAAAACCTGATCATTTATTTGCCTATGATTTTGGGTAGGCCCGGCTTGTCAGTTCACTTGTTGATCTTGCCTGGGATCACTCATGTGGCTGTAATCAGCTGGTGTGTGAGCTTGGGGCCTCAGCTAGGAAGGCTCATGTCTACTCCTCATGGTCTTGTCTTCAGATGGGCTATCCCAGGCTTCTACACGGCAGCAGTGTTATTAAGAGCAAGAAAGTTCAAGCCCCAATTCAGAAGGGCTTTTCCTGTGTATGCAGGCATCTCATCTGGTAATGGTCATTGGCCAAAGCAAGTCACATATAGCTTTGCCTAGATCGATGAGACAGGGACTTCACAAGTGCAGGTATCCATTGGGAGTCATCATTATAACAATCGACCACAAAAAAACAACTAAATTAACTCGAGTGGCGTGATTCGTGGGGGTCTAAACTGAAGGTGAAATCTATAGCCTTACTACTAACTGTGTGGCTTCAGAGCTGTCTGAGTCTCAGATTCCTCTTATGTAAAATGATATAAAAACTATTATCTTTAGAGATAATGATGATATAGTGAGGTGATTCTGTGCTAACACCCACTGAAACATGTTTTATAAATTATTAATTATATAATTAATTAAATATAAATTATTGAATTACTATGGTTTATGATAAATAATTGTACTGAATAATTACCTTGCATATTGTTTAGAACTGTAAAATGTAGACATATTTTATATCACCCAATATACGAATAAAAAATCTAATGTATCATCTTTTTAGAACTTGCGTTATATTGTAAACACCCTATTTAGAGAACTTTATCTTTGTTTACAATATAATCATGGGATTGATAGCCATAAGTTTGATTCATCATATGTGCTGCTAAAATTTATCTCAGGAATGCTCCTACTACATACAAACTGTTTTACTCAGGAGGCTTTTTGTGCAATGTAAATAAGTAGTGTCCTTTCTATTTCAACAGTTCTACAAATAATTGTTATGTCATTAGGCCAGCTAACTAAATAGTTTTTTTCCCTGTGTTTAAACCAAAAACGATTCCTGAAAATTCTTAATTTGCAGTGCATTAGGCATAGGGAAGAATATGTTGCAGTAACACAAAGATCCATAAGTTAATTTTCAAAGTTAGTTCATTTCTTTCTCAGTGGAAGGATGCTAGGTGGGTTCTGATCCCAAAAATTAATCCAAAAAATCCAGTGGAATGGTTAACCCTGCTATTTTATACACAAGACTTCCACGGATATTTCATGCGTCCAACTCTTCAGTCCTTAGGAAGGAATGAGGGAGAGTCAGTACTCTGCAAAAGTCTTTTCATTAAATGAAGTGAACCCTGTATACATTACTTTCAAATACTCTATTGGTTAGAACTAAGGTTCACAGCCACATTTAACTGTGCCTAGTTACAAAGGAAGCTGAGAAATGTAGTCTTGCCAGGAAACCATTTTCCCAGGAAGAAGAAGGGAACAGATTGAGGAGTGATCATTATTCACCATATGCAAAATTTAGATGTCTAAATATTTCTTATAAATGAAATGTAAGTGTATTCATGCTTTATTTACATTTATTTAGTCTCTAAGCTCTTCAACTATATTTTAAAATTTTTGTATTCATTATCAAAAAGCACAGACTTTTAGATTTGAAAGTAAGAAATCTAGTGTAAGAATCCCCTTGACAATTTTTCTGCAAGGTGGCCGGCCATTCAGATGTTAACTGAATGTTTCCATTGACAGAAAACTCCTACTGCATAATGTTACCCAAATCAAAAAACCTCATGGGTGCCCAAATTCGACTCTCTTAATTTCTATTTATTAATTTTAGTTCTGTTTGTGGAACGACACAAAATTGATTCCCTTTAGAATTTGTGTTATATTGTAAACACCCTATTTAGAGAACTTTATGTTTATTTACAATATAATCATGGGATTGATAGCCGTAAGTTTGGTTCATCATATGTGCTGCCAAAATTTATCTCAGAAATGCTCCTAATACATACAAACTGTTTCAATCAGGAGGCTTTTTTGTGCAATGTAAATAAGTAGTGTATGGTATAAAATCTATATGATATCCCACACATATCTGAAGACCTTATTTCCCTTAATTGTTTCTTTGGGTTAAATGTCGTCTTATACTTAAAAATTTTTGGTGTAAATTTGAGGAGGTATAGAAAATATCCCATGTTTTGCCTGAATACATACTCTTCATGAGAAACAAATTAGCTGTTTGAAAATGTTGAAGCAGTGTATTTCTCCAACAAATACTAAGTATTTATTTTTAAATGATGATTTATTTCCTGAATTTTTTTGGTAGTTTGAGACCATGGTCCTGCAAATGTGGTCCACAGACCAGCAGCATCAGAAGCACATGCGGAGAATTTTTAGAAGAGCAGAATGCAAATGTTTGGACCCAAACCCAGACTTATCAGAATCTTGAGGGGCAGAGTTCTGAAACTTGCTTTAATACATGATTTCTCATGATGAAATGGAAAAACATAGGACTAAGGAAATAGAAATAAGCTATGTGTACTGATTGTTTTAAAATAGGCAGAACATGTTAGTTAATTTACCAGTGACATACTAAAGTGTTTATTAGGAAATAATTTATTTTTTATTTATTCAGTAAAATAAGCTCCTCTTTTTAAAAATTTACATAGACTTCAGGTTACCTTGCCTCTTAGGTAATGATGGTGATAATCCACATCTCCTGGATTCAATGAACAATTTTAAGAGTGTCTAGGAAGCTTCCTGATGATGATTTCTGTGTTTTAATTGTTTTGTAAATATAATGACTGTAATGAGTAAGCAAAAAGAGAAGTCAACTGAAGGGAACAGTGCATTTTTTATAATCCTCTTTCCTAGTTTCATTTGCTTGGCTTTATTTCCAATTGGAAATGGTAAACTGCTCAATATTTTCTGAAAGCCAGAAACAACGTTTACATGACCTACATAATTTACATGGTAAATTCCATCCCATGTGTGACTGAATTTTAACTTCAGAAACAATATTATCTTCCTGAGTTTTCAAACAAGCAATGCCACCTTGCAGCATAAGTAAACACAGCAGCCTTTCATTCAATTTTGAAAGTATTAACAGATTCTTTTAAAATAAAGGTGGATTGTATATATTGATTTAAATACTGATTCATTTTAAGTTTCAGTAAGCCTTTGAGTATCAGCTATAACCCAGAACTGATGCATGCTGTCGTGAAATGAGATCACTTTCTCCTCTTTCTGTGGTCTATAGATTTGGACACTCCAGGACCCTCATTACCTTTCCCAAATATTTGGACATATGTGACTTTCCAGATAAATTGAAGGAATGACAATAGATAATACCCGGTATTCTACTCCAGGAAACTAAGCAGGTAGGAGAAGAGTTTGACCTAAAACAAAACTAGAAGACATATATAAATTTTTCTAAATGTTTACTTCCACTAATATGGGGTTTCTGATTCTTTTTTTTTTTCACATAATTGCTAGGTTAGTGTGTCATTACTAAACATTATAGAGAAAAGGGATTCTAAAACTCTTGGATTCCAATAAGCACAGTGGTAAGAATTAAATAAACTCTTAAAAAAACAAAGAGAAGGCAGGGGATAATGACCATAGCCAAGTTTTCAAATTCAGGCTGATCTGAGTTGACTCAAAAGGTAACCTCAGTGTACTAACTTGAGACAGTTCATGTAACCTAACTGGACACCATTACAAATGTAATTTCTAGCTATACTACCTCTGATAAATTAATTGTTCTCTTGGAACATTCCCTTTATTTGTAAAATGATTATTAAATACTCGCCTCTTAGAGTGTTTCTAATTGGTAAATGAGACTATGTAACTTTAGCAGGACAGGATTCCTGTGCTATGTACCCTTCACTTCTACCTTCAATCCAAGTTGGCTGAAGTGATTCTATGAGTGGCAACTGATATTAAAAAGATCCTCCATTAGGAAGTGGATTAGTTCATTTTCACATTGCTGTAAAGAATACCTGAGACTGGGTACTTTATAAAGGAAAGTGACTCAATTGTCACAGTTCTGCATGGCTGGGGAGGCCTCAGGAAACTTACAATCATAGCAGAAAGCTAAGGGGAAGCAAGTCACATCTTACATGATGACAGGAAAGAAAGAGCACAAGGGAAACTGCAACTTTTAAAACCATCAGATCTCGTGAGAACTCCCTCACTGTCACAAGAACAGTATGGGGAAACTGCACCCATGATCCAATCACCTCCCACCAGGTACCTCCCTCAACATGTAACGATTACAATTTGAGATGAGATTTGAGTGGGGACACAGAGCCAAACCATATAATTCTGACCCAACCCCTCCCAAATCTCATGTCCTTTTCACAATTCAAAACTAATCATGCCTTCCCACAGTCTCCCAGAGTCTTAACCCATTCTAGCATGAACCCAAAAGTCCAAATCCAAAGTCTCATCTGAGACAATGTAAGTCTCTTCTACCTATGAGCCTATAAAATAAAAAACAAGTTAGCTGCTTCCAAGATGGGGATATAGGCATTGTGTAAATGTTCCTGTTACAAATGGACGAAATTGGTCAAAACAAAGGGGCCACAAGCCCCATGCAAATCGAACACCAAGCAGAGCAGTCATTAAATCTTTAAGTTTCAAAACAATCTCCTTTGACACCATATCTCACATCCCAGGCAAGCTGATGCAAGAGGTTGGCTCCCAAGGTTTTAAGCAGCTCTGCCCCTGTGACTCTGCAGGATACAGCCCCCACAGCTGCTTTCATGGGCTGACATTGAGTACCTATGGCTCTTCCAGGTGGATGGTACAAGTTGCTGGTGGATCTACCATTCTGGGGTCTGGAGGACAGTGGTCCTCTTTCCCACAGTTCCACTAGGCAGTGCCCCAATGGGGACTCTGTGGGGGCTCCAACCCCACATGTCCCCTCTACACTGCCCTAGTAGAGGGTCTCGATGAGGGCTCCACCACTGCAGTAGACTTCTGCCTGGAGATCCAGGCATTTCCTTACATCCTCTGAAATCTAGGCAGAGGCTCCCAAAGCTCTGAGCACCCACAGGCCCAACGCCATGTGGAAGCCACAGCTTGGGGCTTGCACCCTCTGAAGTCATGCCTCAAGCTGTACCTTGGCCCCTTTCAGCCGTGGCTGGAGTTGGAATAGCTCAGATGCAGGGCATCAAGTCCTGAGGCTGTGTGGGCCTGACCCATGAAACCATTTTTCCCTCCTAGGCCTCCAGACCTGTGATGGGAGGGGCCGCAGTGAGGATGTCTGACATGCCTCTTAGTTCTTTTTCACACTGCTGATAAAGGCATACCCAAGACCAGGCAATTTACAAAAGAAAGAGGTTTAATGGACTTACAGCTCCACTTGGCTGGTCTTTCCACATGGGGAAAGATCTTTCCCCACGGCCAAACCATATCACATGCTCTGGAGACATTTTTCCCATTGTATTGGCTATTAACATTTGACTCCTCGTTACTTATGCAAATTTCTACAGCAGCTTTGAATTTCTCGCAGAAAATGGGTTTTTCTTTTCTACCACATAATCAGGCTTCAAGTTTTCCAAACTTTTATGCTCTGCTTCTCTTTTGAACGTAAGTTCCAATTTCAAATCGTCTCTTTGTGAATGCATATAACTATACACTTTCAGAAAAAGCCGGGTCACCTCTAGGTCACCTCTTGAATGCTTTGCTGCTTAGAAATTTCTTCTGCCAGATACCCTAAAAAATCTCTCTCTGTTTCAAAGTTCCATATATCTCTATGGCAGGGGCACAATGCCACCAATCTCTTTGCTAAAGCATAGCAAGAGTGACTTGTTCCAGTTCCCAAGAAGTTCCTCATCTCCATCTGAGACCATCTTAGCCTGGACTTCATTGTCCATATTCCTATCAGCATTTTGGTCAAAAGCATTTAACAAATCTCTAGGAAGTTCCAAACTTTCCCATATCTTTCTATCTTCTTCTGAACCGTCCAAACTATTACAACCTCTGCACACTACCCAGTTCCAAAGTTGCTTTCACATTTTGAGGTATCTTTATAGCAGTGCCCTACTCTCTGCAGTACCAGTTTTCTATATTAGTTCATTTTCACAATGCTATAAAGATACTACCTGAGACTGGGTAACTTATAAAGAAAAGTTTAATTGACTCAAAGTTCTGTATGGCTGGGGAGACCTCAGGGAACTTACAAGCATGGCAGAAGATGAAGGCAAACAAAACATATCTTACATGGTAGCAGGAGAGAAAGAGTGCCCACAGGGGAAACTGCCACTTTTGAAACCACCAGATCTCATGAGAGCTCCCTCACTGTCACTAGAACAGCATGGGAGAAACTGCCCCTATGATCCAATTACCTCCCACCAGCTTCCTCCCTTGACGTGGGGATTACAATTCAGTTGGGGACACAAACTTAACCATATCTGGAGTACATGGACAAATAAAGATTGTATCTCTCTCAGATACTAAAGTCTCTCTGTCTCTGTCTCTCTCCTCTCTCACACACACATATACACAAACATAATGTCAAAATGTAGACAGTATACAGCAGGAAGAGACAAGAATTTTTTTCTAAGAATAGAAATGAAAGCAGTTATGGAGAAAGACAATAAACATATAGACATAAATCTTAGCATCTGTGAAATGCTCCAAATCTTAGGGCAATGTCTCATTGGGACACTGAGCCTACATGGTGTCTCCTAAGTTGTGTGCCTTTTCATAGGAAGTTCTCAATGAATTGAATCATAGCTGCAGCACAGCACAGACATATCACACCTCCATGCCACATCTTAGGCAAGTTACTTATCTGTCAGCATCATTTAACTCACCCGAAAACTGAGAATAATTAAAAGAATAGAGCCCACTTTATCACAAGAAGAAAAGCATGTGGTTTGCAGAATCTTACTCTTCTGATTCTGCCTTCTACCAGAATGGCATACTTTATTTGTCCCAGAGAGCCTGGAGAAGGCAGCCATTTCTAAGAATTGAATTATTTTTAAGGAAAGGTTATAATTGTAATGCCTCTGGGAATACTTTATGCTGAAAAAATGTGGAGAAGCAAAGGATGCTCTGTTTTGGAAAGCCCCTAAAAGAGTTTTTCGATGTACAAATTGAGTATATTTTCAAAATGTTTTGAAAACTTGAAGTACTTTGGAGTGGAGACAAAAAAAAATCTTAAAATGCTTTAATACCAGCTAGTTCAGACCCTTGCATTCTAATATAAGAACAAAGACTAACTGATTTAAAAGTAACTTTATAAAGACACATATGTTCCAAAAATAAGACCACTAGCTATTCCAGCAAATCTCTTAGTTTACAAGATCTTTCTTCTTTCCCTAACTTTTACCTGATGCTACCTGATGACTAAAACTCCAACCATCAAAGCCCTATAAAAACCCTTCACTATTATCTTTTTAGGTACTTCTCCAAACTGATACTCTTTTTGCTCAGTGAATTTTATACCTGGTTGGTTTCCCTGGAGGCTTATAGAGCTTTAACAAATTTTAGATGAGAAACAAACAATTTTTTAATGGACAGTTGGAGAGTAGGTAAAAGAGGAGGAAATCTAGGGAGAGACACTGGGTTCATTAATATGGAGTATGGAAGCAGAGACCCATAAGAAATCCCCAAGGCTGGAAACAAGCAAAGATATTTAAAATCAGCAAGCTAGTATTAAATATTTACTGTATCACTGGCTTGTAACATCAACCCACTCTGTTTACTCCAACTTTGGGGGAAAGTTCTTCTATATACAGTACCTCATGTTATTACTAATTTACTTTCTGCATAAAATAAATAGATAGTGAGTGGAGATAAATGGAGGTCTATGCCTTACACTTAGTTTGACATGGTGCAAATAGAAAAGAACTGCAACCACAGAAAATGAAATTCTAGAGAGAAAACTGGTAATTTACCAAAAAACAAAAATTTAAATCAAAGGTAATGAATAAACAAAATCCCTCTATAATCCACAAGAATATTAAAAGGAATGCTTTATTTCCCAAATTACCAGGATTGTATTCTCTAGGCAGTTTATTTTAAATATTAAAAGATACTTCCAGAAGATCTGAGATTCTAGGGACACCCAGTCTGCTGGCATCTGTGCTACTGCCACATAAAGATTAAATATTAAATTTGTTGTTACAAATAAAAATAATTACCTTACCCTCACCACCAAGATATTTGAGTAGATTAGTATGGAGGAGCATGGTAAAGGAGGAAAAAGAAATGAAAGGAGATATATTAGTTTTCCTTTTCTGCTGTAACAAATTACCACAAATTTAGTGGCTTACAGCAATACAAATGTATTATATTACAGTCCTGAAGGTCCAAAGCCTGAAATTGATTTTACTGGGCTGAAATTCAGTGTTGGCAGGGCTGTTTTCAGTTTTCTTTGTGAAAACTCTAGGAAACAATCTTTTTCTTTGCCCTTTATCAGCTTCTAGAGGATGCCTGCATCCCTTGGTTCATGGTCCCATCAGTCCAACTTTCATTTCTGTTGTCATCTCTCCTCTCTAGGTTGACACTCCTGCCTCCCTCTTATGAAGACTCTTGTAATTATATTAGGTCCTTCTGGATAATCCAGTATAAAACTCTAATCTCAATAGGTCCTTCTGGATAATCCAGTATAAAACTCTAATCTCAAGATCCTTAATCTTATCATAAAGTCCTTTTTGCCATGTAAAGTAACAGGGATTAGGATGTAGACAACTTTAAGGGTCTATTATTCTGCCTACTCTAAGAAGTATCTAAACAAGTGTGTGAAAAGAATAGGACTAAAAAGTATGATGGCCCAGGAAAGAGGTGGCAGGTAGTGATGTGTGCACGGATACATTTCTGTGCACACTTTGGAAGATTAGAAGAATGGAATTTTTCTGCATGTTTGCCTTTTTGTTCAGGAGACAGAGCATAGTAGAAAGAGCTTGGAGTTGGAAGAATTGCTTTGAGTCTAAATCCTACCACATTGTGGCTTTACAGTATTAAGCAAACCATTAACCTTCTCTGAAAAATCAGGGTGAACTTTCCTTGAGTGCATACTATGTGCAGCCACTGTACAAACAAATATTTCACCTGTACCATCTCATTTAACCTTCTTAACTTCTGTAAAGATAGCTCCATTGTAGAATTAAGAAGAAAAGACTATGTTAGCATCAGTGTCCAAAATCATCCAAAATTAACCTTGTTAATAAATTGGCTCCGTTTCTTCTTCACTAAAATAATAGGAATAATACCTCCTAGAAAGGCATTATTGTGAGAAATAATATGTTTCGGCAGCACTTTCTTAACTGTTACAAAATTACATAGTGATGTAAAGTTTTATGTGGTATTTAACTTCTTTGAGGGTAAAGTGAAGAAACACAGGTAAAATATCCTTGTTAAAAATAATTTATTGTATATTTCAAATAGCTATAAGAGAATAATTGTAATATTCTCAACACAAAAGAAAGAGAAATGTTTGGTGTAATGGACATACCGATTACCCCAATTTGATTATTACACTTTGCAAACCTGTATCAAAATGTCACATGTACTCCAAAAACATATACAGCAATACTATATCAATTTTAAAAATCTGAATAAATAAGGCAGACAGTTTATCAAAAGGATTGTATCACTTTATGTTCTCACCAGCAAAGTATGAAAATTCTGGTTTCTCTACATTTTTGCTGATGTTTGTTGTCAAAGCTTTTAATTTCAATCATTCCAGCAGGTATGTAGTACTATTTCTTGGTAGTCTAATTTGCATTTCCCTGATGACTAATGTTATTGAGGTTGTTATGTGTGTTTATTGGCCATGCATATAACTTATTCAGTGAAGAGTCCACTCACACATTACACCTATATTTCAATGAGTTGTTATTAAGCTATTCTTTATATATTCTCTATATTCTGAATACAAGTCCTTCATCAAATATATGCTTTGCAAATACGAAAAAAACATAAAAACATATTCTAGTTGATGTCTGATATAAACAAGTACTTTAAAAAGCTTATTTTTCTCCCTTTAACACTTTCTGTATTCTTAGGGAAAGACAAAGATTATTTTCACAGTGACAGAAGTATTGGACATTGGAGTGTCATAAACCATTTCACATTCTCTTTGCCCAAGTCTGAACATCACATGCAAGTGAACTGCCAAGCTGGGCCTCCTTCCCTTCTTTTATTACAGTTGTTTTATTTCCAGTAAATCTTCCCCGTCAACCCTAAGACATTTGGCAAGTGTGAATCTAGGAGGCAGGACGGGGCATGTTGATAAAGAATGACTTGAAGGAATGGAATGACAGGCAGCAATAGACTATTTCACTTAGCACATGAAATCCTTTCCATTGCTCTTCCCCTGCCTTTCTGGCATTTGTGCTCTCATGACAACTTGCAAATTATGGGATCATCTATTTTCACTTGAACACAAAAAGATTTCCAGTTCAAAAGTTCATTTCTAAAAATAAATAGAGCTCTTCACCAACATCACATACATCATGAGTTACCAATGTACATTATCTCAGAAAGAGGACCAGTTCTTTCTAAGTCTTTCATTTTACTGAATATTTCATTTAAAAATCACAAAAGAACCCTATGAGGTACTACTATCACCTATATTCAAGTCTAACATCTGAGCCAGAGAATGAACAAGGTTTATTCCCTGACATTTCTCTAGTGAGTTAAACATTGCTAAGGAAGACTGGGCATAACCATTTTAAATAACATGATGTCAGCCCTAGAAATCATTAGTCTGAAATTTACTTGTGTTATTTTTCTCATCTGGGCATAGGTAACAGCATGGCTAATTGACATTAAATTTTTATTTTCTTTCAAATCTTTTAATTGGAGAGAATAATGTAGTTTTCCTTCGGTGGGAGTGGGGAGCGGAAAGCATTGCTGGAAAGGATTTCAAGATCAGTCCTTTTTGTTGTTATTTTCTGGGGGCATGGAAGTAATTGCGATTTGAAGTTTCTGTTTGAAAACTAAAAGCATCCAGGGAGAAAGACTAGGGAAAAGGCAGGGACATAAGTGATAAATCTTGAAGTTTAGAAATGTCGGTCACATTCATGAGAATGTTGTCATAAGTGACACCCTGGTTTCAAAAGTTTTGGATCCAGGAACCAGAAGAACCATGAAGATGCGGATTATGAGAGTGGTGAAGGGAACTGACTAACTCTGTGGTCTAGAAAATAACTCATAGGGATATCTTGCCCACTGAGCAATAATAAATATTGTCTTCCATGAGCTTTATATTATAACTCAGGTAAGAAATTACCTTGAAATCTTGGCATAGAAGCTGCCTCCTGCCAGTTCTTTGTCTCCCTGCATTCTTAATTACATGGCTATTTTATGGGAATAATTCCCTTTTGAATGACTGAAGATACTTGGGTCCAAAGGACACAACTGCACATCAGTCATGGTAAAGAGGAGAGCAATTTTCTTCCTGTTCATTGGGGCTGAACTGAGATATGCTAAGACATCCTCAGTAGGTAAGGGAGGGGAGCAGACACAGATATTCACCATCATGTGGAAGACGTTCGTTGTTTTGCTCTGAGCCTCCATAACCCCTGCTGCACTGACAGTAAGCTGATTTTTCTTTGGGGAATTACTCATTCCCTGCCCAACTTTCAGACTGGAGAAGGTGGCAAGGGCTAAAAGTAACCACAATGACATTTTTTAAGTCTCTAATAATGTATGCTTTGTCTATAACTAAGTCTTAATCCTGAGTTTTCAGTTACTTCAGCCAGTAATTTCGCATTTAAAGTCAGCTTGAGTTGGTCTTTCTGCTTGCTATTTGCCTCTAAAAGAGATTCTGAACTGATACATATAATATTTATTTTTGGTTATTAACTGTCACTCTCTTGAACACTCTGTAATCTGAGGAACTTTTAGAACCTGAAGTTCAAATAGGTCTACCCGTTGAACATTGGAGTCTCTCCAAATACAATGCCACAGTAAACACATAAAATACAGGCAAAGACAAGAATTTGGATCCATATATTGCCCAGTCTATTCACCACTTATTCACTCTCCTTACGTATTGCTTTGGGATTTTTTTTTACCCCTGGGTTCTTTATACTTTTGCTCTCTATCTGCTTTTGGCCTCTGTTTTGAAAACATGCTAGTCTTCTCTTCTGTGGCCTACTGTCGTTAGCTCAACTGTACTCTGTATCCATAGAGTGTCTGGGGTATAAACTCTGTCTGCTGGTTTTGATATAGCTAATCCCCAGTCTCTTCAGTGCATCCCACCCTCAACAAGAAACACCCTTACCTAGATAAGAGGATTTCTGCATTGAGTTTTAGAGATATGTCACTTTTCCTGTGGAAAGACTTAATTATTAACTTAGACACATGCAACTAATAAAGCTAAGGGAATCTTAGAGATTATTGTATACATTTCTTACTTTAGTGAAGAGAAATCTAAGGTTTAGAGCAATTGTATGGATTGTTGAGATCACAAACCATTACTGAAGGTGATTTTATTGCATTTAAAATGTAATTTATGTCCTTTCATAATAATATAAATTATATATACTATAATATATAATACATATAAAGTATATATACTATAATACATATAAAGTATATATACTATAATATATAATATATAAAGTATATATACTATAATATATAATATATATAAAGTATATATATACTATAACATAATAATATAAAGTATATAATATAAAAAATATAAAAAGCACCAAAGCACTAATTGGGAACAGGGGACTTCTCTGCCTTGTGTGTACCTGGGAGTGAATAACTGAGTACTGAGTGAAATTGGAAACTATTTTTATCTGGTAATACTTTCTAACACTATCTATGTTTAGATAGAGAAAGTTTAGTGATGTTCAGGCTAGTTTAAATCATCAAAGCTTTCTGGGTAATCTTATGACAATTTCTGACTTATCTCCCACTTCCTGCTGCTTATATTATTTTCTGCTTAAAATAAGGACTTTATAACTAGAACAAGAAATTATCACCTCATTCAATTTCTGACCTTAATATCTAGTCTCTATTCAAGCAGAACTGTTAACTTGCCAAAAGCACAATTTCCCTCATATTTATCCTATTTGGTCCATTTAAAAGAGCCCCTTGGGAAATAATAGATAAACTAGTTCAGGAAAACACACACACACACACACACACACACACACACACAAACTTGCCATGTCTATGGAAAGAGAAGGGCAAGTGTGAAAATGAAAATGTTCATCTTGCTCTCAAAGTGAATTTGTCCTGTTTTGGATTAAAACCTGGGGCAAGTCCTGGCTTCAAACTTACTTATTTCGTGTCTCTGAGAAAGTGTTCCACCTGTGCTCTGAATCACATCCCATCCTCCCTTCTCAAGAACTACAGATAATTTCTTTCATATATATTTCTTCTTTTTTTTTTTTTTTTTTGGTGGCATCTCACTCTGTCGACCAGGCTGGAGTGCAGTGGCGCGATCTCAGCACACTTGCAAGCTCTGCCTCCCAGATTCACACGATTCTTCTGCCTCAGCCTCCAGAGTACCTGGGACTACAGGCACCCACCACCATGCCCAGCTAATTTTTGTATTTTAGTAGAGACGGGGTTTCACCATGTTAGCCAGGCTGGTCTTGATCTCTTGACCTCGTGATTCGCCCTCCTCGGCCTCCCAAAGTGCTGGGATTACAGGCGTGAGCCACTGCGCCCGTCCTCTTTCTTATATCTTTTACCTCTTGCTGCTTACCCAATCCTTCCAATCAACATTTAAGTTTCTCAATTGCCTCCTACCTTAAAATCACACACTCATTAAATCACACGTTCATTAAACAAAAAAAGAATCCAAAATTTCTCTCCCCTCAATTATTGTCCCTTGTCTGTTTTCTCCCTTTTATAGACAAATTTCCTGAAATACCTACTCACCCTATCCAGGTTTATTCTTCTCCTCTTCTCAGCACACTCCTTTACTGACTTCTGTTTCCAACACGCACTGACAACATCTTCTCACTGGTCACCAATGATCTCTGTGTTGCTAAATGCTATTGGTCTATTTTTATCTGAATATTCTGAGACATCTTAGACTACATATTGCACAGTAGCTCTCTTCCAGAGCATCACACTCTTGTGGTTTTCCCCTGATCTTTCTGACACTTCCTTCTAAGTCATCTCTGCTGACTAACACACATCCACGGTGTCATCATCCAAGCTTCTGTTTCTATAAAATGGCAGCTACTCTACTTAATTGCAAGGATTATCATAAGAAATAAATGAGATACTACATAGGAAAGTCCCTAGAACCTACTCACAGAATATAGTTAACTTTCAAATGTTACTTATAAAAAAATAAGTAAAAACAAAGATTTAAGGTCTATTAAATCTATTGTTAAAAATAATGTAGTGTATACTTGAAATTTGGTGAAACAGTAGATCATAAGTGTTCTCAACACTACACACACACACACATACACAAACAAGGTAACTATGTGAAGTGATGGATATCTTAACTTGATTGTGGTAGTCATTTTATAATGTTTACATATCTTAAAGTTTACATATATCATGTACATATAAAAGTGTACATCTTTAATATATTTGTTTGTTTGTTTGTTTTGAGACAGAATCTCTCTCTGTCACCCAGGCTGGAGTGCAGTGGTGTGATCTCGGTTCACTGCAACCTCCGTCTCCCAGGTTTGAGCAATTCTCCCTCAGTTGCCCGAGTAGCTAGTACTACAGGCATGTGCCACCACACCTGGCTAATTTTTGTATTTTTAATAGAGACGAGGTTTTACCATATTGGCCATGCTGGTCTCGAACTCCTGACCTCGTGATCCGCCCACCTCGGCCTCCCAAATTGCTGGGATTACAGGCATGAGCCACCACACCCAGCCAATATATTTAATTTTTATTTGTCAATTGTTATTTGTCAATTGTTATTTGACAATAAATAAAGCTGAAAAGCTAATAAAATATAAGGTCGATTATATTTTCCCTTAAATGCAGCACTGACCATTTTGCTAAGAAACTCTGAGTCTAGAGACAGCCATTGTCTTTAATACAAATATATATTCAAAACCAACATATTTGATCAATTTGTTTACTTCAGGGTAGATTAATGGTTTTCTTTTCCAATTATAAAATTCACAAATTGGGAATCAGGACAAAAGTTCTCCAAACAGTAAGTTTTGAATAAATTTTAAATATGATACATGAAATTGATATAAATAAACTTAGTTTGGAGAGACAGATAAGAACTTAATTTTAGACTTGAGAAGTTCCAGTGGGATAACTAATTTTTCTCCACAGAAAATTTTCTACTTCTCTTTATTTGGTAACACATGTGCCCCCCATGGACCCATAGGATAATTGGCTTAGGCTTGAACAGTCATAGACCATATTCCTTTTATCCTTAAGGATAAAAGAATAAAGTCCTTGAGGAGTTCTAGTGGGATGGGTAGTTAATTTTCTCCAGTCCAAATGGTGGCCCCCAAGTATCCCCATTCCTGCTGTTAATGTCCCTGTATTATCTCCACCCACTGAGCATGAGCAGGAACAATGACTTGCTTCTAATCAACAGAATATAGCAGAGGTAAAAGGATGCTGCTTCTGTGATTACATTGCACAAGATTTTAACTTCCATCTTGTGAGAAAACTCTCTCTGTGGACTTTTTCTCCAGTTGTCTTTGATAACGTAAGTCACCATATAGCAAGGCTCTTTGGCAAGGAAGTGAGAGTGGCCTCCTCATGATAGTCAGCAAGAAACTAAGGCCCTTAACTCAACAGACTGCAAGGAAGTAAGCCCAGCCCACAGCCCTGTGAACTTCAAAGTGGATTCTTCTTCAGTCAGGCTTCCAGATGACAGCCTAGCCCTTGATCTCAGTCTCTGACAGACACTGAAGCAAAGCATCCAACTAAACTGTGGATTCTTGTCCCACTGGAGTTAAAATAATAAATTCACATTATTTAAACTGCTACGTTTGTGGTCATTTGTTACACAGCAATAAATAATACAGCATGAGGGCAAATCAAAGCTCTTTCTAGAAATGTATGAATAGCAGGATAGCAAAGCCCATTTCCCCTTGGGTAAAGAAACCTTTTGTTCTGGAGCCACCACGTACGAACAACGTCTATTTATAGTAGGAGACGTTAAATCCTACATTCAAAATGTAGAAGAGACAAATGGACAGATGAAGTGTAAAAAGAGGAGGGAAAAAGAGGGAGAAAAAATGTTGGTAGCTGACCCCGACACTAGTATTCTTCCAGTTGTTGTGGTTTTTGTTGTTGTTGTTGTTTGTTTGTTTTTTGAGACGGAGTCTCGCTCTGTTGCCCAGGCTGGAGTGCAGTGGCGTGATCCTGGCTCATTGCAAGCTCCGCCTCCTGGGTTCATGCCATTCTCCTGCCTCAGCCTTCCGAGTAGCTGGAACTACAGGCCCCCGCCATCACGCCCAGCTAATTTTTTGTATTTTTAGTAGAGACGGGGTTTCATCGGGTTAGCCAGGAAGGTCTTGATCTCCTGACCTCATGATCCGCCCTCCTCGCCCTCCCAAATTACTGGGATTACAGGCGTGAGCCACCGTGCCCGGCCTTTCCAGTTTGTTTTTTATATTATTGTTAGTTCTCTGACAAAAGTCCTCAACATTTTTCTCAGTTTCGTGAGTCAACAAATGTATTACATTGCTTAAACTAGTTTAAGTTGAGTTTCTACCACTTAAAACCTAAATTTTTCTACAAAGAGAAAGGGATGTTAATGAAGGAAAATAGAATGGTATCCCTCCAAATTGTATAACAACTATCCTCAAAGTTAGTGTCTTCATGTGAATTCAGTAAGTCATGCATATTACTGTTCCTTAAGAACAACTTGCTGTCTAACTTTTAAAAACATCATCCTAATTCTGCTACTTATGGCTATGTGACTTGGTTAAGTCATGTAACTTCTCTTTACTTGTGCTTTCTCTTCAAAAAGTGGAAATAATATTACTGTAACTTGACAATGTTATTGTGAGATATAAATTAGTACATTATTTTTATGCAGTATTACTATGCCAACACCAGAGATGAAATAAAAACTAAAGAAATGTTAGCTGCTATCATTACTATCCCCTCCAAGAATGCAAAAAAGGGATTCTCCCACTAGAGGTAGAAAGTTTATTGAAGATTAGGGCATTACTGGTAGAAACCGGTGAACGTTGTAATGTCTATTGTTCTTCCATCTTTTGTGGTATTTTGGGGGCAAATGGCGAGAGGTGTTTTCATTGGACCTCAGGATTCTTCACTGGACCCAAGGATTTTCATTTGTCAGAGGATAGAAAATTCATAAATAGAAATTTTCATGCTTAATAAGCAGCACTTTCTACATAAAACATTTCTGAATGATTTGAGGACCTTCACATAAAGCTCCTTTAGGTTGAGGTGTGGCATCTAATACACCATGAACACATAAAGGTAAGTATTGAATACCTTCACTCCCCTTAAGTAAGGCATTTACTCAATTAATGTTTTGTTCCATATGTGTTTAAGTGAAAGAATTAGGGAACTTAAAATGGGCCACAGACATAAATACAAAAGCTAACTGTAAAATGTGTGGAAGAAAACATAGGTGAAATTTTTGGAGACTGTGGAATAGACAAAGGTTTCATAGGCACAGAAACCAAGAACATATAAAAATTACAAAGTGGACTTTGTCAAAATTAGAAACTTTTGCTTTTTGAAAGCTATTGTTAGGCAAATAACACAAGCCACTGACTGGAAGAAAATATTTGCAACTCATTGGATACAGGAAGACTTGTGTCTAATATATAAAGAACTCTTCAACACTAAAACTGGAACAAGAACAACTCAGAAAACATTGGCAAAAGATTTGAGCAGACATAAGATACAAAAGGCCTATGAATGGTTGATTAGCAGGTGGAAAGATGCCAAAAATCATTACTAATTAAGGAAATGCAAATTGAAATCTCAGTGAGATACCAGTCCATGTTCACTAGAAAGGCTAAAATCGAAACCAACCAACAAACAAAAATAATGAATATTGATTGTTTGTGAGGATTTGGAGCCACTGGAACTTTCAGACATGCCAGGTGAAATACAAAATCATACTGTAATACTTGTATTACAAGATTGTTTGGAAAACCGCCCTGAAGTTTCTTAAAATGTTAGATATATCTTACCATAAGATCAAGGCATTCCACTCAAAGAGAAATGAGGACAGATGTTGCACAATGTCTTGAAGACAAATGTTCTTAAGAGCCTTCTTCACACAAGCCAAATACTGTAAATGACTAAAATGCCCACCAGCAGATGAACAGATAAACAGAACATGATCTATTATACAGTGGAATGTTATTCAGCAAAAAAAAAAAAAAAAGAGGGGAAAAAAGCAGTGACTAATGGGATGTTTGTAAAGATGTATTCATTTGTCAAGTTCACTGAATTCTGCATTTTATTATCATACATGCCTTAATAAAGTTGATTTAATATTTTAAATAAACATAGTTTTTCTATATAGATTGCTAACTGAGTTTTAATATTTCTGCAGAAATATTGTTAAATGAATGGTCTGCTGTAGCTTGTGGACTCTAGGACACTTAAACCACTACATAACCCAGCCGGCATGCACTTGGGATATATCTGGGTCAAGTGATTTTCAAACTGTGGGAGAACAACTTCCGTCATTAAATTTTTACTCAATAAATCATGCCTGGTGTTAGTTTTGAATCCTTCACCAATCTTAAATTCCACTTAAGTAACCATTTTTGTTCTAAAGCAGACAGCTTGGCATGTCTAACTTTTTCTTCCAATATGACATCAGGAAATTGTAGCCTCTTATTTATTATTAGCAAAACTAATTCAAAAGCTCTCTAAAGTGTGGTATAAAAATAGTCTCTTTAGTGATGCAACAAAAATCCCTTGAGAATTTAAAATGCGATTCAAGTGACATTATACTGAGGCCTATAAACATTTCTATACCTGTAAGATAGAGGATCCACTGAAGTAATAATTTCTACTCCTTACACAGGACTTCACAATTTAAAAAAGCACTTCTACCTCTTATCTCTCCTGACCATTGTAATAACATTTTATAAGAATATTATTACATATTAAAGTATTAAATATTTTTACCAAAAAGTAAATATTGATTATTGGTGAAGATTTGGAGCCCCTTCTCATACATGGCTGGTAGAACTGCAAAATTGTACAATCACTTTTGGAAAATTGCTCTGCAATTTCTTTTTTTTCCTAGATGAAATGGTTTGTATTATAGAGATAGGTGTACACATATATCTAATCAAATTTTACACTTTACGTATGTGCAGTTTTTATATATTATGTATGCCTCATCAAAGTTGTTTTCAGATTTTGCATTAAATAAACAAATTCTGCAGTTTCTTAAAATATTCAATGTACCTTACTATAAGACCAAGTCATTCTGCTTCTAGGTATCTACCCAGGAAATACAAGAACATATGCCACACAATGTCTTGAAGACAAATGTTCTTAAGAGACTTTCTCATGCTACCCCAAAACTAGGAACAACCCAAAAGTCCATAAGCAGGCTTCTATAGTAGTATGAACTATGCTCTACAAAGCAGTTGTTCTGTAGCTAGACCTGTAAGTGGTAAACACAGGATTGGAAATATGTGTCTAATCCACAATACTGCCTTCTTTATTTAAGTAGGCTACCACTAGTCTAATGGCTAAGACTCAAATTCCTTGGAATGGAATTTCCGGGCCCTTGAGGATTTGACCCATTCTTATCTTTCCTGCCTCATCTTCTACTGTCTTCTACATTCATTCATCATTTGTTTTATGCTTATTTGCTTTTTTCCTCTCCCATATTCACTATGCATATATTAAGATAGGGAAGTAATTAAAACTTTCTTTTGATCACAGCAGTGGTTCACTAACTTTACAGTTTATAAAACTCACATAAAGTGCTTGTTTTGAAAGGCAGATTCCTAAGTCTCATAGCTCTAAGGTTATACCTCAGTAGACCTGGGGTGGGTGACAATACTTGAAATTTTAAATATGTATCCCGAGGTTCTAAATCAAGTGGCCCATGTACTATCTTTTGTGAATTTCTATTTCAATGACTTACAGTGCAATAGACAAGTCATGTAAACTACTAATTACAATATGTTTTGAAAAATGTTCTAAATGTTTCTGGTGCCTCTGAAGCCGGGAAAAAGATCTTTGCCTAGAAAATGAATTCAGAGAAGACTGGAGGTAGACAGCACCAAGGAGGTGATCGCCATAGATAGAGTTGCTAACTGATGTTACTGAGGAAGTTTGGACTGGGATAGTTGTAAGAAGGAAAAGAACTGGATAAATTGTGGAAACAATTAAAACAAAAAATTGATCAAACTTGTGAGTTGTTAAAAGAAGAGATGTAGGAAAAAGGAACCTAAAAATGACATTTAAATATTCACATATAGATCAGTTGTCATGCTTTTCTCGGAGATTAAGAATACAACCTGAGGAGATTTTGATGACTTTGGCTTGGTGGGTTTTGAGCTATCTGTGTAGTAACTGAGAAAACTACATTCAGCAAATAATCAGATTCGCATGGCTGAAATTAAAGAGCGAGGTAGAGGCTGCATATATAGATCTTAGCATCACTATCATGTCAACAGTAGTTAAAACAACTGACACAAAAAAACCCCATTCAAATACAGCAAGTACCATAAAAGGATAAATAGACGAAGAACTGAACTTCAGGGAACACAGTCAAGCCATTCCCAAACACATCATTGTCTGGGAAACTTGGTACCTTCCTGCATACTGCCCACATATTTCACTATACAGAGTCTCTGCTCTGTACTTACTCTGGACATGGAGAAACTTATTTTTTTCCTTCCAAATTTATTTCATCAACAAGTTTTTAACATTTTACCCACCCTAATATTTACCACTGGAAGAAGGAATTGCTTCCTCTTCTGCACTCCTACAGTATATAATTTTTAATATAGTCTATAATTTTTTCATAGCTATAATTATACTGCTTATAATTAGTATTATATTTATATCTCATGGAAGGCTGTGGCAATCTTGAAGACTGGAAGCATACCATAATTCTTTCCACCCTTAATGCTTAGGGTTGCCAAATTATTACTATTTGATGAATGTTTGTTGAACAAAGTATTTATTCTGTTTAACAAGCAATTTCCATGATAAAATTAAAAATGTTAAATTAGTATGAATAAAAAGTTGGTGGAATGAAGTCAACAATAAGTAGAAAAATCATAGAAAAGACACAAAATAAAAATAGTAGGCCTCACGTTGTGGCTCATGCCTGTAATCCTAGCACTTTGAGAGTCCGAGGCGGGCAGATCATGAGGTCAAGAGATGGAGACCATCCTGGCCAACATTGTGAAACCCCATCTCTACTGAAAACACAAAACTTAGCTGAGCTTGGTGGTATGTGCCTGTAGTCCCAGCTACTTGGGAGGCTGAAGCAGGAGAATCACTTGAACCTGGGAGGTGGAGGTTGCTGTGAGCCAAGATCATGCCACCTTACTCCAGCCTGGTGACAGAACGAGACTCTGTCTCAAAATAATAATAATAATAAACTATTTAGAAAAAAAGACAAAAGAAACTTCACATATTAATCACTACACGCTAAAAGACATAAAAATTCTCTAACATTCCTCTATTCATTCTACAGCATTTCTTAGGAAAGGCTTTGTTCTAACACTTTGCAAGTATGCAAAGCATTAAATAATAAACTCATATTCAAACAATAATTCAAGCTCTTTTCACATCAAACAGGGCAAAGTGATGCCTTTTTCAAAACTGTATAGTAAACCATTTACAGCTATTCTATGCAATAACTCCTCGAGTTTGTTTGTATACATACAAATATTGTACCTATCCTTATAACTCTTGAAAGTCTTCCCAGAATCTTTCTAAGAGAATCTTATTATAAGCCATCTTTTTAACTTTTGTGAATATTGTAAAACGTTTTGAACACGTAGAATAAATGTACAAATAACATTGAATATATAGCAGTACGTCCACATAAGTTTCTTTAACAATATGAAACATGAAGTGAATTAGGAACAAGGATTAATAAAACGAAATGGAAATAAAACAAAATACCAAGAGAAAAAAACAGCTCAGTTGGACTTCATCAATATTTAAAAATGATTTGCTTCAAAAGACACCACTGACAGTGAAAAACAACTCACAAACTGGGAGAAAGCATTTGTAAATCATATACATTAAATAGTACTTGTATCCCGAATATGTAAGGAATTCTTAACAATTGTAAAACAAAATGAAACAAAAACCAAAATTTTTAAATGGGCAAAGTATTTGAATACCTATTTCTTCAAATAAGACATGCAAATGATCAACAAACACATAAAAAAAAAGCTTACCCATCAGGGAAATATAATCAAAACCACAATGAGTTACCACTTCATATTTACTAGCATGGCTATAATCAAAAAGTCAGAAAATAAAAAGTTTTGGTGAGAAAGTAGAGAACTTGGAACCCTCAGATATTGCAAGGATCATGTTAAATCGTGTGACTGCTTTGGAAAACAGTTCAGCATTTTCTCAAAATATTGAACTTAGGGTTAACATATGTCCCAGTAATTCTCTGCTTAGGTGCTGAAAAAAACTGAAAACATATATTTACATAAAAACTTGTACATAAATGATTATAACATTATTCAAAGCATAAATGTGGAAACAACACAACACAAATTTGCATCAACTGGTTAATGGATAAACCAATGTGGTTTGTCCATGCAATGGAATATTATTTGGCTACAAAAAGAACAAAGTTCTTATACATGTTATAATATAAATGAACCTTGAAAACATTATGCAAGTGAACGAATCCAAACACAATCAGACACATATTATATCATTCAGTTTATATAAAAGGTTCAGAATAATCAAAATCGTAAGAACAAAAACTGTACTCATGGTTTTCAGGGATGTGGTTAACGGTGGATGGGGAGTGCTAATGACCATGAGGATATTGCAGAAAGGTGATGAAAACATTCTGGAATTGGATAATGGTTATTGTTTAACAAAACTTTGTGAATATACTGAAAATCATTCACTGTATACTTTCAAAGGGTGAACCGTATGATGTGTGAATTATACCTCAATAAAACTGCCATGTTTCTAAGTGCTCATGCAGTTGTTAGAATTGCTTCAAAAACTATAGTATCGCCCAAGCCAAACTTTACCTCCATTGAGAATTCTTCAGATCATCCTATGTAGAATAATTCTGTTGTGTACACCTTTTATTTTCCTCACTACATTTACCACAAGCTATGTTTTTAAAATGTGTTTATTTTCTTTCTTCTAGTAGGATGCAAAATTTATGCAGGGTGGGGACTCATCTTGTTCATCACTGTAATGTCACTCATCTAGCACAGTGCTTATCAGAGGTAGTTTGTCGTGAAGAAAACGATGCTTAAGTTTCAGAGCCTCTTGGTTGCATAGGTTCTTTCCAAAGGTGTGAGAGAGACCCTATTAAATGTGCCAACATAGTCACATATTTTTGCAAAATTGCAAAACTAAGATATTTAAGCTACAATTAAGGAGACTGTCTCCTTCCAGTCTAAATTTTCTGTCAGATTTCCCCTCCTGTCAGGATAAAACAGAATGGCTATAAGTATTTTTGAAATTCCCCTAAGGGTAAGATAAGATGAAAAGACATTTAGTTTAGGTTTGGTGAGACATATGTGAAAGAAACTTAATTGAGGTTTTCCCGAAGTTTAAAACAATAATAACAATTCCCAGGAAATAACTAAAAATGATTTGTGAGGCCTAAATAAATGTTTCTACACTTTCAATAATAATAATTTTAAAATTGATCCATCATACCAGAGAAAAAACAAGAGACTTCAGTATATTACTATATCTTCTTACTTTAAACAATGGATAGATTATCCAGACATAAAGCCAATAACGAAACAGCAGACTTGAATAACACTATAGATCAAATAGACCTAACATACATATACAGAACATGTCATCCAATGGCAGTAGAATGCAGAGTCTTTTCAAGCACATATGGAACATTCTCCAGGATAGATTATATCTTGGGTGACAAAACAAGCCTCAATCAACAAATTTAAGATTAAAATAATATCAAGTAGCTTTTCTGACTACAACAGTTTGAAACTAGAAAGTAGTAACTAAAGAAAAATTAGAAAATTCACAAATATGTGGAAATTAAGCAACATAATCCGGAATAGCCCATGAGTCAAAGAAAAGATCACAAGGAAAATCAAAGACATTTTGAGACAAATAAAAATGGAAACATAAACACCAAAACTTATGAGAAGCAGTGAAAGTATTTGTAAGAAGGACATTTATAGCATAAATTCCTATACTAAGAAAAAAAAATCTCAAATAAGCAACCTTACTTTATACCCAAAAGAACTAGAAAAAAAAGAACATATTAAAGCCAAAGTTAGGAGAAGGAAGCAAATATAAAGATTAGAGCAGAAATAAATCAAACAGAGAGTAGAAAAATAAAATAAAAGATCAATGAAAACAAGGGTTGCTTTCTTGAAAAGATAAAACTAGACATTTAGCTGTATTAACCAAGAAAAAAAGAGATAATACTGAAATAAAAAATTATAAGTGAAAAAGAAGATACTACTACTGCTACCACAGAGATACAGAATATAGTAGAGACTACCATAAACAATTATACACCAACAAATTGGATAATTGAGAAGAGACAAATAAATACCTAGAAATTTATAACCTACCAAGACTGAATCATAAAGTAGAAACTCTGAAAAGGTGAATAACAGGTAGAGATAGATGCAGTTAAAAAAATTTTAAAAATCTCCCCCAAAGGAAAAGCCCAGGAACAGAGCTGATAGATTCAATAGTGAATTCTTCCAAGCCTTTAAAAAATTGATGCCAATCCTTCTCAAACTCTTCCAAAAGCTTGAAAATGAAGGAACACTGTCCAACTCATTTAACAACGCAAGCATCATCTTTATATCAAAACCATAAAAGAACACTACAGAAAAAGAAAATTATAAGCCAATATCCCTGGTTTTCATAGATTCAAAAATTCTCAACAAAGTAGTTTTCTCTTCTCTAAGACGAGAAAGAAGGATGCACACATTTGCCACTTCTGTTTAGCACAGTAATGGAAGTCATATCTGAATAATTAGTCAAGAAAAAGAAATAAATGACATCCAAAGAAGAAAGAAAGGTTAATTTCTTTCTATTTGCCCATGACAAGATTGTATATAGAGAAAACCCTAAAAACTGCACAAAAAAAACTGTTAGAACTGATAAGCAAATTCGGTAAAGTTGCAGGACACAAAAATCAATATACAAAAATACATTGCATTTCTATACAGTAAGAAAAAACTGTTCAAAAAGGAAATTAAGAAAACAGTTGCACTCATATAACATCAGAAAAATAAAATACTTAGAAATAAACTTAACCAAGGGCATAAAAGATTTGTACACCTAACTATAAGACGTTGATAAAAGAAATTGAAGAAGACACAAGTAAATGAAAAGATCTCTTGTGTTCATGGACTGGAAGAATTAATATTGTTAAGATATCCTTACTACACAAAGTGATCTATAGATTCAATGCAATTTTTCAAAAGTCCAGTGGCATTTTTCAGAAATAGGGAAAAAGTCTTAAATTTCATATGGAACCACAAAAGACCTTGAATAACCTAAGCAACCCTGAGAAAGAACAAAGCTGGAAGAACCACAATTCCTGATTTCAAACTATATTACAAAGCTATAGTAATCAAAACAGTGTGGTACAGACATAAAAGCATACATATAGACCAATGGAATGAAATAGTGAGCCCAGATAGAAACCCATGCATACACAGTCAACTAATCTTTGACAGGGATGCCAAGAATACATACTGAGGAAAGGACAGTCTCTTTAAGAAATGGCATTAGGAAAACCATATATATATATATATATATGTGTGTGTGCAAAAAGTGAAATTGAAGGGTTATGTTGCACCATGTATAATAGATTAAAGACTTAACTGTAAGATCTGAAACTATGATATAAAACTCCTAGAATTAAACATAGAGGGAAAGCTCCTTAACATTGGTCTTGACAATGATTTATTGTGTATGACACCAAAAGCACATATAAGCAAAGTAAAAATAAATGAGTGAGTGAGACTATTCTACATCAAACTAAAATCTTCTGGAAATCAAAGAAAACAATCAACAAAATGAAAAGGTAACCTACAGAATGAGAGAAAATATTTGCAATCTACATGTCTGATAAGGGGCTAATATCCAAAATATATACGAAACTCATACAATTTAATAGGAAAAAAAAAAATCCTGATTAAAAAATAGGCAAAGGACATGACTAGACATTTGTTTGCCAAGAAGACTTATGAATAAATAGCCAACAATCATATGAAAAGATAATCACCAATTATCAAGAAATGCAAACTAAGACGACAGTGAGATATCACCTCACACCTATTAGAATGGTTATTATAAAAAAGACGAGATAAGAAATGTTGTCGAGAGTATAGAGAAAAGGGAACCCTTGAACACTGTTAATGGATATGTAAACTGTCACAGCCATCATGGAAAACTGCGTGGCGTTATCTCAAAAAAATAAAAATAGAATTAGCAAATAATTCAGTGATTCCATTTTTGGGTATACATTGGAAGAGAATAAAATTAGTATCTTAAAGAGTTATCTGCACTTCCATGTTCATTGCAGTAGCATTACTCACAATAGCCAAGATATGGAAATAACGTAAATGTCCACTGCTGAATGAATGGATAAAGATAATGTGGGGTATATATATATCCAATAAAATATTATTTAGCCTTAAAAAAGAAAAATAATCCGGTCTTTGAGACAACATGGATGGGCCTATGGAGCAGTATGCTTTGTGAAAAAAAGCCAGACATAGAAAGGTAAATATTGCATGATCTCACTGATGCAGAATCTAAAAATGTTGAACTCATAGAAGCAGAGAGTAGAAGGGTGTTTGCCAGGGGCAGAGGGTGGGGAAGGAAATTGGGAGATCTTGGTCAAAGGCTACAAAATTTCAGTTATAAGATGAATAATTTCTGGGGTCTTAATGTATAGCATAGTGGCCATAGTTAATAGTACTGTGTCGTAAACTTGAAATTTTCCAAGATAATAGATCTTAAGTATTCTCACCACACACACAAAAATGTTATTGGTAAAATTATGTGAGGTAATGAATGTGCTGGTTAACTTGTATACCTATGTCAAACCATCACATTGTACACCTTAAGTATATATAAAATGTTTACTTTTCAATTATATCTCAATAGGCAAAAAAAGAAAGCAGCAAGCATAACAAGAAATATAAAATAATCCATTTAATAATTTATTTCATTTATGAAAGTTCTAAGTGAAGGAAGAAACCATTTCATTTAGTATATTAGACTTTACTTTGTGGATGATGTTTAGACTATCAGAAGTACTAATTTGAGGCAAGTTTATGTAAAGTCATACAGACATAGATTTTTCTCTTTTTTAAATTTATTTAAGAAGGATATTTAGTTTGAACTATAGTTTTTAATTTGACATTATGGAAATAAATATGCTCCTTATATGCTGCAGGCAAAAAATGTGGAATTATTTTTATCCTTCAATAAACTATAGAAAACCATAATTTTCATTCAAGTTTGAGAGACATAATCATTTCCATAAAATAAGACAATAATGTCTGAACTGAGAGCTATGGGATTATGGTTGATAATTCAGAAGCTTAGAGATATCTATTAGAATTTATATGCCAAAAAAATGCAAATGTTTTGTGCTAGTTTTCTAAACTTTTGTTTTGGTACTTTTTTACTAAACAAAAATTAAAAGTTACAGGAATTTATGCCTAAAGTAATTCTTTGGACTGCAGTTTGGAAAGCAGATTTAGCTGCTACGAAAAAAGGAAAAAATGTTCTGTTGCCAATTGAAATACAAATGTCTATTAAAAAACAAAAAGCTGATGTTTGAAAATTTCTTTTCCTAATTAAACATTTAAATATGTTCAAAATCAAACTTCCAAATCCTGAATGGAATAGAAAAGTGAAATTTGCATGTATTATTGCATATTAAGCACTGTTCATAGATACATGTAGTTTGGCTATCTTTTAATTCCAAAGAAAATATTTTTCTTCAACAATTCTTTAGTAGTGCACATTTTTCCAGTTTCTATTTGAAATATATCCCTTATGTCCTGAGATATCTGAACAAAATTTCTTCTTTAAAGGTATACATCATTCATCAGTGTGAATATTGTTAGAGCCCATATATCTTCATGATTTTAATATTTTCCCAACAGTACCCAATGATGCCTTATTATAAAGATCAAGTGTAATACTTTATTTTTGTTTTATCTTAAATTTTCCTGAACTGCTACATTTCAATCTACTGATCTGTACAAGTATAGCAGTAATAAAACATTCGCTTTTTTGTTTGTTTGTTTTTTTGAGATGGAGTCTTGCTCTGTTGCCCAGGCTGGAGTGCAATGGTGCAATCTCAGCTCACTGCAACCTTCGCCTCTCAGGTTCAAGCGATTTTCCTATCTCAGCATCCTGAGTAGCTGGGACTATAGGTGCCCCACCACCATGCCAGGCTAATTTTTGTATTTTTAGTAGAGACGGGGTTTCACCATGTCGGCCAGGCTTGTCTTGAACTCCTCACCTTGTGATCCGCCCACCTCAGCCTCCCAAAGTTCTGGGATTACAGGTGTGAGTCACTGTGCCCAGCCAAATATTCACTTTTAACAATGATTATTCTATATTCTGAAATGAAAAGACCCTATTAGTAGTAAGGTTACCTTTGTTTAGTCTATATCAATTGTAACAGTGATATGAAAAGCTATGATTTACTGTTTGTTGGACCTTTACAAATTTTCTTTTCACCTAATTTTCACAAAACAATAAAAAAAGGACTAACTTAGGGGGATGAAAGAAGTAGGTCAGTAGCTAGAAGATATAGGACTTAGAAAATGCTTTTTTTTAGGAGACATTTGACTACAAATTCATGTGGTATGTTAGTCCATTCTCACATCGCTATAAAGAACTACCTGAGACTGGGTAATTTATAAAGAAAAGAGGTTTAATTGGCTCACCGTTCTGCAGGCTATACAGGAAGCATGACTGGGGAGACCTCAGGAAACTTACAGTCATGGAAGAAGGAGAAAGGGAAGCAAGTATATTTTCACATTGCCTGCAGGAGAGAGAGAGTGAAAGGGGAGGTGCTACAAACTTTAAACAATCACATCTCATGAGAACTCATTCAGTGTCATGAGAACAGTAAAGGAGAAATCTGCCCCACTGATTCAATCACCTCTCACCAGGTCCCTCCCCCAACACTGGGGATTACAATTCAACATGAGATTTGGGTGGGGACACAGAGCCAAATAATATTCTGTGGCTTAAGACTTAAACAGCCATCTGAGAATTCACTTTAACCCTATGGAAAGATTCATATGGTCACCAAAATCATAATTATGGAGACTACGAGAGTGCTGAGGTCATAAATTAAGCAAGTGTCTCAAATTTCAAAGTGTGACAAGCCTCTCCAAGGGAAAATGGGACCTATAAATTATTTCACCTTAACAGAATATGTGAAAAAAGAGGAGGCAACCATAAAAGTAAGGCGAAAATCTAAAATTTTGAACAGTTTCTTAAAGGCACACATGGTAGTTTAGAATCCTTGGATGTCCCAGATGCAGGAAGAGCCAGTACCTACTGCCAGCCATCTCCCACAGCCCTCCACCAGGTGTGTGGGAGGAAGGGCAAGGCAAAACACTGGACAGAGTCATTGGTGCAGATGGGCAAGGCCTGGTTGGTGGGTGAAGCAGGCAAACTTGGAGAAGCCCATCCATGCCCAAGTGTCAGACTTGATAATGCTTTAAGAGAAATGATCGCTACCACTGGGAGAGAGACAAGAAATACTTCTGCCCCCCTGTTCCAGGCAAAAGTAAGCTCCCTCTGGGGAGATGTCATATTGTGATATAACAAGAAATACACACTTGGTCTCTGCCTCCAATTCCTGGCGTGTAACTCCAAAACACTTTTAATTTCCAGAGTAATGGGTTCTAGGTGCATTTTTTATTCTAATATTTTTGGTCTTTGACCCCGGTTCCTGACATAGAGCTCCTAATTTCTTAGAGTTTTCTTAATGATAATAATTTCTCAAATACTTAGTTTGGCTATCTTTTCTAAATATTCTCTTATCCAGAATATCTCATATTCTAATGAGGTAATTCTTCCTGGGCTCATGGATGGGGACTGCTCACCAGAAAGGACCAAGGCATTATTAGAAGCTTGGAACTTTCACTTCCAGCCCCTGTTCTTCAGAGAGGTAAGAGAAGCTGGAAATTGAATTAGTAACTGATCATACTTATGTGATGAATACTCTGTAAAAATTCATAGCTAAGGGATTTAGAAAGTTTGTTTGTTGCTGAGCACATGGAGATGCTAGGAGGGTGGCATGCCCAGGGCACATATGTTTCGTGCCCCTTCCCAGATATCTTGTCCTGTGCATTCCTTCATCTGGCTATTCATCTGTATCTTGTACAATAAAGGTAAGTGAAGTGTAACCCTGAGTTCTGTGAGCTGCTCTAGCAAATAAATGGGACCCAGAGAAGGGGTAATAGAGACCCCTGATTTATGGCCAGTTGGTTAGAAGGTTTGAAGCATAAGTCACAACATGAGACTTGTGAGTGGGATCTGAAGTGGGGGCAGTTTTATGGGACTGAGACCTTAACCTATGGGATCTGACTCTAACTTCAGGTAGAGAGTATCAGAATTGAGTTAATATGTAGACTTGCAGTAGGTGCCCACTGGAAAACTGATTGATATGTGCAAAAAACAAAAATAAAAACGCAAACAAAACAAAAAGACTGCACACACTTTGGTGAGCGGAAGTGTTCTGTATTTCGATGACTGTTTAAGAGAAGAAAAAGTGAGGCCGGGTGTGGTGGCTCCCAGCACTTTGGGAGGCCCAGGTGGCAGATCACCTGAGGTCAGGAGTTCGAGATCAGCCTGGTCAACATGGTGAAACCCCCTCTCTACTAAAAGATACAAAAATTAGCCGGGCATAGAGGCAGGTGCCTGTAATCCCAGCTACTGAGGAGGCTGAGGCAGGAGAATCATTTGAACCTGGGAGGTTGCAGTGAGCTGAGGTTGCAGTAAGCTGAGATTGTGCCATTGCACTCCAGCCTGGGTGACAGAGTGAGACTCTGTCTAAAAAAAAAAAAAAAAAAAAAAAATGAGAGAGAGAGAGAAAGTGTTTATCTCCTAAGGAAGGAAGGGATATAAACTTTTCCCCACCCCACCAGTCTGCCCGGACACTGGGTAAAGCCACTTGTAGGCACAAGGAATACATACATGTGCAGGATCTTCAAGTGATAGGAAGTAGAAGTCTGCTGCTGTTAGGGTAGAACCAGGAAAATCCTTCACTCCCCAGACACCCAACCAATTCAGGGCAGAGTTCACCTGCCATGGCCCTCTGCACTGAGGAGAAAAGAAAAGTTTTTACCACTGGTGGAGGATCAGGAACACCGAGAAAGCTCCACTTCCAGGCTTAGAGGCACAGGACCTGCTTAAGAAGAAAACTGGACTCAGAAAGCTGAGAAACCCTGACTGCCCCCAACACCAACCCTACATAAAACAAGCACCACAGACTGCTGCTGGCAGAAGGACAAAGTGACAGAGATCACTGCAGGGCACAGGTGGCAGGGTCTACAACAGTTGAGAATGAATCAGGTGCACAGAGAGACGTGTTTTAGCACCACAGCCCCCACATCGAGCACAGCGGGGTTTCAGTCCACCACCAGAGGAATGTAAAGAATGGGGGTCACTCATGATGATGTATCTATAAAAACCTCAGGCCTAGCTCAACTATGGACTGGATTGACATAAAAATTAAAATCTGCTCTTTGAAAAACACTCTTGAAAAAATGAAAAACAAATCACAGATTATCCTAAGTGAATTAACACAGGATCAGCAAACCAAATACTGAATGTTCTCACTTATAAGTGGGGGCTAAACATTGGGTGCTCGTGGACATAAAGATGGCAGCAATAGACACTGGGGACTAGTAGAGGAGGAAGGGAGGGAGTGGGGCAAGGGCTGAAAAACTGATTTTGAAGTACTGGTTTCAGTACCCGGAGGATGTGATCATTCGTACCCCCAAACCTCAGCACCATACAATAGACCCAGGAAATAAACCTGTCACCTGAATCTAAAATAAAAGTTACAATTATTTTTTAAAATGAAAGAAAATATTGGCTGGGCGTGGTGGTTCACGCCTGTAATCCCAGCACTTGGGGAGGCCAAGGCAGGTGGATCACTTGGGGTCTGGAGTTCAAAACTAGCCTGGCCAACATGGTGAAACCCCACCTCTACTAAAAATACAAAAAATTATCCAGGCATGGTGCCAGGCGCCTGTAATCCCAGCTACTCGGGAGGCTGGGGCAGCAGAATGGCTTGAACCAGGGGGGCGGAGGTTGCAGTGATGGAGTCGTTGCCGAGATGGAGCCATTGCACTCCAACCTAGGCAACAAGAGTGAAACACCATCTCAAAAAAAAAAAAAAGAAGGAAATATTTGCTCAACATATATCTGATGAAAAATCTTATTTCCAGAATACATAAAAAGCTGTTAGAGCACGACAATAAAAAGACAGCTCAATTGCAAAAAGGATACCTGGACTGAGACAATTCTTATCAAAAAAAAAGAGACACAAAAAGGTATGCAACATCAACTGGAAAATTAGTTTTCATTACCATGGAGTACTATACACTCACTAAAATGGCTAAAATTAACAAGTGTAGGTAAGGAAGGCTATGGAGCAGCTGGAAGTTACACATTGCTGGTGAAAATGAGAAATAGTATAGTTGATTTTGGAAAAGATTAGTATTTTCTTAAAATGTTTAATATACATCTAATATGCAAGCCATTTCTGGGTATTTAATCAAGAAATACTAAAATACGTATTCTCACAAATAATTACATGCAGATATGTATAATGAGTTTTTCCGTAGTAGCCAAAATGTGAAACAAACCAAATATCTGTAGACGAATGAATAGATAAACAAATTGCAGTACGTTCATACAATGGAAACTATTCAACAATTCAAAAGGAGAAAATATTAATACATGCAGCAACATGACTGAATCTTGACAGCATTATGTTAAGTGAAAAAAGTGAGACACAAAAGATTCCATACTATATGATTCAAATAATAATATTTTCTAGAAAGGGTAAACTATGGTGACAGAAAGATCAGTAGTTTTCAGAGGTTGATGCTGAGGGGGGTATCACATGCATAGGGGTACTGCAGAACTCTTTGGGGTGATGGAAACATTCAATATCTTAATTGTGGTAGTAGTTTTCAAAGTTTCATTTGTCAAAATATATTGAACTTATATATAAATAAATATATAAGTTTAATATACTTAATATAAATAAATATATTTATTTATTCACTTAATATAAATAAAGTGAACAAATTTTATTGAATGTAAATTACACCTTTTTAAAAAGTAGTGGGAAGATTTGATTGAGGAACATTTAATGAATACAAAAGTAAGAATAGATCCTTATAAATTAAAGGTTTCTGATAAGAGAAAATGAAAGCCAGGTGCAGTGGCTCACACCTGTAATTCCAGCACTTTGAGAAGCCAAGGCAGGAGGATCACCTGAGGTCAGGAGTTCAAGACCAGCCTGGCCAACATAGTGAAACCCCGTCTCTACTAAAAATACAAAAATTAGCCGGGTGTGGTGGCAAGCACCTGTAGTCCCAGCTACTTGGGAGGCTGAGGTGGGATAGTCTCTTGAACCCAGGAGGCGGAGGTTGCAGTGAGCTGAGACCATGACATTCCACTCCAGCCTTGGTGATAGAGTGAGATTCCATCAAAAAAAAAAAAAAAAGAAAGAAAGAAAGAAAGAAAGAAAGAAAGAAAGAAAGAAAGAAAGAAAGAAAGAAAGAAAGAAAGAAAGAAAGAAAGAAAGAAAAGGAAAGGAAAAAAGCAGATATTGAAACAAAATTCAAGGAAGGATAGGAAGAGCAGCCTGTCTCTTGTTACAATGAGAAGGTTAAGATGAATGCAAATATGGGTACTTACATACATTTGTTTGGTTGCTGCTGTGAAGATCCCAGCTTCAAAATAATATGCTCTGCATCCCCATTGTATCATATCCATGTTGCTAATGAAAATATTGTCACATTGAAATTATTGTTGTTGTATTATAGTTTGGTGGATCCCTACGTGAAGCATGTAGAATCAGAAAATCACATAGGACTGTTGATCAAGAAGACTCATGGGTGACTGTGTTCAAACAGGTTTAGTCAATATAGCAGAAGCCACTCTGAACACCTGAGAAGTAGTGCAAAACAGGAAATTTGTGATCTGCAAAAATACTGGAAGAACTAAGGAATTAAGATTAACAAAAGTACTTTCAAAAAGTTTAAAAGTAAAGAAATCACTTAGAAACCACCACCAATAATTATGGCTCACTGTAATACAAAATGAATGACTCTCAGAACTTTGGGAGCTTCTGGTACAACCTCACTTCTACCGTCTGCTACATTCCTGCTTACAGCTGCTACTGGAGAATAATGCTGTCTCCCTCAGTTTTCATGAGTGTCTCTCATTGGTGGAATCTAATTGAAATCCTGCTGGCAGAGCCTAGTTTCCAATCTTTCATCTTCAGTAAGACATGGAGTATCTAATAACGAGACATGTGAAGATTAGTGAGATTCAAGCAAATATCCGGCATGGTGGCATTTTACCCAACAAAGTTTCCATAGTCTGTGGCCTAGTTATTAACATTGTAGATCAACAAATTTCATCTTTCTGGTTTCCCAGAATTGACTGAACCTGAGAGTTTAACTCAAAATATTCATAATAGTGATATCTATTATACAGCATGGTGACTATCATCAATAATAATGTATTGTATATTTCAAAATAAGAAAGTACATTCCAAATGTATTGTCACAAAAAATGTTAAATAAGTGAGATGGATCTTTCAATTAGTGTGATTTAATCATTTCACATTGTACAGTGTGCATGTATCAAAACATGACATTGTACCCTATAAATGTAATACAATTATGATTTACCAATTAAAATAATGTTAATGAAAAAATTTTAAAAACATGTTAAGAATAGTAAGAATCTTAAAGTAGGATGTCACCTGTGACTGTTATTTAAGCATGTGTGACATCCTAGATGAAGGGCTGGCATGTGTGAGAAATAAATGTGTGAGTAATAAAAACAGGACTTCCTATTTGTTGGGTGGTCACCAAGAGCCAGGCTTTGGGCTAAGTAGCTTCTGTGCATTCTCTCATGTCATTCTCACATTAACCCTAGGAGATTAGAATTAGTATAACCATTTACTGAAGATGACCATGCTCGAGAAATTAAATTGCCGAAGTTCTATTGAGGAGTGAACTGGGAATTAAAGCAAAATTCTCAGCAATAGTTATGTTCTACTACATTGAAACATATTTTCACATGCTTAATACATTATCATAATCTGTTACTTCTAGATATAAAGCAAATTCATATGCCAGCCTAAAATCAGAACAGATGGAAATGAATAATTCTAGTGTGGTATCATGTATCTACCTCCATAATCCCTAGCAAAAATAACGGCTGACACTTATTTCTCATACATGCCAGCCCTTTATCTATATACTATACAAGTATTATCTCAGTCCTTCTAAGGTAGGTACAATTAGACTCCATTAGAGATAAGAAAATAGGCACAAGAAAATTAAATAGGCACAAGAAAATAGGCACAAGAAAAAAACTTGCTCAGGGTCACATAGCTAATAAATGGTGGAGCTGGATTTAGAAACCAGGCAGTCTGACTTCAGAGGCCTTTCAAGTCTGGCTTTGAAATCCTTTGTCTCAGATCAATTTAATATTTTTGAATGCTGTTGAAGCAGCATTAAACCATACTTCTAATTTCCGCCATGAAATTGTTTTCAAAGAAAACCCCCACCCTCTGTAATAAAAGGCCTAAAGTAATTGGTTGCTGGTAAATCTACCCTTAAAGGAGTTCTCTGAACAGAAAGGAAATGCTAACAAAGGCTTGAAACTTCAGAAGGATACAGCAAACATAGGAGTAAATAAAACAGACTAGTCTACCTCTTAGGAGTTTTTAAAATAATGCTTGATCATTGAAACAAAAATTATAACACCACATAATGTGGTGCTCAAGGAATGTAGAGGAAATGCTTCAGACAATTATATTTATAAGTGGGAAGGCCTAAATGAAAGCAAGACTTCTACCCTTTTTTCAAAGTGGGACGACGTCTCAATACCAGTAGACTGTGTATTGTAATACCTAGAGCAACCAGTAAATAAACTTTACAAGGAGATATATTCAAAATAAAATGGCAGACTTATGCCTTAAGTCAACAATTTCAACCATTTTCTTAAATTGAATTCATCTACATTCATCTACACCAGTTTAAAAATAAAATGGCTAGAGTGTATTTAAAAAAAAAATCCAAAATATTCTGTCTACAAGAAACTCACTTCAAATATAACAATAGGTAGATAAATAGGCTGAAAGTAAGTGGGTGGAAAAACATGTACCAAGCAAGTATTAATTAAAACAAAAAGCAGTGTTTACTGGTATCAGATAAAGTAGACTTTATAGTATAGAAAATTATTAGACAAAGAGGTACATTATATAATGATGAAAAGATCTAGCAAGACAAAAAACTGTATTTATCATGAAAAACAGCTAACATTCATAAAAATAGCTCACTATTAATTAGATGTATAAAGTATAAATGCAAAAAGGTATCTGGTTTCAGTGTGCACATAACAGTATGGCATTAGTATATGTCTAAATGAATTAATTATCTTTCATTCTGATGTAGGTCTTTCAAGACCTCCATAGATTTACAATGATGAATAATGTAAGACAGTGATTCTCAAGCTTTTGTGTGTGTCTGAATCACCTGGAGGACTAATTAAAACACAGGTTGCTAGGCTCATTACTTTCATTTAGGCCTTACCACTTCTAAATACATCCAGTTTCTGATTCAGTAGGTGTGAGAGGGACCATAAGAATTTGCATCTCAAACAACTTCTCAATTGAGAACTACTGCCTAGCCACATTATTGGACCATGATTGGGCAATAAGTTTAATTTTAGTTATAATTCATCGTAAGCATTGGAAAGTTTCTTATATCCCAACTATGTTAACATTTCAACCTTTTTTTCATAATGCTGCCTACCAATGGACTATTTCACATATTATTTCAACAAGTATAATTTAAACCATTATTGGAGATATCCAAATAAATTAACCCAAACACCAAGGCAAATACAAACAGAACAACTTAAAAAATAAGTTATAGTCCACTTATATATACTTGAAACCATAATGTTACCAAAAGAGTCATAATATTACAAAAACCTGACAGAAGGAAAGCTGGAAAATAATGGAAATCAGATGAACATGTCCTTAGAGACAGGGCAATAAGGCAAATGGTGACACATAATAAAGCTTCAGACTAATCTAAGGTTCATAGTTCTAACAACATATATAAACCAAATTGATTTGCTCCAGACGACCACCAGAGTAAGTGCCAGAGAACAGGCAAGTAGGCAGGGTGAAAGAAAACTTTATTAACTAGCCAATGTGAAGGAGGGGCGAGGTTCACCGGTCTCCGGCGGTGGAGGCCTAGGAAGTCGCTCCGTCGTTCTCGGACGAGGTTCCTGGGTCCCGCGTACGAGGAGGGGCCTAGGAAGTTCGAGCTGCTCACCCGCTGGGAGCGGCTTTTACGTCCTGGGCCTGGGAGTGGGCGGGCAGTGGGCGGGACATAGGCGGGTCGGGGGCGGGACATAGGCGGGTCGGCGGCGGGGTGGTAGGCGCCTCTAGGTAGGTTTCGATTTTCTCCGTCAGACGTCAGACTGCGCCTGCGCAGTCGACCTGTGTCTTTCCCGGGCGCGGTAAAGTTGACAATGAAGAACCCGGAAATGCACCATTTTAGTCCCTTTGTTCTTTTGTTCCCTCCCTCCCTCTGTCCAGACACAAATGACCACAGATGATACATTCAGCATTTTTTGTTAAAAACTACATTAAGTTTTCCAGGAAAAAGTTAGTGTTTTCATCAGATGTTTCCCAACCTACCTCTAGAACACCCTGAAAATCATTTAAAAGGCTTGTTGTGGGTGGAAAACAATGAATGAGATTGGCATATGTAAGTTTCATGTGTCAGAATGCCGAACATATGCACATGGTTCTTAGGTTCAGCATGATTTCAATCATAGAACCATGGTAATGAACCTCTGTTTCTGAGATACACTAGAAGAATCAACCAGCATGTTAAAATAAGAGAATGAGGAAATTATAAATAGAGCTGCAAATAGCAACAGCCTATAAAAATAGTAACTATACTTAAAAGTAAAACAAAAACCTGATTCTTATATGTAGACATATTTTAAAAATCATCTTAATGTTGGGATTTTTAGGCAGTATCATATATGCATACAAATTGTCAAAAAGAAAAATTTTGAATGGAGAGAACTTTAAATAAAACAAAAACTGAAAATAATGACTTTTTAATCTTTTATTTTGACTTCAGAGGTACACATGAAGATTTGTTACATAGGTAAACTCGTGTCATAGGGGTTTGTTATAGGGATTATTTCAGCATCCAGCTACTAAACCTAGTGCCCAATAATTATTTTTTCTGCTCCTCTCCCTCCTCCCACCCTGCACCCTCAAGTAGTCTCCAGTGTCTATTGTTCCCTTCATTGAGAATGATTTTTTAATTATTATTATTTATTATTATTATTATTTTCTGAGACATAAGTCTCGCTCTGTTGCCCAGGCTGGAGGGCAGTGGTGCAATCTCGGCTCACTGCAAGCTCCGCCTCCTGACTTTATGCCATTCTCCTGCCTCAACCTCCTGAGTAGCTGGGACTACAGGCGCCCCCTACCACGCCCGGCTAATTTTTTGTATTTTTGGTTGAGATGGGGTTTCACCGTGTTAGTCAGGATGGTCTCCATCTCCCGACCTGGTGATCCGCCTGCCTCGGCCTCCCAAAGTGCTGCGATTACAAGTGTGAGCCACCGCGCCTGGCCATGAATGATTCTATTTTTAACTGCAGTCACTTTAAGCCTTTCCCCAATTTGTATTACTAAATTATTTTCAGCACGTTCCTCTTAAACGTTCCTCATGTCTATTAGAATATTTTTTAATTTTTGTATACAGTTTTCTTGTATCTTCTTGTTTTCATTTTTCATTCAGCAAAACTAATAAAACTTTTTAAATATAAGGATAATATTTTGGCCTATAGACAGAAAACATAGGATTGCAAAGTTTAACTTTTCATTCTCACCCTATCTGGTCTCAGATAAATGAATTTGAATTAAAAAGTATGTTTACTTATTGTAGACATTAGTAAAAGGAAATGCTAAGGCCATGCTCAGATTCAATTTTGGGCAATGACCTCTATGCCAGAAAATATATGTTATGAAAATAAATCTATTGTCTGATTTTCTTGTATATGGGACTACAGCTGTAACATTCTAAGATTATAAAATAGTCTTTGTATTAGCTCTGATTTGTCTCTGTAATCAATTAATATCATAATATTGTTAAGTGTTTTGGAAGACAGAGATCTCTAGTGCAATCTTTTCCATGTTTAATTAATACATGTATTTTTATTCTTTTTTTCAGAAACTGTTCAAGAATTCAGCAGCACCTGATAAGCGTATTTATTTATTTCTTTGTTTATTTATTGAGAAGGAGTTTCACTCTTGTTACCCAGGCTGGAGTGCAATGGTGCAATCTTGGCTCATTGCAACCTCCACCTCCTGAGTTAAAGCAATTCTCCTGCCTCAGCCTCTCAAGCAGCTGGGACTACAGGCGTGTGCCACCATGCCTGGCTAATTTTTGTATTTTTAGTAGAGTCGTGGTTTCACCATGTTTGCCAGGCTGGTTTCGAACTCCTGACCTCAAGTGATCCACTTGCTTCGGCCTCCCAAAGTGCTGGGATTACAAATGTGAGCCACCACGTGCTAGACATTGCAAATACTACAATTAAAGACAAAATCTATTCTTGAGTTGTTTACTACTGGGTAAGCAAAACAATTACAATACATAAATACCAGACTAATTATAGAATCTAAAAGTATCTCAGGCAGGATCACTAAGTCTTGGTTAGCTATGAGAGGCTTCCTAAAGATCTAATTTATAACTGACATGCAAAGAAAAACACTGTGTTTAGATTGGGCTTCCTGGAAACACACTTTATGATAGTTATATGAGAAGGTATATTGGTGAGTACTACAGAAAAGAAAATTTGGTAGAAGTACCAGTGTATCTCTGTGTGTTGGAAGTTGTAAATGAGAAAAGAGTAAGGCAAGATAGGCAAATAAAATAGAAAAATCCTGCAGAGAGGGAGGGAACATATTTGTTCAGAGATTTGCAAGTGCTTCAATGTGGTGGGAATACAGGATAGGATAAGAGATGAGGTAAGAATTTAGAGGAGTTAGAGTGACCAGATTTTTAAAAATCACATGTGCCATAGAAAGAGCTTTAGAATTTATCCTGAAGGAATAGGTAGAAGCATGGAAGGTTTTAAGTAACAGGGAGTAACAGACTCCACTTTGTCTGGAGTGTTGGCAGCAGACGAAATAAGAGGAAACCTGAAAGCAGAGTGGTAAATCAGGAAATAGTTATAATAGTTTATAAAAGAAAAAACGGTGTCCTAACCTAAATGGAGGGAACAGAAGAATCGAAAGACTTGAAAGGTGGGACGAAAAAGTGAAAAGTGATAGCTCTGGTGATTTATCAGATAGGGAAACTGAGAGAGCAGAAAGCCAAGGATGACTTCTTAGTTACTGACTTTAAGGGGATTAACAATGGATTAACAATGACAAATGACGTTGACAGAGACGAACACCCAGAAGGAAAAGCATATAGAATCCAGATGAAGGTGATCAATATATAGTTGAATATGCAAATTATTGTAATTTAGATCAACAATTTGTAGACAAAATGAAAACAAAATAGATTAACACAATTTAGAAATGATGTAGAAAACAGCAAAGAAGGTGTATACATCATGTAAGGTTGCACTGAATGAAAACAACTGGAAGGAAATTATGAAGAAAGAATCACTTTCTTAATTTGTAAGAGTGACCTATCTGAAGTGTCATACTCACTTCACCTTTCCTATATTCAATTTGAGATGTACTTAAAATTTCTAATAAGAAAATGCTTCAGGAAAAAATTAGTTACTAGACAAACATAGAACATTATTATGTTACTTAAGTGACTTTAATTTGTACAATTCTCTCACCATTCCTTCTTTGTCTCTTTCACATTTCTTTTTTGTCTGAATTTTAATCTCGGATATATATATCTCAAGATTCATTCCTGGTTCACTTTTATTTTTCTGCAGTCCTATATCTTGTCATACCTAGTATACTCTCAAGATTGTAAACGCCTTCTGTATACTCAGCAATATGAAATCTTTGTTTCCAGCTCAGACTTATTTTCTAAGACTCAAAGTCATATTTTGAGCTGCCTGAAGAATATTGTCACTGCATGAACAGATGCTTTTCAAAAGAAGACCTACATGTGGCCAAAAAGCCTATGAAAAAAAGCTCAACATCCCTGATCATTAGAGAAATTCAAATCAAAACCACAGTGAAAGCAGAACCAAATCTTGCACCAGTCAGAATGGCTACCATTGAAAAGCCAAAAAACAACAGATGCTGGGGAGGTTGTAGAGAAAAAAGGAATGCTTATACACTGTTGATGGGAGTGTAAATTAGTTCAACAATTGTGGAAAACAGTGTGGAAATTCCTCTAAGACTTAAAAAGCAGAACTACCATTTGACCCAGCAATCTCATTACTGGGTATATACACAAAAAAATATAAATCGTTCTATCATAAAGAAACATACACACATATATTCATTGCAGCACTGTTTACAATAGTAAAGACATGAAGTCAACCTACATGCCCATCAATGGTAGAATGAATAAAGAAAATGTATTACATGTACACCACATAATACCATGTACCCATAAAAAAGAACAAAATCATGTTATTTGCAGGAACATGGATGGAGCTGGAGGCCATTATCCTTAGCAAACTAATGCAGAAACAGAAAACTAACTACTGCATGTTCTCACTTATAAATGTGAGCTAAATGATGAGAGCACATGGACACATAGAGGGGAACAACAGACATGAAGGCCTGCCTACCAGAGGGTGGAGGTCGGGAGGAGGGAGAGGGATCAGGAAAAACAACAAGTGAGCACGAGACTTAATGCCTGGGTGACAGGAGAATGTGTACAACAAACCTCTATGACACGAGTTTACCTTTATAACAAACCTGTACATGTGCCACCGAACTTAAAATAAAAGTTAAAAAAATAAGAATATCTTCACTGGTGTGTCCCTAAAAATGCATGTTTAATTTTTCGTCTTTCCCAACACCTTTTTCCCTACATGCTTGAGTGCTATTGGGAGCACCTTAGTCTATGCAGTTATTAACCACAGAAATCTTTACCTCACAGCCCATACCCAGCCAGGCACCACATTCTTATGATTGTATCTCTTCACAGTCTATCCTCTTAGCCATTGCCTCATCAACTCTCTCTGGATTATTATATTAGTCACTTAATTTCACCCTCTTTAAGCTCATTCTTCACCCTACAACAAACACAATCTACCTAACGAGCAAATCATATCATGTAACAGCTAACAGCTTAAAACCTTCTTTGGCTCCCCTTCCTAAAAGGACTTTAACAAGATCTTTAACAGTGTCTTTAGCACTCTCTTATTCCCTCTCTGGTTTTAGTTCTCATAACTCTTCTCCTCTACATACTCAGATTATTGAATTATAGAATTGCTGAATTACAATTGCTTGCACAATATTTGCAATTCACGTCGCTTTGCATTCACAAATATTCCTTTTGCTTGTAATTTTCTTCTAATTTCTTCTTTGGCTAAAACTAGAACCCTTCAAAGCTCAGTCTTTTCCTAAGACAGTATTTTGTGAACCCTCATCTTAGTTCAAATTCTGAGCCCCTTTTTTGAGCTTCTATAATGCTCTACATTAATATTTCACAAACTTTGTTGACACTTACATGTTTATGTCTGTCTACTCTGCTAGACTGTCAACTCCCCAAAGGTAGGGACAATGTCTAAACCATGTTTACTGCTTTCATGCAGTTCCTAAAGCAGGATAAATGTTTCAGGAATACCTGTTAAATAATGATACTAATGCAGTAACTTCTATTGACATCTTTCGTGCACCATTCCAAATTGTCCTTGATCTAATTCTTCACCTATTGTTCCTATGAAGGAAGGTTAAGAATTAAACTGAAGTTTAATAGGACCTTCTGCTCTGGGCTGTATTTTCTATTTAAAGTCCATTGTTATACACTTACTTTCTTAAGCAACAATGTTAACTAAATTAGGACAATTAATGAATGATGCCAGGCTGACTCATTCTCTCACCGTCGGAGAGAGACTAAATCTGGCAATTGTGCCAAAGACTTGGAGTGAAAAGACCTGTTTACTATTCCTGGCCCTGCCTCCAGCTTGTTGAATGTTCTTGAGAAATTTATTTAGCCTCTCCATTTGCTTGCATTTCCTGTACTATAAAGATGCCTCTGAGGATTTGGCATGAGGCTCATGAGAATCCTTATTTGAAAGGCAGTACAAGAATGTCTTTATCCACATATTTTTGAAAGTAAGGGACTTGGATATCAACAGAAGGAAAGGCACCCTCCCAAGAGAGAAACTAAGGAGCAATGAAAACTCTAAATCAGGTTAGGTGATAAATTATAAAGTTTATTCAATTTTTCAATATTACTAATTAGTTTATTGGCCCAAACCAAGGTAGATGAGCGCAAAACAAGAAGGCTTTATTTTCTAGTCATTTAAGACAGACCAACCTGTGTGGCCACCTGACAAGCTACCAAAATATGTTTTTGCACAGCAGCATGTAGCCTACTTTTATGTGCATGGTAGTATACACTAAACTTGCTTAAAAAGATTTCCTCCCAAAATGATAAGTTGTTCAAATTTACTCCTTATTAATTTTATACATTTAACTACCTAGACAGTTAAATACATAAAATCTACTTTAACAATATATAAAGAAAGAGCAGGATGAAATTATAAGTGTTTTGAATCTAAAACTTTAAGGAATTATATTAAAAGCTATTTGCATGATATGAATGATAATATTTAAATAAGTATGTCATATGACTGCTTGTATCAATTTTATAAATTACATATTTATGGGATTTCAAAAGCTTTTGTTGAAATAAAAAGAGAAAATAATTGAGTTCTCAAGGTAAGCTGTAATTTGGTAGAAAATATAATGGTTGTCCAAAACAGGCAAGCAGAGAGCCACTCCCATTCACAATTGCTACAAAGAGAATAAAATACCTAGGAATACAGTTAACAAGAAAAGTGAAGGACTTCTTCAGAGAGAACTACAAGTCACTGTTCAAGGAGATCAGAGAGGATGCAAACAAATGGAAAAACATTCCATGCTCATGGATACAAAGAATCAATACTGTGTAAATGGCCATACTGCCAAAAATAGTTTATAGATTAAGTGCTATTCCCATTAAACTACCATTGATATTCTTCACAGAATTAGAAGAAACTATTCCAAAATTCTTATGGAACCAAAAAAGAGCCCAAATAGCCAAGACAATTGTAAACAAAAAGAACAAAGCTGGAGGCATCCACTACTCAACTTCAAACCATACTATAGGGCTACAGTAACCAAAATAGATAACATGGTACTAATGCAAAAAAAAAAAAAAAAAAAAAAGACACATAAACCAATGGAACAGAAGAGAGAACTCAGAAACAAGACTACACACCTACAAGTATCTGACCTTCGACAAACTTGACAAAAGCAAGCAATCGGCTAAGGGTTCCCCATTTAATAAATGGTGCTTGGAGAACTAGTTAGTCATACGCAGAAAATTGAAACTGGACCCCTTTCTTACACCTTATACAAAAATTAACTCAAGATAGATTAAAGACTTAGATGTAAAACGCAAAACTATAAAAACCTTAGAAGAAAATCTAGGCAGTACCATTCGGGACATAGGCAGGGGCAAATATTTCATAACAGAAAATGCCAAAAGCAATAGCAATAAAAGCAAACATTGACAAATGGGATCTAACTAAACTGAAGAGCTTCTGCACAGCCAAATAAACTATCATCAGAGCAAACAGACACCTTACAGAATAGGAGAAAAGTTTTGTAATCTATCCATCTGGCAAAGGTCTGATATCCAGAGTCTGTAAGGAACTTAAACAAATTTACAAGAAAACAACAAACAATCCCATTAAAAACTGGGCAAAGATATGAATAGACAGTTTCAAAAGAAGACATTATATGGCCAATAAACATGAAAAAAGCTAATTATCACTGATCATTAGAGAAATGCAAATCAAAGCTTCAATGAGATACCACCTCACACCAGTCAGAATGGTCATTGCTAAAAAGTAAAAAAAAGAGGCTGGTCAGGTTGTGGAGAAAAAGGAACATTTTTACAGTTTGTGGTAGTGTAAATTAGTTCAACCATTGTGGAAGACAGTGTGGTGATTCCTCAAAGATGTAGAGGCAGAAATACCATTTGACCCAGCAATCCCACTGGGTATTTTCCCAAAGGAATATAAATCATTCTATTATAAGATACATGCCCTCTTTTGTTCATTGCAGCACTATTCACAATAGTGAAGACATGGAAACACACCAAATGCCCATCAATGATAGGCTGAATAAAGAAAATGTGGTAAATATACACCATGGAATACTATGCAGCCATGAGAAGGAGTGAAATAATGTCCTTTGTAGGGATATGGATGGAGCTGGAAGCCATTATCCTAAGCAAACTAATGCAGAAAAACCAAAAACAGAAAACCAAATACTGTATATTCTACTTATAAATGGGAGCTGAACAATTAGAACACATGGACACATGAAAGGGAACAACACACACTGCAGTCTGTCAAGGGGGACGTGGGGAGGGTGAGCATCAGGAAGACTGGCTAATGGATGCTGGGCTTAATACTAGGGTGACGGGTTGATCTGTGCAGCAAACCGACTTAGCACACACTTACCTATATAACAAACCTGTACCTCCTGCACATGTACCCAGAACTTAAAATAAAAGTTGAAGAAAAAAAAGAAAATATATTATTGCCCCACAAACAGGTAATTTTAGCTATAATAAAAGAAAATACAATAGTTATGACAGAAAGCTTAAATCATGTATTTCCTATACTCTGTTTCAGGTACAAATTCAGAATATCCTCTCACTTTATAGCAATGTGATATAAGGATGAAACTTTTGCATATTTCTTATAACCTTGCAGATTAAAGGCAGTTAGTCAACTCCAGTAACCTCTGTTTCATGTTGTCACATGAATAAAACTATGGCTACAAGATGTGGCATGATTAAAAGTGAAGAAAGTGTTTTAACTAACACAGGGGTGAGTGATATGATAAAATAATATGAGCAGGATGAATAATACTTTAATTTTCATTATGTTTCCTGGAATGCATTGTATGGGATCAACTGTTAACATTATTTTTTCATTTCTAGCACAGTTTAGCATTCTAAATATGTATATATATATGTATATCAACAGCAATAGCAATTTGTAATAATCAAATGACATTCATAAATAATAAAATTGCCAACAGATCCACAGAGTTTATACTTATTAATGATGACTACTTTTTTATTCAAACTAAATATAAAATTTTTGGTTCATTTTAGAAAAGTTTCTAAAACAACTTAAAATCTGTCAATTGATAATTTTTCAAAGAAATAAAAGAGACAAAGTTAATTCTTTTCTGAATGACTCAACAGAAGGTGTTTTATAAATATTATATACTCATTTTAGAGATTATCTTAAAATTTAGTGAAACGATCTATCAAATTTACAACAAATATGTTTTCCATAAGTCCCACTCCCTTCTCCACATTTCTGCTTATTGATTCAGACTTGTGTCTATTTTGCCTAGACTACTGCAAATATACTTTATAGGGCCTCTCTGTTTTTAATCTATTCACACATCTCACCCCATTTCCTTCAATCCTCTGATCTTGTCCCCTCTACTTAAAAACCCTCCATGGCTTTCCAAAACTAAGTCCACCAGTTCTGTGTACTTTCAAGTAGCCAGGATGGGATACTCACAGATGATGGGCAATTGGTAACATCACATTGTAGCTCAGTCAACTCATTCGTTTGTTCTCAGTAGAAGGATTCTCTTTTCCATGTCGAGAAGTCCCATGTTCTTTCTACCAGCCTCCCTCTTTTCATCACCATTTCCATTTTTCTCTAATTTCAATATGCTCAGCCTTGTCTAATCCCTTAGACAAAAAAAACCGTTTTGCAAACTCTGGCATTTAGGACTTTGAATGCTTTTGAAAGTAAGGTGTTTGGCATGTCACTGAGTGAGAAAAGGGATGAGAGAAATACGTAGAAACATCTACTGCAGAACCTAACAACCATAACCCAGCTACAGCAGGATGTGGAAGTGAAATGAAATGGCCCAATATGAAAGTATGTAGAAGGTCAAATTGGCAAGACTTAAGTGTAAATCAGAGATTTTACATAACTGCAAAGGGAGAAGGAGGTGCAAAGAGAGACTTCTGGACTTCTGAGTAAACCACAGGTCTCTGGATGGCTGGTGGTTTGTGAACTGAAGGAGCCACTGGATACAAGACTGGATTTGCTGGAAAAAGAGAAAGGAAGACATAAATTCACTTTGGAACATATAAATTTGGTAGTTTTTGGGGGGAGGGGAGACTGATGAGAACTGGAATAAATCAAAGAATGAGAAAGAATAGAAGAAATAAAAATAGGGCATGTAAGCAAAATTTCCAGGAAGTTTGACTATGGAAAAGGAGAAGACAGAGCAGAGGTACAAGTGGATACGGGGCAAGGAAGGATTGTTTTAAGAGAGAAAAGACATTCACTTTAGTTAGCCTGCCTAAATCTGTTCCCTGTATTTCATTTATGCAGTCAGGCTCTCTTCTTTAACAACGATTAGCCCTGCATCTTTTTATACTATTGCCAGTACTAGATTTGGAAAACCATAGCAATTAAATAACTCTCATGGTTATTCAACGTTTAAAAAATAAAAACTATGCATGTACTCTAACAATTAAGTCTTTCATAAACTGTCCCTAATTTGATGGCTTTGTTTCATCTTTCAAGGAAGTCATTTCTCTACTAGTGAATATCTTTACAACTGTGACCTTATTTCAAGATCCAGATCAAAGATCACATTCCCATCTTCTTAGGCCTCTCCTTTATCCTATAGTATGTTGTTCACCCTCCTAGTACAGGATTTGTCATACCCCATTTTTATGAGAAGTGTGTGTGTATGTGTGTGTGTGTGTGTGCGTGCGTGTGTGTATCTTCTGATGGATCTGCTTGATGGTTATGCATAGAAACCCAGTGTTTTAAAGTTGTTTACATAAGACTTCAATGCTGGGGGTATACCACTCCCTTCTCCCACTCATTCAGGACCTGCTTACTGAGCACTGATTGGACAGAAGCCTTCCAATTCCAAGTAGTTACAACTCATGAGTTAGCTCAGAAACTTCTTAGTAACATTGCACAGTTATTTCATGTAATCAAAGATGGCTAGGGAAAGTGAACTCATCTTTAAAGGTAGAAAAACTCAAAAAATAAAAATATTCATTTTTAATGATTGTGTCACTAAACAGTTATTTTCATGCAATAGTTTGAGGTCACAAATTGATACAATAATTTTTGGAAATACATTTTGTTGCACGTAGTAGGAGCCTTGAAATATTGATTCATGTTGTTGTTATAATTCTACACAAAATAATTTACATTTAAGTAAACATGTGAAATATAATTTAAAACTTTATGCCACAAAATACGAACACACACACACACATATACACATGCTCTAATTTTGGAAACAACTTAAACGGCTCATAATGGGGAAAGAAAAGGATAATGTAGCTTTAAATTAGAATATGTGAACAAATTATTTCCTTCCTTCATTTTAGCAATGAAGAAATTGAGGCTCGATCTGTTCAGTAAATACTTACCAAGAATTTCTCTGTGGAAGAATGTTTGTAGCATTCTGTTGCAGCATTTAACCAGGAAGACAAGGATTTTTGTCTTTAAGTAAATCACAATATCATGGTGAAGGACAGATGGCAAACAAAATAAAATACTTACACCATGCCATGTTCTCCATTAAGTAATTTCATACTCTATTTTTCTTATAGTCACAACAACATTGGGAAGTGGAAACTAAGGCTTATAGTGAATAAGTAATTTGTCCAAAATTACACAGTCAGGAAGTTCCAGGACTAGGATTCAAACTTCCATTTATTGGAGTTTTAAAGCCAACAATTTTTCCAGTCAGATTTGGGATTATTAGGCCATTTTCAGTTCTCCTTGTAAACTCACCTTGGGATAGCAATCCAATTCACAGTTGCTACAGAACTGATTGCTTTAATTAATGATTTTTGTAGGATGTGGGGTTTCTTTTTTATATATTTAATTATGTTTTTAAAGGTATAAAATTGACCTTAAGGCCTTAGCCTGGGAATAGATATGCCAACCCTTGGAAAGGCTGTGTTGGAATGAAATAAAACAGTTCTCTAACAGAGTGGTAGAGTTGCAACAAAATGAGAACATTTATATAAACTTTTGGAGTGAATTCAGCACTCACTGGAAACATACTGTATTCTGCTTTTGCTTTCAATACACACTAATAACTCAGAGTCCCCCTAGGAGAGCTTGAGAATATGCTGTAAAATAAATAATATGGGATTAGTTTATCTGGATTCATTCCTGATTGTCATAGCTGAGAAATTATTGATCTTGAGAATTATTTATCAGAGGTAAAGTTGGCAGAAAAAAATAAAATTATGCCATCATTCAAAATTTAATGATGTAAACAGCTAGATTTATTTCAGTCTCACTAGGCCAACTTGCTAGTGTACAGTCTGCCCCAATCATAATAAGCAAAGCTGACCTTATGCCAAGATGCTGGGGTATAAAGCTGAGGCTATTACAAGGTTTCCATTCTATAATTTTGAATTAGATTGCTCTACTCTTTTCCCCATGTAAACAAATGGAGTTTTTTAAATGCATGAGGTATATTAAGTTCAGTGATTGAATTGGATAAGCACTTGGTTGACTATTTATGTTCTGAATTAAGACAAGTTAAAGACATGAGTGCTCTTTTTGAAAGGTTATGATTAAATTTTTCATCTAAAATGTTTTTTATTGAGATAAAATGTACATAAATAATTTATCATCTTTACTATTTTAAGTGTATAGTTCAGTGGTAATAAATACATTTATATTTTTTCTTCATCCTCCCTCCCACCCTTTTTATTATGGCTTTGATATCTTTACTCATTATTGGTTTGCAAATTGAGTAAATTTCTCAATGCATGTAACCTAACAAGGTTGAGTTAAGAAGAAAGAGAAATGTTTACTTGACAACAATATAGCCTAAGATTTTGACATTAACTTTTCAACAACTAACAAGAGAAAGCCTCATTCCAAATTCACCAGTGTAAGTACAGAGACAAGTAGAGAAGAATGATTCATCACAAAGGACTCATCATTTTTAACTTTTGAATTTAGTTAGAAATTATACTATAAGAAAAACAATGTAACTCAGAAATATCAAGAAAGGATATTAATGTCTACAAATTCTGTTTCTCCTAGTAATTTTGTCTTGGGGGATTAACTCTGATCTAGGATCTGATCTTCAGCTTTCTTTTTTCCAAAATTATACAACACAGATGATTAGATTTATATACATAATAGTCTAGTAGTAAACTAATTTAAAAATTTTAATTTTCTAATTTATAATGCCATACTAGCCATTGGGACACTTATTTCTGTAATAAAGATAACCCTTTCAAGCACCAACTAAATGCCTAAGAAACAAAATAAGTAAACATAGGGTTACTTATTGAATATGGAATTCAAACAAATGAGACTGAATGCTCTGGAGGAGTGTTTTACTCTCATTAGGGTCAAGTCTATAGAATTATCTTTGATCCACTGTCAAGTACAGCATTTTAATTTTAAGAATGCATGTGTTTTCTAGATAGTGCTTCATGTTATTGCATTAGGGTGAGTAAATTCTGACAATTTTTAATATCCAGCATTTTAATTAGGAATTGAATGTTTCAAAACACAAAAAATACTGCTTTTTCTATATTTATTATATGCACATATCTCTTTTCCAAAAATGAATTCATAAGGTGTGAAAATTTTTCTTCATTTGTTCCAGAAACAGGTTATATGTGGTTAGTGATCTCAACTCAAATTTCAAAATTTGATCCAAAGGCAAATGTTTAATTATTAGTGTCAGAATAGCTCCTAAACTCAGCCAAGAAAAAATATGTATTACTTAATTTTACTCATGTGACTTTAATAATAAAAACATTTATTAAATATTTACAACTTGATTCATTTCAATTCAGTCCAACAAATATTTACTGAAACAGCTACTATTTACCATCCATTGTGCTAGCCACTGGAGTGTGAGAGCACGAAGATGAATTTATTATTCCTGCCATTAAAAGACGCCTAGCAGTGGGAACAAATTTAAGGTTAAAAAACTGCAGATTTTGCTGCACTATATTATTATCATAAGAAAAAGTATGTTTTCCAGAATGTTTTAAAGATACATGAAAGAATAAATTTAAATATAAAACTTCCAAATAGAATGATTAATTATGCATTGTATAAAAATGTTTACTTTTTCCAAACAAGCCAAAATTAGAGAACAAAATAAAATATCAAGTAGAAAAAACATGATATCAAATTGTTATTGTCACTCAAAGTGAAATATGAAATTTCAAAAATTTAATCTAGGCTAAAAGTATAAATTATATATAAACATTGAACAAGTATTATGTCTGTGATTTGAATGGCTCTTCTTAAAAATATTTCCTAACTTAAATAAATTCTATACATTAAGAACAAATAGAATAAGAAATTTTTTTCAGTGTGAACATTTCCGTGGGCTGTTATATACAGCATTAAAAAACTGGTAAAAGTGGCTGGGCGCAGTGACTCACGCCTGTAATCCCAGCAGTTTGGGAGGCCAAGGTGAGTGGATCACAAGGTCAGGAGATCAAGTCCACCCTGGCTAACATGGTGAAACCCTGTCTCTACTAAAAATACAAAAAGAAATTAGCCAGATGTGGTGGTGAGCGCCTGTAGTCCCAGCTACTGAGGAGGCTGAGGCAGGAAAATGGTGTGAACCCAGGAGGTGGAGCTTGCAGTAAGCTGAGATCAAACCACTGCACTCCAGCCTGGGTGACAGAGTGAGTGTCCGTCTCAAAAAAAAAAAAAAAAAAAAAAAAAAAAAAAAAAATTACTGGTAAAAGACCACATACACATTAAATTCTATATATCATTTTTATGGGCTTCTCCAGATCTCTCCATGAACCTCTATGGATTATGAACCCTGCTTCAGGGATTCATTACATAATGTTTGCTTTGCCATAAAACTATAATGTCCAATACCTGCTTACACACTTCTTCGACATAGTCATTTCAATATCCCCCATTGGTAACTTTATCTATTTCATTATTGGGGCATATGGCCCTCTGTGGGCCATTCGATGCCACCCACTTGCCTTAGAAAGACTTGTCTCACTCCAGTTATCTCAATATCATCTTCTATCTTTAGGGATTTTACATCACTCCTCTGCCCCTCAAACTCAGTCTGTAGATCAAACCACTTTGATATTTCTCATTATGGTTAATATTTCCATTCTCCATCTTTTTGAGGTGTTATAATGATCATAAATTTGTATTTGAGAGATGACAATCGTAAGAGTGACAAATTGATTGGACAGAGGACAAACTGGAGGCAAGGAGACTAGAACGCTATTTCCATTAACAAGCTGAAAGACAATCAGGGCTTGAGCTAGGGGGACTCTGATCTCTGAGTTGTTGACTCTTCCCTCCTACAATCATAATATTGCTGTCTGCTAAGCTTCATCTCCCATTTCCTTCTCTTCTACTGTGCTGTATGATGTACCAGATTTTGAGTCTTAATATGGTAAGAATGCAAAGTCTTAGTTTACTTTCCCTCATTTTCATTAACTTTATTCATCGTCCCGTAATTTTTATTCAATTTTGGGCTTATCCACTTTCTTTCTAGTCCAATTTAAATTGTCTTGAAACATATTAACAATTGTGTATAATGGCTGTGATGAGATAAACAGCAGTAAAATTGTTTATATTAGAATTTTGCATTAAGAGAACACCTGAATGTCCTTTACTTTGTTCTAAATATAAATTTCCCAATTTTAAGAGATAACCCTTGTGAAGTGGACTATGGCCGCTTTTGTTGTATCCACCCAAGATTTCCCATCATTCTATTTTATTCGAAAAAATAAGATCTTTCTTTTAGAGAACTGCTCCCACAATCCATGAGGTTTAGGTGGAGTTGTCAATCATGGTAATATGCCTTCCATCTCCCAGCAGCCATAAGAACGGCCTACTTACCTAATCTGGCCGACTAGAGTAGCCCGGCTCAAAAATGGTCATTAACGACAAGTCTACCTAACTCTTGATCCCCTGAGAACTTTTCTATTAGAAATAGCAGGGAGGGCTCTCTTTATCTTGGGTCCATTATGCTAGAAGAAATAAGCCCAACATTGTTTGCTGACTTCTCACTCTGCTGTGAGATAACAAGAGGGAATTAGGGCAATTTACAAAGAGCATCATAAGCAAGTAAATATAAGAGATGAATGAAAAGAGTGATTAAAATCATCTTTTGAGACTAGGTTCAGTGTTGGAACAAACTTAGGGTTTATTTTAAAAAGTCTAGATTTATATTTAATTTTGATAAAATTCAAGAAATATTTATGTGCAAATAACAATTATATATTTGTGTAAGGAAGGTTGCAATTAAATTGGTTCCAAGAGCCCATTGCCTGTATGTTCCCAAAGTAGGCACATTTTCTTTCCAAGCTTCAAGCCAAGTCACAAACTTAAGTGGAGATTCTTGAGCCACTCCTTCTGAGATGTCTACTATAAACTCAAACAATCTCTATTTGGAACACTAACCACTACTAAATTAATTAGTTCCCCAACCAAAGATCCTGATAGACTCCTGGATTTGGAAAAACTTCATATCCTTCAAATCTATGTCCAGTTTCCACTGCTCACCATCCATGAAAAGATGTTGAAACACAGAACTCCATCACTGTGCTAAAACAACATCTTTCCTATCAGTGGGAAAACCTTTTCACTTTTCTAGCCTTGACTTACTTGCCTTCTCCATCAAAAAATCCCCACTTAATAGCATTAATAGCTTCTACTCTATGCTACTTCCTCATGAGCCCTAAAACCTTGGCAGCTAGTCAAAACCCAAGCAAAATGTAGGTCACTCAGAATTATTTTTGGAAAATTAGCAGGGAGGGGCAAATGCCACATAATAAGCACGTTTGTTGGCATAAGATCCATAGGAAGACATGTAGGTGGGAGGTATCCTCTAACTTTCTTTGCATTATATGTGTAATTCAATCAATGAGAAGAGGGGAATGGCCTCCCAAGTGTTTTCATTGTGATGGAGGCCATCCTCCCAGTTTTCTTGCTTCCAAAGATTCTATCCAAGAAAATCCACTAGATATTTAAGCTCTTCGTCTTGCTCTTAGCCTCCTGAGACTGTACTCTTTCCTCTGAATGCTAGTCATCTTTCTGGAAGGTCAAACTGAGGGAACCTCTGTAAAATATTCTCTCATTCTGTTGCTAGCATATTGCCTATCCCACTGGGAAGGGCCTGGCCCAGAGCAGCAGTTGTGGTAACAGGCTTCCTGTCTTGAGAATGATGCCAAGTGTATTAGAATTCACCAATCTGAGGAAATATGAGCCCACTCAATTCATGAAACAAGTTCTGTACTACTAAAGTGTTCTTAATAACATCCTCCCGATTCAGAGATGCACCCCAGGCAACCCAAGAAATAAAAAAGCCTGTCTGTCCAGAACATTTCACCCAGTTCTGTCCTGAATCAGAGGCTGTCCTCTTGCTTCAGAACTTGTCTCTTTGCTTGTCCTGTTTTGGATTCTAGAGTCATGTAGACTACACATTTTCTTATTAAGGACACGTCCGTTTATATTTTCAGCTTGTACCCATACTCGAAAGGTCAATGTCACTCTATCCCTACACCTCAGCCGAGTAAACACCACTGGACCACCTACTTGCTTCGAAGAAGAGAAGTATGTAAGTTTAAAAGAAATCCTGTTTCACATTCCCAAAAAGATCTCTAATGCAACTGAACTGAATGAAGATTTAAAAGAAAGATTTCCTACCACTGACTTCTTGGAGTCAATGGCTATGAATGTGTCCATATTTCTTTGTATGAAAACTAAATGCATACAATAAATTTCACAGGATTAGAAGTGGAATTGGTAATAAAGCAGTCCTAGAAAATTCAAACATTGCCAGATCTTTTCCAGAGATGGCGTGTCACTATTGCTCATTCCATTCTCATATCCAAAAATCCAAAAAAAAGTGAGGATTACCTCACACTCATGGAGAACATATCTGTATTCTCCCAACCACTTGTGGTGTTGAGGTGATTGACATATTTAAATATAAAAATACTCCTAATATCCAATCTATTAAGAATAAATATTCTGGTTAGCCTATGGATGCATATATTGATGACCACTCATTTCATATGTAGGTAGATAAACAGGCTCAGAGCAAAATAATTGACCCTGGGTTCACTCAAAGTCAGTATTGTTTTTAGTATTGTTTTCTGGCTTCTAAGTCTTACACGTGAGGTAAATTGGACATTACTGGTTTTGGAGGCACATATATAACCAGCAACCAATCAGTGAATGTAAAAATGTCATTTAGGGAGGGAGAAAAAAATTTAATTAGGTGTTCTAGGCAAATCAAGCCACCCACGAGTGTGTTTTCTGGACAGGGTGGTATTTTTGCTGGCATGGAATAGCTACATGAGGTTATTTTCCTAAGTTAACATATTTTTCTGAACAAAAGTTTGACCAAAGAAGTTGGCAAAAGTCAGATTTATTTTTCAGTTTAACGGGTGCTTTAGAAGAAGCATAGCTTTGGAGGTGTCATGTATCAATTGCTGTACATTCTTAAATTGGCTAAAATGGCACTACTGGAGTAGTATTAAGAATCCCTGGGTGAAAAAAGTGAAAAGCTGGTGAAATCTAAAAAGCTCTCCAGGGAAACTGACACCCTGTTTCATAAGCCATTCCATGACTATTGATGATTAGCTCATTTTCCTAAGGGGAAAAATGTTCCAGATGGCCAGTGATAAAAATAAATAATTGCCAACATGAAACATATTAGACAGCGAGAGTCAATAGGTGGTTAGCATTGTGTAAGCATTGCCAACAGCATAGAAGAATTAAGACGTGATCACTATCAAGAAACTTATGATCAAAATGGAAGAGAGAAGCTTAAAATATGTATTGAGAAACACAAGATGATCTGTAATTTTAGACCATACAATAATGTTCTTTCTCGTCATCTTTGCTTGGCTGATTTGTGTTTATCTTCCAAGATTCATTTTACACATGAGCTCCTATGGGAAGCATGCCCCAATCTGCCCCACCTCCATCTCCCTAGCCCCATACTGCTCTGGCTGGTATTTTATTACACTCTATACCTATGTCTAGCCTCAGAGGGTCACACTGTGTCATCACTGTTTCTCCAGCTAGGCAGTGAGCTATTGAGGGCCATGTATTTTTATCTTTGTTTTCCCAGTGAGTGGCACCACTAGCCAGTGAGTAGAAGCTCCATAAATGTTAGCATGACATCAGTGGGGAAAGATAATTAGGAGGGCCAAAGACATAAGGAAAAAGTATGAAGTGGATGTGAATTTTAAGCTGCGTCTTTAAGGATGCAAAAGATTATGATGAACAACCCTCTCCACTCTGCCTAGCACTCCCTCTTTCCAGAGAAGAACTGCCCCTCCCTCATCCCATAATATGATCCTGGGATACATTCTCTGAACCATAGCCATGTGTCTCAATTCATGTATAAAAGTCATTCAAAGAATTGGACACATAGCTCAATTACAGCTGATCAGAACAATTTCTTGAAATGTGCCACACAGATGAGAGGTGAGGAAGGCTTTTTCTTCCTTTTAGATCTCAGACTAAGTCTGTCAGCTTAATTTTCCAAGCCACTACCTTGTCCTCCATGTGGGGAGAGCATCTGTGAAGCGGGAGAGAACACAGCCAACAGGAGAGGCAAATGCAAGCATCAGACCCAGGTGTGCCATGCTTGGGCTTCCAATGCATATTCTATTTTGTTTCAGTTAGAAGAACATGTATTCTATCCCTTAGATCCCAAAGAGCCCCTTCTAATGCAATAAATCTACATTAAAGTGTATCATTGTTTCATATCCATTCTCTTTTGAATCCTAGGATCACCCCTAGCTATTGGCAGTATTAATACTGCAATTTTAAAGATGAAGAAATTGAGGCTCAAGGAGATAAAATACCCTGCTTAAGATCTCACAGGGAAAATATGGCAAATTTACCTGAATGCCCTGCTTTCCAGTGTAACATTCTTTTTCACCATACACTTTTGCTTTGTTGCTAGGGTGGAATTAAGACTCTATCTCAAATTTACAAAAGTACAAAACGTGCTGTTGTAAAAATGTATAGCAGGGTGACCTAGGTTGAGCCTAGCCAGAGAATAATGAGGACAGGAGAACAATAACTGTCCTCATTTCTGTGTAGAGTACAGAATGGCTTCTGCACAGAGGAAAGCATAGCTTCACCAAATATGCAAGCCTTTGCTCATGAATATATTTCTGGGACATCTCAGAAATGTGGGGATGGGGATTAGTGACTTAGAATGCTTGGTAAACTGAAGGGATAATAAACAAGGAAAATTTGCTCATAGAGGCTTATTTGCACCTACAATTTTGTGAAGTTTGAGCACATTCAGGTTAAATCTGTCTTCATTCAATAACATGTTTAAGTTTTAGAAACTAAGCAAAGATGGAAATATACTTGCATTTACTTAAAAATGGTTTTGCCTATTGATGTTTTTAATGCATGATTCTATCTGGAATAGAAAAGAAGATGTTAGCAAGACAAGTTGTATATCCAGAAATAATGATTTTTGTTGCTATTGTTAAATTGTTATTTAGAGGCAGGGGAATGTGAATGAAATTCAAAATGCAAGATAAACTGGCTGTATAATCTTGATAAACCTCTTTAAATATCATTTTCTTTGTTTGTGAAGCAATGATAGGAAGAATTACCTCGCAGTATATTTGCCAAGATTTAATAAGTTAGTATGCACAAATGAGTATAATAAAAGTTAGGATATTACAAATGTTAACTATTTTGTTATTTTTTTTTTTACAAATGTTAACTATTTTAATCTTGCTTATGATATCACATTCAATATGATCTCACTTAAACACACCTCAGATTGAAAATTATTTTCTAAGTTAAAAAATACTTTTAGGAACTGTTTCTTTTAGAGCTTCAAACAGAAAAAAACTTTGCCTAAAGACAACTTTGTTGGGGTAAATTTATATTTTCCCACATACACGTATATACACTCTAAGGAGATGTACACTACATGAATTGAAGAATTGAATAAAAGGAATAAAGGCTGCTTTTTTTTTTTTTTTTTTTTTTTTTGAGACAGAGTCTTGCTCTGTCACCCAGGCTGGAGTGCAGTGGCACAATCTCAGCTCACCACAACCTCTGCCTCTTGGGTTCAAGCAATTCTCCTTCCTCTGATCTCCCCGAGTAGCTGGGATCAGAGGCCCATGTCACCATGCCCAGCTAACTTTTTTAAAAAATTATTTTTATTTATTTTTTTATTTTTAGCAGAGACACGGTTTTACCATGTTACCCAGGCTGGTCTTGAACTGCTGACCTCAGGTGATCCATCTGCCTCAGCCTCCCAAAGTGCTGGGATTACTAAGAAAGTTCTTTCCTCTCAAATGTTCTACATTTATATGTAGTGAAAAAAATATCTACTTAGTCACTGGTTAGCCTGCCTTTGCATTTAGGAAACAATCTCATATACATCCGTAGTAAATCTCTACCTCCTCATTTTTGTGAGACTACAAGAAATGAAATTTTTCAACCTGCAGGCAAAAGCTCTCCTCAGAACATGAACCAAAATAATCCAGCCTATCAGTGCAAAATGACCTGCATGCTCTCTAACAGGTAAAGTCTGGCACTGAGATCTACTATCTGGTGAGGTTGCTATGGCTCCTTGGCTTGGTTTTAATTTCCAGTTTTGCAGTCCTCCATACCTGTTTTCCCATACCCTTCCCCCACACCTCGAAATGTTTGTCTGAACCTTGAGATTGTGCTACCTTCTGGAGTTGGAGGCCTGCCCTAAATCCATGATTTGCACTGAGCAATGCTCATCATCTCTACATCCTCTATCATGTCACTCTCACCCTCCCCCTCCCTCTCCTAGGATGTATTATTCTATTGCCTGCCTGTCCTACAAATCACTGGTTTGGATCCCACTTTCACTCAGAGAGACTTGCCTGGAGTCAGGACTGTGTTAAATGTGTAATTATTAGTATTACTGCAGCTCAGAACTCCTACTACTTTAAACAAAATTGGGAACCAGTGTCAATCAATCTCAGCCCTGTTCAAACGGGAGTTTCCTACAGTTCCATGCATATTATGAATCGGACTTCTTACCACTTCAGTGGGAGTCAATCCTACACCATATGAAGCTCCTCTTGTGCTAGGAAAACAGATTATTTCCTCTATTTTGGTTGGCTTACTGTTAAGGTCCCTGCATGACCCAAAGCCGAGAGCACACAGATTTTGAAAAGATCCACACCAAATAGAATGTCTAAAAATAATTTTTTTCCATCAGCAAACTAAGACTTAATGTTTCTGTTCACCATTGCTCCCATATTATAGAAAAATATAAATCATTTGTAATGTTCTGTCTTTTAGTAAAAGACAGAGAATGTCAAAAACACAGAAGAGTCTAAAGAAGAAAAAAGCCTCATTATATTTATCAAGTATATAAAATTATTCTTTATACCAGTCCAGAGAATATAAATATTCATATAAAAACACGTATGTGTACACTACATTTTTCAGTGTAATGCTTAATAAATCTTAACATATCTACCTACGAATTTGTTAGGTCCTCATGTTGTTTTGGTTTGTAACAAACATTGAACAAAAGAAAATAATGATGGGCCATATTAAATGTGGATGCCAATAAGCCCAGAATAGAGAGAGAGAAAATCTGAGTTTAGTCCTTATTCTGTTGCCAGAACTTACTGTGTGAACTTAGAAAATGTGTTTAGTCTCTTTGGACCTTAGTCACTTATAATACAAGGGAGTGGAGTTTAATGTCCTCTAAGGTCTGGCATACATGTAAAGAACTAAGGTGCCGTGGGCTTCTGACTTTCTGTTAAATTGTAAAATGCTAAAAAGTATTAGCTGAAGCTATAATAAAATAGATACCAAAGGCAAAAGTGAATTATGAAATAGAGCAACTAACTATAAACAAAGTGAGTAAAAAGTTAGTAGAATAGTGAGTAGAAATGTTGTAATTTGTTTTACTAGCAAACAGGGTTAAGATTTTTTTTTCTTATTGTTTCATAATATAAGGAACCATAAATGCGGGTCGAAACGTTTTAATTCAATTTAATACATACTAAGCAGTCATTTATGTTTTTTAATCAAGCATGTGGATGTAACTAGAGTTGTATGTAAGGTAGATATATCTAAATTCCATTTCCACCTTTGTCCTTTTGTAGGGGGTGCATCCCCTATGTTATTGATGAGTAGGGAAGTATACAGGAGTGGAGTGATCTCTCATTGTGGTTTTGTCGCTTTTTAATGACAGTGTTTGGTGAATACCCATTTGTGTGTGTGTTTGTGTGCACTCTTGTATGTTTGTGTGTCTATGTCTCTATGTTGGGCCCTGACTAAGAACTTTTATTTATAAAATTGGCAGCGGGCCCTGTATCTATTTTAATGCCTTCACCACAAGAATCCAACATCAATGTTTTAATTAGGAATCCAGTATGATTTTCTGCTAGCATTTAAACTATTTTGTTGATTTTTATAATCTCTCTTACTAAATGTTGTCCTTCATATTCTTAGAATTCTAATTAGAATCTAATTTAACTATTCTAGAAGCCAAGGACATACTATCCATCAACTTAATCTTTCAGTAAATAGTTCATGACAAAATATATTTTCCCCAAATTTTATATTGCTTGTCACAAGATAATGTTACATTTGTTATGTGATTTATGTCAATCAATGAGATGATTTCTTCTTTGCATTGTTTTTTTCTAATCTTAGCTAATAATTTTCCCTCTGAATTCTGGACTGGAAAATATATATTTCCCTTTAGTTCCCTGGCTTGTTGTATTTCCAATAGGCATTTGTTTTTCTTTTTGAAAAAAGTGTTTGTTTCTCCCTTGCTCGACGGCCTTTCAGCAGCCCTATATGAAGTCAGTCATACTGGCCAATGTTATATGCTATTTCAGCATCCAACGTACTCCACCCTCAAGAGGTCATATTTCAGGAATGACGTGATTTGTATGCATAAGTTTGGGGGATGGGAAGGCAAGGAGAAGAGGGAGAGGCTGTATGTACATATATTCATATAAGGAATTGGGGCTTCCTTTGGCTTGAAACACTATATAGACACACTATTGTTAGTAAAATTGAAGACCTTGTGAAACTGGAAAACCAGAGTGAAGAAAGACTTTTTGTTTTTAAATAAGGAAACAGAAGAGCCATAACTGAAAATAAAGTGGGGTTCCTGGATAGTCAGTCTCCTGTGTTTTTGGTTGGTAAAAGTCAATGGAATCCTTTCATAGCAAGCAAAAGTTGGCCACAGGGGCAGCTGACATTGGAAACACAGCACAGAGCTCATGTTTTGTGGAGCTTATTGACTGCTTCCAAAACAGAAGAAATAAACAGAGGACTGGGTTTTTAATTTTAGGATCTATTTGCACCCTATTAAATTAGAGAACCGAAATGACGTCTGCCCAGAGGAACTCCTGGCTACACCAGTGCTTTCCTACCTAGCTTGACAAAAGATGATTCAGTTCTAAGTGGGCACATATCACTCTCTTGTCCAGAAGTACCAGTCACTGGAATGAAACCCAAAAATAATGCTGTTGCCTTTGTGTCTAATAATGTCACATCACGGAGTTTCAGTTCAATGTTAAGAGGTTTATGCCAAAAACAAGTTGTGTATTGAAAGTCTTTCACTGTTAAGTTTTCTAAATCGTGGCTTAAACTGGGCGTCTACAGCTTGTCCCTCCAAATGAGACCAGTTTAATTTTTATTTCGAAAGTTTTTCAACAGTTTTAGAACATATTCCATATTCCAAATTTTTTTCTTCTAATCTAGTTTAGATAGTTTGTTCATTTATTTTTTATCTTCTATCATTAGAATGAGAACACAAAAAGAGTAAAACACATTTATGTATTTATAGGGAATAAGAGAATGCCTACACATAATAACTGCAGAATAAACACGTTCTTAAAAAGGAAGAGCTGTACACATAGACACACACCTATGCAAACTGGAGTGCTTGACGTCAGAATAATAATTTTTTTTTTTTTTTTTTTTTTTGAGACGGAGTCTTGCTCTGTCGCCCAAGCTGGAGTGCAGTGGCATGATCTCCCCTCACTGCAAGCTCCACCGCCTCCTGGGTTCATGCCATTCTCCTGCCTCAGTCTCCCGAGAAGCTGGGACTACAGGCACCTGCCACCAAACCCGGCTAATTTTTTTTATTTTTTATTTTTTTTATTTTTAGTAGAGACGGGGTTTCACTGTGTTTGCCAGGATGATCTGGATCTCCTGACCTCGTGATCTGCCTGCCTCGGCCTCCGAAAGTACAGAATAATAAATTTTTAACAATAGTTTTGCTCTGAATTGACTTACGCATTCCATGAAATTAATGAATAATCAACACAAAGACATAACCTGGTATCTGTGAAGCAGCAAGAGGCACTCAACTGTGAATTTGTTTCTTCTTTTCAAAGAACAAAATAAGGCTAAATTGTACAAGATTTAATGTAGTTTTATATACTTAACAGCTTCCAGTTTATTTGAATGCAGCCTTAAATGTATGGCTTACACTAACCAAAAGTAAATCTTAATCAGAAGACAGACAATAATTCTGAGAATTTTTTGTTGTTGTTGCGTGTTTGTTTTTTGAGAGAGGGTTTCACTCTGCTGCCTAGACTGGAGTAGAGCGTCACTATCTTGGCTCATTGCAGCTTCCCACCTCAGCCTCCAGAGTAGCTGGAACTATAGTCATGCACCACCACGCCTGGCTAATTTTTGTTTTTTGTTTTGTTTTTGTTTTGGAGGAGATGGGGTTTCACCATGTTACCCAGACTTATCTCGAACTCCTAGGCTCACACGGCCCACCAGCCTCAGCCTCCAAAGTGCTGGGATTACAAGCCTTGGATTTTTTTTAAGCTAAATGTTTCTACTAATGTAATGTGGAAACAGAATAATGTTGATATTTCAAAATAATTTTCTTTTCTTTAGCAGTAGCTTAAAAGTTAAAAATTAATAAGAAAGTTTAAAGAGACTTTTATTGCCATCTCAGAAAGATTCTGTATAATTCAACGAAGTAAACTAATTGTTCTTCCAAACTATAATTCATAAATCTTTCTCCTTCCCACAATTGCAGCTTGCAACAAACTAGACTTAATTGAAACAAAAAACTCTGTACATCAAAAGTGTTATCAAGACAGTGAAAAAAAAGTAACAGAATGGGATAAAGTATTGGCAAATCATATATCTGATAAGAGTCCAGCACCCAGAATACATAAAGAACAACTACAATTCAACAACCGAAAGACAAATAATCCAATTAAAATATGAGCAAAATACTTGAATAGACATTTTCCCAAAGAATATATATGAATGGCCAATGAGCACAGGAAAAGTTACTTAACACTATTGGTCATTAGGGAAAAGTAAATCAAAACCCCTTCACACTTAATAAGATGGCTACATTCAGAAAAACAAAAACATTGCATGATTGGCAAAAATGTGATAAATTGGAACCCTTGGGCATTGCTGAAAGAAAGATAAAATGGCATGGCTGCTGTGGAAAATATTTCGTCAGCTCCTCAGAAAATTAGACACAGAATTGCCATATAATCCATAAATTTCACTGTTAGGCATACGCCTTAATGAATTGAAAACAGGTACTCAAACAAATACTTGAACACATGTGTTCATAGCAGGACTATTAAAATAGCAAAAAGACGGAAATAGCCTAAGTGTTCATCTATGTGTCTGTGCGTCTATGTATATATAAAATGTATATATATAAAACAATTATATATAAATGTATACACACACAGTAGAATATTATTTAGCCACAAAAAGGAACGAAATGCTGATACATGCTACAGTACAGATGAACCTTGAAAAGCCTGTGCTAAGTGAAAGAAACAGACATAAAAGGTTATATGTTGTACGATTCAATTTACATAAACTATCTAGAATAAGCGAATTCCTAGAGACAAAAGAGGATTGGTGTTTGCCTGAGGGGAGAACTGAGGGTAAAGGCTAATATGGAGAAATGGTTTAACAATTTCAGGATCTTATTTTGGAGTAATGAAAATGTTTTGGAACTGGATAGAGGTGGTGGTTTCACAACATTGTGAATGTACTAAGTATCAATAAATTGTTCACTTTAAGACGGTTAATTTTATGTTACATGTCTTCGAACACAAATTTTAAAACTTACTTTAGAAAATTCAGTTTTAAATATTAATTGAAAAGAGTATTTATGCTTTGATATGTGCTTTTATAAAACAGCTCTATTGATAATTTCCTCATCTATCAGATCAATTTAGAAACAGAAATCTGACGTTTCTGTTTAACAAAAATTGTATTTGTTTATATGCTTTATTATTAGAAAAAATATAGGACAAAGATGTGGATTTAAGTTTTGTATCCAAACGTACTAATCTTAGAAAAGTAGTAGTATCTTTGCATCTCAGTGTCCTTACTTGCAAAACGAGAATACTACCTGTTCTATCTACCCGAAAGGGTACATGTGATGATTTTATTAAAACTAATTTACATCAGAATTCTTTTAGAACTCTAAAGTATCATATGAATAAAAGATGTTCTTGTAGTCAGTCATACAATTAAACAGACATTATACAGCAAGTTTTTGGATAGCCTTAAGAAGCAACACTTTTAGGAAGAGGCAACAACTAGTTTAAATTCAATTTAACTTAAAAAATGTATTGAGTGCCACTACATATCAGACAATATTCAAACAGTTGGAATATAGTGAACAAAACAGACAGAATGCCCTGCCTTCAAGAAGTTTACCATCTTGCTCAGAGATATTTCAAAAGGTGTGTATTTAGAGAGTGTTTAAGGCTGTGGAGAGAGGAGATTCTTCTGAATCCTGTATGGACTGTTTCCCCTCCACAATTCTATGAGGGCTGGCTAATTCAGAGCAAATGGAATGCATACCTCTAGACTTTCATATGCAGAGATTTTTCAGAGAAAGAATAAAAATTGGTCTAAACTTTAAAACCTCCAAGTTCATTTCGTTTAACTAATTTGACTCATGAAAAGTCATTTTTTTGGTCAAGAATTATGTGGCAAGAGTGTAAAGCAAAATGGCTAGTATTGAAGACCATGGAGAAAAAGATACATATTGAGGAGTTCAAGTGATGGGGTTCCTAAAAGACGATTAAATAACAGGAGCTTAAGATCACTTTTTAATGATTTCTGTTGCTTCATGTTAAATGCGTTTTTCAAAAAATAACTTAGACTAAGATAAGGGCTGCTACACAAACGGTTGGGTTTTGGAAAACTCAAGTGAAGTGGTTTGATTCTATGTCTGTATTGGTATGGCACAAAGATACGAGAAAAGTCTTGAAAAGAAATACTTATTATTCACTAGAACCAGGTACTGGGATCAAGTGTCACCATAAAAAAAAAAATAAGACCCAAGGAATGCACAGTAATCTAAGCGAAAACACTAAAACACTGCTCCCTCCCCTCTACATTACACATGCTAAAACAGAATATAGGTCTGTGAGCTTGAGCCAAGTTTATTCAAATCTCATGTACTTTTACGTGGGTTACTTTGATTAGTAGAGTTTGAGGTTTGTTTGTTGTTTATTCCAGTGGAAGAAAATTTTTAAAGCAACAAGCAGAGATACAGAGGTAAAAACCATCATTCAAACTGTGGAGATCTGTAGGTCCTTCAGTATTGTTGGACTGTAAATTCCAAGAACAGAGTAGCAAGTGATGAGGCTGACTGGGGAGGAGAATCAATTTCACGGAAATAAAAAGCTTTCTGTGGGTTGAGAGGGAGCTTGATCCATCCCGCAGGCGATAGAGAGACATAGACTTAAGCAAGAAAGTGACAGATCAGCTTTATGACTGAATAAGACCATTTGGCATTGTGGATAACATAGCTATGAAGGGATCAGGTACATAGTTAAGAAGGTGACTCATGAGTCAGTTCAGTAACAGGATCAGTTATCTAATACCTGACCAATTTCATTCAAGATTTTCTTCAGAAGCCGAGCATTCCTGCCAATGTAAAGTACTGTGGAGCGAGAAACTGTTGCCTAGAAAAATGGAAATTCGGATTCAAGTTAAAAAGACAAAACCACAGAAGGATGACTTTGGTATTTTCTTTCAACTAGTGAAAACATCAGAAATTGCTAATACCCACAGTTTTCCAGGAAGAAAGAATTGTTTTGCATGAAGCTTTCTTGCCAAAGTTCTCCCCACAACCCCCATTTTTTAAAAGAGAGCGTTTGGGGAAGCCCACAATCTAGAAATTCATGTTTGAATAATTACTTGGTTTTGCTTTTGGAATTTTGTTGTAGAAATTAAATTTTCTTATAAAAATGTTCTTGGAGGTTGATAATTGAGAAAGGCAGACAATAAGAATGAAAAAATAATGTGGTTACATGTATTCAAAAGATAGAAAGAAGAATTTTTAAACAATGATAACCTGAAAAAGAAATCACAAATAAATAAGAATATTGTGGACAAAATTGAGCACAGAAACAGAATAAGATTAATTCTTAAAATTGCCTATACAAAAGAGAGCTTTGAAATCACATTTAAAGAGATAAGAGAAACAAGAAGAGGAAATGTCTACTAGTTCAAGAAGTTTAAACACTATATCCTTTCAACTTATCCATCTAAGTAGATAGAAAAAGTGGTTAACAGGAAATTGGAAGCCAAGATCAAGGAAAAGGTGCTAAGAGGACTTAGCCACTTCAAATCATTTCAAGCATGTGGGCCCAGAAACATTAGATTTTACAGAACTGAAAGAAAATTCAGAGGTGATCATGAAACCATCATCAGTAATGTTTGTGTAATTGTACAGTTGTAAACGGTTTTGATTGCAGGAAATATTATAGAAGACTTGAATAATGTTGGCATATGAAATAAAGACTTTTAAAACTTTGGAGATAGGAAGTTGAGTTATGATTCTATAACTCATCAAAATTATTGAACTCCTGCATTCCTACATTTTTTCCATTTTGCTATCTTCAGCATATTAGCTTCAATAAAATAAATTCTTGCCACTTGTTGGTCACATAATGAATATCACAGCTCCAAACCATTGTATCCTCGCACAACTTTGTTTAAGGTAAAGGAGTATCTATTATTGTGTCCTTTTTTTTTCTCATTTATGGAGCAAAATTCTTGCCAGAACCAGCCTGTCCCCAAGCAGATGCCTTCTTAAATATCTTTGTTCATAACTGAATTACCTTCTTAACCCTATAAAATCTGTGGTGGAATGAATATGGTGGCCATGATTAGGTCAGCTATCTATGCTTTATCCTGTAGAGGGTAGGGGTAGTCCTGTTTTTCTTGAGCATACTAGAACCTATCTTATCAGATACTAGAACCTTATCATCTTATAGAACCTAAAAATTGAGATTCTATAACATAATAAGGACTACTGGATAGGTTTAATGGTATCATTTGGCAGAGTATCCATGAAACATAGGCTATCAGAAGACAAAGATAAATAATATGTATTTTAAAATTACTTTTTAAAGTTTTATTATGAAAAGCTCATACTAAAAGTAAAGTGAATAAATCAATGACTCCCCCTGCCCAGTATCAACCCACCAACTTTGACACTTTTCAATATTTTGCCAGTCTTTTTTCACCTATACACTCACACTTTTTGTGGGATTATTTAAAGGAAATTTAAAAATCATAATATTTCATCCTAAAATATTTTGGTTTTTTTTAAGTGAAGATATTCAAAAGCCTAACAATACTCTTATGACATTGCAAATTATATATTAAAAACATAAATATAACCAACTTGTGCCAACATTTTTAAAGGTCATGAAATGTCTTTAAATTTTTATTTTAAAATAATCTTTAGATTTACAACATAGTTGCAAAAATAAGACAGATAAATTCCTGCGTACTCTGTATCTAGCTTCCTCTAATACTACCGTCTAAAACAACTGCAGTGTAATAATAAAAACTAAGAAATTAACATTGACAAAGTACTATTAGCTGAACTCTAGACTTCATTTGCATTTCCCCAATTTTTTCACCAATGTCCATTCTCTGTTCGAGGATCTAATCCAGGATATGACGTTCTGTTACCATGTCTCATTAGTCTCCTTCAACCTGTGACAATTGTGTAGAATTTCTTAGTACCTTCTTATAAAAAAAAAAAGAGAGAGAGAGAGATTTTTCTACAAAAAAATAATAAAATATGGCAAAATCTCAACAGCCGTACAGTAAGATTATCATTAAAACACGTTGCGATTATTCACTCAGACCTTTTTATTCATTCAGCAAATATTATTGAACACATATTACCTTCTAGGTAGAAATAAGTAAGGAGTGAAAAGTTGACTGAATGTCTTGTGATCTATGAGAAATAAATAAGGAAACTCTTTGGGAATTTGTCCTCATTCGTGAAATGACCTCTGCACTTTAATTAGGAAAAAAACCTTGCTTGGCCATACTGCATTGAAAGTCAACCTAAAGGATTATTTCCTCCAAAATAAAAACATAGTTTACAGTTTACAATGCCAAAAGTCCAATGCTTAAATCCCAGAGCAATTTCCTCTTTTTATTTTAATCAATAACTTGAATAATGAGGTAGACCATTACCGTTCAACAATACCTGGTACTCTTCCTGGGGAAAGATTATATTTCCCTGCCTCCTTGAAAATAAACCTGGCCAATCACCTTGGCTAGTGAAATGTGAGTAGAAGAAACATGAGTCACTTGTAGCGGAAAGTATGAAAAGTAAGTTATGTCCCTACATTTTCTTTTCTCTCAAGCAAAATCAGCAGCTATGCTCCATATACTGCCCTGTCAGCCTGGGGCACAGAATGAATACCACGATGATGTGGAGGATGGAGGCATCTCTCTATGTATTTATGTTGTTCATTTCCCTGAGCAATATTTTGTGTAGCTTTCAGTGTGCAGGAAATTAGTATGCTCATCTTCTGTACTAGCTTTTTGCAGAGTTTTTAAAATTTTTTTTTGTTTACATAGAAGTTGACTGCTGTGAAGAAAGATTTTCTTTCCAAAAATAATCCCTTCTATATCCTTTTCTTATTTTATTCTGGAAACTACAGTGTGATGCTTAACGGATGTGGTGAGAGCAGATATCATGGCCTTGCTCCTGACTATAGGAAAAATATTGCATTTTTTTAACCAAATATAATTTTGAATTTGTATATTTTTCTTTACCATTAGATCAGTTTTTTTTCACGTATTTTGAACTCTGTTATTAGGTGAATGTATACGTAAGATTTCCATATTATCTTCATGAACTTACCCTTTATCAGCATGAAATGTCTTTTCTATCCCATATGAATACTGATATCCCTTGTTCAAAGGCTTACTTTGATGCTAGTGTAACCATTTTAGCTATCTTTTAATTAGTGTTTATGTAACATATCATTTTCCATTCTTTTACTCTTAATGTATTTGTGAATTTACATTTAAAGTGGGTTGCACTCATCTGCATCATGGGTATCCTTTTAATTTTTGTATTTGTCCATTAATCCTAATTTCTTCTTCTTATGTATCATCTTGCTAATTTTCCATATGATACTTTCAGCTATTCTAAATATCTAAACCTTTTTTTGAACAGTTGATACTTGTGAAAATATATAATCTACCTACTCCTATTTAACATCTTTATAGAAAAATCTGGATGAAAGGTTATTATCAGTGAGTTTTTTATTTGTTCTCCATTCGTAAATGTTTAGTCATCTGTCAATACTGCAAGACTGTGGCTCCTTGTTCTATCCTCACACAAATTCAGTTACCTACATACATTCTATCTATCTATAGAAGGGGCTTGCTTAAAAATGACTGTGGGATAGTAAGTATGATGACATTATCTTGAATATTTTACTTGTAGTTATTTTCAATGGTGCTCCTGAAAATACATTTTTCTTGAAAGGAATTATTTGTTCTTGATCATCAATGCTCTCTTTCAAAAAATAAATTTATTTGGCTTTCGTCTATCTTATCATGTAAAGAATAGAATAATTTATATGCATGTAGAACATAATACTCAATAAATTTTATTATTAGAACATTCATGCTATGGTCATATTGTTTTTTAAAATTCAATTGTGCTTTATTTAGGTTATTATCCTACCATTAAATATTCTCAATGCAAGCTAATTTAAATCCTTGTTTTTTAAAATTAATACATAGGTTTTCTTCCATTTCTTCTACACCTATCAGGGTTTCAAAGACAGAAAAAAATATTCTTCAACATTTCTTGACCTATCACGTCTCAGTGTGACACTTTTTAACAACGTTAAATAAGAAATTTAATTCTCGTATAGGTATAAAAGGAAATGATGGCCAGTATAGATTTATCTGTGTTCATCTGAGGAAGACTCAGAAGAACTTAAACGTATCTGCTAAGATATAGCGCCAAACTAATGAGAACAAAAACAGCACTTCTTTGTCTTTCATGGCAACATTTTTTTTTCCTAGAAATAAATGTTTATCTTGCTTTGCATTAAGAATTGTGTTTCTTTTAATTGTAGAGAAATTGTAAGTCAATATTGTGGATGCTTTTATTTAAACACTCTTTTTATTATATTGCATTGTTTTCAAAACCCATAGAGGCAACAGATGAGTAGCCGTGAAATACATAGGAACATTTCTCACCTTCATTCATCATTCTAAAAGTTCCTATTTTTTATTTTTAAGGAAAAAAATTCTCAAATCCTTTGCCCGTGGTTTTTTTTTTTTTTTTTTTTTTTTTTTTTATTTTTCTGAACTTTTCCATTTCTCTGCTTTTACCCTAGCCCAGGTTTTCACATCTATATCTGTTTCTCCTTTCCAGTTGAGTGCTCCAACCAGTGAGCAAGGCTGCCAGTAAGTAAAGATTTACTCAGCGTGTGAGGACGTGGAGGAGTATTTGGCTGGTGCATGCCCAGCCTAGCTTTCTCTGGCAGGGCTACACTGAAGACTACTGTCAAACAGAACTTCATATTGACCAAAAGACCTGGGGAAGAGCCATTAGAACTAGCGGAAATTATCTGTGGGTTGGTCTACTTTTTTTTTTTTTTTTTCACTGTGAAGGAATATTCCTTCTTTCCTTTCAGGATTGCTATATTTCTTCAACTGACTTAAGAAAAATGTTTAAATGTTTAAACAAGATGGCATGTATAAAGAAGGAAAAACAATGCAATATATCCAATAAAGTTTATTATTTAGTTATACCTGTTAGTAAAAAATCACATAAAGAATTTTAAATTTATATTCAAGTATTTAAATGTTTGCAAAGGCCTCACATTTATTGTATGACAGGCCAAATGCTGTAATTTTAACACTTTATCATTGGTGGTATTGCAAAGGAATAGAGTGGGTGAATATAAAAGTAAATACTGCATATATAAGAAATTATTTGCCTAGCGATCCTATGTAAATGGTTCTTAATATGTTCAAATTATATGTGTATGTATTCTTGGACATAAATTACAAAATGCACAAGTATTTGTGGATAATGTCTTCTTTTAAAAATTATTTTAGAGGCATGGTCTCACTTCATTGCCTATGCTGGAGCGTACTGGTTCAATCATAACCTCAAACTCCTGGGCTCAAGCTATCCTCCTGCCTCAGCCTCCCAAGTAGTTAGGACTACTGGAGTGTACTGAATGCCTGGTAAATTTTCTTTTCCTTTCCTTTCCTTTTTCCTTTCCTTTCCTTTCCTTTTTCCTTTCCTTTCCTTCCTTTCTTCCCTTCCCCTCCCCTCCCCTCCCCTTCCCTCCCCTTCCCTTCCCTTTTTCCTTTCCTTTCCTTTCTTAAATCTTTTGCACAGATACGGTCTCTCTCTGTTGGCCATGCTGATCTTCATCTCCTGACCTCAAGTGATCCTCCTGCCTTGGCCTCTCAAAACACTGGATTACAGGTGTGAACCACTACACCCAGTCAATAAACTGGATTACAGGCATAAGCCACCATAGCCAGCCAGACAATATCTTGTAAATAAATAAAAAAATTAAATGATTAAAATATATAATTATTCAAAAACATGATGTATAATGCAACAAGTCTCTTAAAAACTGTAACAGGCCGGGCGAGGTGGCTCAAGCCTGTAATCCCAACACTTTGGGAGGCCGAGGTGTGCGGATCACGAGATCAGGAGATGGAGACCATCCTGGCTAACAGGATGAAACCCCGTCTCTACTAAAAATACAAAAAAATAGTCCTAGTCCGGCGTGGCGGCGGGCGCCTTTAGTCCCAGGTGCTGGCTGAGGCAGGAGAATGGCGTGAACACGGGAGGCGGAGCTTACAGTGAGCCGAGATCGCGCCACTGCACTCCAGCCTGGGCCACAGGGCGACACTCTGTCTCAAAAAAAAAAAAAAAAAAAAAAAAAAGGTAACAAATAACAAATTCAAACTAGATCTTGCATTGCAATGAACCAATGTTCCTTTGAGATGACCTCAGGTGGATTCCACACTAGAACACATGAATTACTCCTTTTTAATTTAAAACAATTAGAAGGTCAGGCATTTCAGTTGATCATATTATTTCAACAAAAGAAAGGTATAGAAATACACTCTCATAATGTACCCAATAAGCACATTAACACCATTATCTTTGTTGTATCTATCCTACACAAGCCTCCAGGGTCACTATACCTCTTAGATTTATTTGACATTACAAATACCTCTGTCTAGACTTAATTCCTTCTGCATTTTCATTGTTTTTTTATTTGTTCTATTGACTTTAGATATTCTAGACTCTAGTCTAATTAGTCAACCAAGAACTGATTCTCACCATTTTTTTTTTTTTTTGTCTTCCAAATTTTGTTTTTGCCCAATGCCCTGACAACATGGAAGTGCTCAACTCTTAATTTGTTGCCAGAAAAACTTCATGATTGACTCACTGATTTTATCCTAAGGGTCTAGGTGTGTAGCTAGGTATACACAATAGCCCAGTGTTTCAGTTTGGCATGGGCCAAATGAATAAAGGATTACCCTCCAAGCAGAGATGGTGTTTAACATAGTATCCTATTACAAATCGGAAAAGCCAGATATGCTAAGAGTCCTTTGTCTTTCAGTTATTTATAAAAGTATTCTTTTCTAATTCTCTTCCCCTCTCTTTTTTCCAAAGTTGTCTTCTGCTAATTTTTATTCACAATTTTCCTTTAACCATTTGTGGGTAAAACATTTCTAATAACTCTATATAATAAGCATAAAATAAAATTTAAACTAGGATCTCATATAAACTTTTTGCCTACATGATAATGTTTTAGAACATGAGTCAAGACCAGAAATTTTATCCAAAGTTGAACATCAATTTTTAAAATTGTACATTAGAAATTTCTCCTTAATAAGTTGTTTGATATTTCAAATAAAATATTAAATGATAGAAAGATTTAGTTTTCTGTCTTGGAATGTATGATCATAACACCTTTCCATGTCCTTGTGATGACTGGCAATTTATTCTATGGATGTGAAAAAATTTACAGGCTTTACATTGGAAAATCAAGGGATAATTTTGAACCTCCTGTCATAAGAAAATAGTCTGATATTAGCAATAGATAAAAGAATTGGTATGTCATTTTACTATTTCTATTATGCTGGAAAAATCATTTACATTTCAGAATCACTTCAATAGCATCTCTATAAGCTTTTAATAAAATATTTCATTTAATAAATATTTTTCATATAACACTTTATTAACAATTATTAACAATCATATTTAAAGCAATAGTGTCTATTTTCAAATTATTTTGGAGTATAGTTAATAGAGTATGAGTCTAAAACAAATCATTTAACATCTCTTCCTTTTGTTTTTCCCCATTGTAAAATGGGAATATAAACACCTACTTCATGAAGTTTTTGTCAAACTTGAATTAAATACTATATGTAAAATAAGTTTGTAAATTATAAGACATTTATTAGCACTTCAGGAATTATATGAAATTTTTATCAGTATAACAAAATTAGAATAATTTTGTGTGTATATATATATATATATATATATATATATATATATTTTTTTTTTTTTTTTTTTATTTGAGACGGAGTCTTGCTCTGTCGCCCAGGCTGGAGTGCAGTGGCCGGAGCTCAGCTCACTGAAAGCTCCGCCTCCTGGGTTCACTCCATTTTCCTGCCTCAGCCTCCCGAGTAGCTGGGACTACAGGCACCTGCCGCCACGCCCGCCTAGTTTTTTTTTTTTTTTGTATTTTTTAGTAGAGACGGGGTTTCACCGTGTTAGCCAGGATGGTCTTGATCTCCTGACCTCATGGTCCGCCCGTCTCGGCCTCCCAAAGTGCTGGGATTACAGGCTTGAGCCACCGCGCCCAGCCGCTATATATTAAAACATAAAAGAAACGTGTTAATATCAAGTGAGTGTTATTCATTGTTTTCAGAGAATAAAGGTTGAGATTATAATTTAAAAGATATGTGAGTCACAAAGCTCTTAAGGTTGAGGACGTACATAAATGTGTAAAGAATTATTAGTTACAGTAATTTTTACACATTGAAAATTTGACTGTAAACATAAATGACCAATTCTATTTGAACTGTAAACAATATATTAGAGCTTCATTTAAAATATTATGCAAAAAGCAGCATTTAACCTATTACTCTTGTTTCAATTTATCACTGGAGTAATATGTCTTATGCTATATTTGTTATTAAATTAAAATCTTAAAGCTTTTCTTCTAAAATCTTGGGAAAATTTCATGCAACTGTATGACAGAAAAATATAATTTTATGTTAATATAATGCTTACCATATTGGTTTATTTAGATTTTCCATTTCCTAGAAGTGCATAGTTTAACTTATTTGTATAGCACAGTTAACAAAATCAACAAGTCAGTGTGTGATTTGATGTATTTGCTTTGAAGCCACTTATCTTAGAAGTTTCAAATAGGTTATGGATAAGTGATAGTCTTAACAACTTAGGTTATGTCAGTTCTTGTCAACTTACAAAATGCCATACATCTCTGTGTGTCTCTTGTTTGCAACACATATAAAAGAATGTGAAAATATTTTTATTTCTTTTCTTTTTTTAAATTTTACTTTATTTTATTTTATTTTAAGTTCCAGAATACATGTGCAGAATATGCAGGTTTGTTACATAGGTAAATGTGTGCTATGATGGTTTGCTATATCTATCAACCCATCACCTAGGTATTAAGCCCCATGTGCATTAACTTTTTATTCTGATGCTCTAACTACCCCCTCTTCCCCAACAGACTCCAGTTTGTGTTGTTACCTTTCCCATGCCCATGTGTTTTTATTGTTTAGCTCCCATTTGTAAGTGAGAACATGCAGTGTTTGGTTTTCTGTTCTTGTATTAGTTTGCTGAGGATAATGGCTTTCAGCTCCATCCATCTCCTTGCAAAGGACATGATCTTGTTCCTTTTTATAGCTGCATAGTGTTCCATAGTGTATATATACCATATTTTCTTTATCCTGTCTATCACTGGTGGGCATTTGGTTGATTCTGTTTCTTTGCTATTGTGAATAGTGCTGTAATGAACATACGTGTCCTTGTATCTTTATAATATAATGATTTATATTCCTTTGGGTATATACCCAATGATGGGATTGCTGGGTTAAAAGGTATTTCTGGTCCTAGGTCTTTGAGGAATCACCACACTGTCTTTCACAATGGTTTAATTTTCATTCCCACTAACAGTTTAAAACCATTACTATTCCTCCACAGTCTCGCCATCATCTGTTGTTTCTTGGCTTTTTAATAATTACCATTCTGACTGGCATAAGATTACAGGTATCTCATTGTGGTTTTGATTTGCATTTCCCTGATGATCAATGATACTGAGCTTTTTTTTCATGTTTGTTGGTTGCATAAATGTCTTTTTTTGCGAAGTGTCTGTTCATGTCCTTTGCCCACTTTTAATGCAGTTTTTTTTTTTTTCTTGTAAATTCATTTAAGATCCTTCCAATCTCTGGATATTAGGCCTTTGTCAGATGGATAGGTTGCAAAAATTGTCTCCCATTCTGTAGGTTGTCCACTCTGATGATAGTTTCTTTTGCTGTGCAGAAGCTCTTTAGTTTAATTAGATTCCATTTGTCAATTTTTGCTTTTGTTCCAATTGTTTTTGATGTTTTTATCATGAAATCTTTGCCCATGCCTTGTCCTGAATGGTACTGCCTAGATTTTCTTCTAGGGTTGTTATACTTTTGGGTTTTACATTTAAGTGTTTAATCCATTGTGAGTTAATTTTTATGTAACATTTAAGAAAGGTGTCCGGTTTTGTGTATGCTTGCCAGTTCTCCCAGCCCCATTTATTACATAGGGAATCCTTTCTCCATTGCTTGTTTTTGCCAGGCTTGTGGAAGATCAGATGGTTGTAGATGTGCAGTCTTATTTCTGAGATCTCTGTTTTGTTCCATTGGTTTATGCATCTGTTTTTGTATCAGTACCATGCTGTTTTGGTTACCGTAGCCTTGTAGCGTAGCTTGAAGTAAGATAGCATGATGCCTCCAGCTTTGCTCTTTTTGCTTAGAATTGTCTTGGCTATACAGGTTCTTTTTTGGTTGCATAGAATTTTAAAGTAGGTTCTTTCCTTTTTTGCTTGTGTGAAGAATCTCAATGCTAGTTTAAAGGGAATAGAACTGTATCTATACATTACTTTGGGCAGTATGGCCATTTCATTCACAGCATTGATTCTTCCTATCCATGAGCATGGAATGCTTTTCCATTTGTTTGCATCCTCTCTTATTTCCTTGAGCAGTGACTTGTGGTTCTCCTTGAAGAGATCCTTCACGTCCCTTGTTAGCTGTATTCCTAGGCATTTTATTCTCCTTGTAGCAATTGTGAATTGGGAGTTCATTAATGATTTGGCTCTCTGCTTGTCTTTTTTTGGTGTATAGGAATGCTTGTGATTTTTGCACACCGATTTTGTATTCTGAGACTTTGCTGAAGTCACTTATCAGTTGAAGGAGCTTTTGGGCTGAGACAATGGTGTTTTCTAGATATAGGATTATGTTGTCTGGAAACACAGTTCGATTTCATCTACTCCTATTTGAGTAGCCTTTATTTCTTATTCTTGCCTGATTACCTGGCCAGAACTCCCAATACTGTGCTGAATAGGAGTGGTGTGAGAGGGCATCCTTACCTTGTGCCATTTTTCAAAGGGGAATGTTTCCAGCTTTTGGCCATTCGGTATGATATTGGCTATGGGTTTATCATAAATGGCTCTTATTATTTTGAGATATGTTCCATCAATACCTAGTTTATTGAGAGTTTGTAACATGAAGGGATATTGAATTTTATTGAAGGCCTTTTCTATGTCTATTGAGATAATCATGTGATTTCTGTTGTTAGTTCTGTTTATGTGATGAATTACACTTACTGATTTGCATATATTAAACCAGCCTTGCATCCTGGGGATGAAGCTGACTCGATCGTGGTGGATAAGCTTTTTGATGTGCTGCTTGATTTGATTTGCCAGTGTTTTATTGAGCATTTTGCACCAATGTTCATCAGGGATATTGGCCTGAAGTTTTTGTTGTTGTATCACTGCCAGATTTTGGTATCAGGAAGATGCTGGCTTCATAAAATGAGTTAGGGAGAAGTCTCTCCTTTTCAATTGTTTTGGAATAGTTTCAGAAGAAATGGTACCAGCTCTTCCTTGTACTGTTAGTAGAATATAGCTGTAATAACTGTTAGTAGAATATAGCTGTTAGTAGAATATAGCTGTAAAATCCATCTTGTTGGTGGGCTATTTATTATTGCCTCAATTTCAGAACTTGCTATTAGCCTATTCAGGGATTCAACTTCTCCCTGGTTTATTCTTGCATGGAAGTGTTTATAGTATAGTATTCTCTGATGGTTGTTTGTATTTCTGTGGGGTTAATGGTGATAACCCCTTTCTCATTTTTTATTGTGTCTATTTGATTCTTTTCTCTTTTCCTCTTTATTAGTCTAGCTAGCAATCTATCTATTTTTTTTTTAAACCAGCTCCTGGATTCATTGATTTTTTTGAGGGCTTTTTTTTCACCATCGCTATTTCCTTCCATTCTTCTCTGATCTTGGTTATTTCTTGTCTTCTGCTAGCTTTTGGGTTTGTTTGCTCTTGGTTCTCTAGTTCTTTTAGTTGTGGTGTTAGGATGTTGATTTGAGATCTTTCTACCTTTTTGATGAGGGCATTTGGTGCTATCAGTTTTTCTCTTAACACTGCTTTAGCTGTATCCCAGTGATTGTGGTATGTTTCTCTGTTCTCATTGGTTTCAAATAACTCCTTGATCTCTGCCTTAATTTCATTATTTACCCAGGAGTCATTTAGGAGAAGGATGTTCCATTTCTATATAGCTGTGTGGTTTTGAGCTAGTTCCTCAATTCTGAGTTCTAATTTGATTGCACTGTGGTCTGAGAGACTGTTATAATTTTGGTTCTTTTGCATTTGCTGAGGTGTATTTTACTTCCAATTATGTGATTGATTTTATTGTAAATGCCATGTGGCACTGAGAAGAATGTGTATTCTGTTGTTTCTAGGTGGTGATTTCTGTAGGTATCTATTATGTCCACTTGATCCAGAGCTGAATTCAAGTCCTGAATATCCTTAGTAATTTTCTGTGGGATGATCTGTCTACTATTAAAGTTTCCCACTATTATTGTGTGGGAGTCTAAGTCTCTTTGTAGGTATCTAAGAATTTATTATATGAATTTGGGTGCTCCTGTATTAAGTGCATATATATTTAGGATAGTTAGTTCTTCCTGTTGAATTGATCCCTATGCCATTATATAATGCCTTTCTTTGTCTTTTTTGATCTTTGCTGGTTTAAAGTTTGTTTTATCAGAAACTGTGATTGCAACCCCTGTTTCTTTCCTGCTTTCAATTTACTTGGTAAATTTTCCTCCTTCCCTTTATTCTGAGCCTGTGTGTGTCTTTGCATGTGAGATGAGTCTCTTTAATACAGCACACCAATGGATCTTGACTCTATCCAGCCTGACAGTCTATGTCTTTTAACTGGGGCATTTAGCCAATTTACATTGAAGGTTAATATTTTTATATGTGAATTTGATCCTGTCATCATGATGCTAGCTGGTTATTTTGCAGATTTGTTGATGTAGTTGCTTCATAATGTCATTGGTATTTGTACTTCAGTGTGCTTTTGCAGTGACTCTTAGTGGTTTTCCTTTCCATATTTATTCATATTTATTATTTTCCTTCCATATTTCTTTCAGAAGTTCCTGCAAGGCAGGCCTGGTAGTGATGAATTCCCTCAGTGCTTGCTTGTCTGAAAAGGATTTTACTTCTCCTTCACTGATGAAATTTAGTTTGGCTGGAAATTCTTTTCTTTAAGAATGTTGAATATTGGCCTCCACTCTCTTCTGGCTTGTAAGGTTTCTGCTGAGAAGTCCACTGTTAGTCTGATGGGCTTCCCTTTGTAGGTGACCTGGCCTTTCTGGCTGCCTTTAATTTAATTTTCTTCATTTTGACCATAGATAATCTGATGATTATGTGTCTTGGGGTTTATCTTCTTATGGAGTATCTTACTAGGGTTCTCTGGGTTTCCTGAACCTGAATGTTAGCCTATTTGTTAGGTTGAGGAAGTTCTCCTGGATGATACATTAAAGTATGTTTTCCAGCTTAGTTTTGCTCTCCCCATCTGTTTCAGGTACCCCAATCAGTCATAGGTTCGGTCTTTTTACTTAATCCCATAGTTCTCAGAGGTTTTGTTCATTCATTTTCATTCTGTTTTCTTTAATCTTGTCTGCCTGTCAGACAAGATTTCAGCAAGATAGTCTTCAAGCTCTGAAATTATTTCCTCTGCTTGGTCTATTCAGTTATTGATACTTGTGGTTGCATTGTGAAGTTCTTGTGTTGTGATTTTTAGCTCCATCAGGTCACTTATGTTCATCTCTATACTGGTTATTCGGGTTAACAGCTCTTGTAATGTTTCATCATGGTTCTTAGCCTCTTTGCATTGTGTTAGAACATACCTCTTTAGCTCAGCAAAGTTTCTTATTATCCACCTTGTGAAGCCTACTTCTGTCAATACATTCATCTCAGCCTTGGCCCAGTTTTGTGCTCTTGCTGGAGAGGTTTTGTGGTCATTTGGAGGAGAAGACACACTCTGGATTTTTTTTTCAATGTTTTTTTCATTGATTCTTTCTCATGTTCATGAGTGTGTCTAAATTCTATCTTTGAGGCTGCTGAACTTTGCATGGGCTTTTGTAATTGTAATAGGTCCTGAAGATACCATTGATCTGATTTAATAAAAAATATAAAAATTATGGAGGTAGAGAATAGGCAAAAGTATAGGATACCTAATATCACACCTGTTTCTCAAACTGGACTATTTAACTAAAAAAATTAACTTTATACTTTATATGGAAATATAAACATGTGTGACTAGCTAGAAAATTTCTTAGAAACTTAAGTAATAAGCCACACAAAGCATTAAAGTATATCATAAAGCAAATCAATAAAAAATATTAGTATTGGATGATCAACAAATCAGTGAATCAGAAAACACGTCCAATAATTATATCAAATATTTCTGAAAATTTAGCTCAAATATGGTAACATTTTCAAATTTATATGGAAAACATAGATTATTCAAAAAACGCTATTAGGAAAAATGGACAGTCACTAGGAAAAATATAGTTGAATTTCTCCTTCCCTCGGTCCTTCTACCAAAATAAGCTTTAGATTGATTTAACATTTGAATATATTCAATACCAACTTTAAAGTACTTCTTAAAAATTGAAGATTTCTTTAAAGCATGCCTGGAGTAAGAACGGTCATAAATAAGACAAAATTCAGAAATTATCTTTTAAAAGATTTGATTGTTAACAACATACATATACAAAATTAAAAGTGAGAAGAAAAATGACTTGGGAAAGTGTTTGAAATTAATATGCAAGTATTTATTTTTTAATTAGATAGTGTAGCATAATAGTTAAGAGTTCATACCCATGTTTGTACACCTTCATAAACACACACAAAGATATGCGTATGTGTGACTGTAAAAGCATACCAAGTTTAGCTAGTATTATAAAGGGAAACTGGGATTCAGAGTGATAATAAGACTTGCTTTCCATCCCATATCCTCAATCTTCTTGATTTTTTAAATTATTGTCATGAGTTACATTACCTTTTCTTTATAAAATACAGTTTATAAAAATAAACATTTCTGACCTTCTGGTTCCAGTCATAGTAGAATACTTTGATTTGAACTAATTCTCCAACACATAACAACTACAAAATCTGGAAAAAATTTGTAAAACGCATATTTGAAGGTTTTGAAAAATCAAGCCATGTCGGCAGGTCTTGAAGAACTATAATCCCTGAGAGAAGGGAGGAGTACATTGACCTCTCATTCTTTCTGGCCTTTTCAGTGAAGTTTTTTCCCACATCCCAGACAAGGGGAATAGAGCCCAAACACAAATGCAAATATTATTGTGATGAGAAGACTGAGATTTGCTTAAAGTACTGCCACACTTACTGGGATTTCAAGGGCAAATACCAGGTAGGAGAAAACCTCAGAGACAGAGTCCAAAATTGGTCTACAAATCTCTTCTAATCTATTGGCAGACTCCTAAACTGTACATTAACAAGGTAAAATTAACAAATGAAAACAGGAGAAAACAAAAAACTCGAAGCAAACAAAAAGCAGAAAGAAAGAAAGAAAGAAAGAGAAAGATAGAAAGAAAGAAAGAAAGAAAGAAAGAAAGAAAGAAAGAAAGAAAGA
>NC_045440.1:75920402-76016380 GCF_002776525.5 Piliocolobus tephrosceles | reverse complement strand
AGAAAGAAAGAAAGAAAGAAAGAAAGAAAGAAAGAAAGAAAGAAAGAAAGAGAAAACAAAACAACCAAATACAAACTACTTAGTAAGAAATAGCGTCTGAAAAAATTAAAATGACAAAGCAGAGATGGCAGTAGCCACATGGTTGTTGGAAGAGAGCTGGAGTTCAGCCCCAGCCACATGGGTGGCTTTGCTAAGTACCTAAGACTTTCACGCCCACAAGGCTATGCTCTAATAATAAGGCTAAACCCTGGGAATAAGAACAAAAGTAAAATATCTAGCCCAAACAAAGCCTGAAAGCCTTAATAGCACCAAAGTCATACACTGGTTTGACTTTGAAAAGTCAATCTGCTTTCCACAAGAAAATTTAGCCCACCCAGAGGAAGATGACATCATTTAGAATTTCTGTGATTTTTCATCCAATCCAGACACATGAGGCATACAAAAAGAAAGGAAAAAATTGTGACCAAAACTCAAGAGATAAAATAAACAATATAGAGAAATCTATACATTAATTTAATATTTTAAGTACCAGTTAGTTATCAGTCAGGTTGGCAAAAACTAAAGATAAAGAGAAAATTGTAAGAGCAGCCAAAGACAATGATAGTTTGTGTCCAAATAGACAATTTTTCCATGGACAGGGGACTGTTGGGGGAAGATGGTTTTGGGGTGAAATTTCCACCTCAGATCATCAGGCATTAGATTCTCACAAGGAGCTGCGTGAGCAGCTGGGTCCCTCGCATGAGTAGTTCACAACAGGGTTCATGCTCCTATGAGAACTAACGCCACTGCTTATCTCATAAAAAGCGGAGCTCAGGAGGTAATGCTCGCTGGCCCACTGCTCACCTCCTGCAGTGCAGCCCTTTATCTAACAGGCCACAGACGAGTACTGGTCTCATACTTTATACTTATTCTAAAAAGCTTATTGTCGTAGAGAGTTGATGCACCTTAGATTAGGTTGTCTATATATCTAATGAAAAAGATGCTGTCTGTGGGACAGGAAATAATTAAATAAGAAAACGGAGTCTAAAGTGATATTTCAAGAGTTCAAATCCTGACTCCAATATTTATTTTCTGGGTGGATTTGAGGAAGTTACTTAACTCCTCTTACCATCTATAAAATGAACATGATAGTAACAATAGTCTTCGCATTGAGTTGTAGTGTGGATTGTGTGAATTTATGTATGAACTGCCTAGGACGGTGTCTGGCACACATTAAGAACAATATGAAAACAGCTCTAATTAGTATTACTTATAATCACATTTGATACACTTCAGAGTATTTCACACAGACACAGTTGTCTGGCAGCCTTTTAGTATCTTAGTGACAATATATATGTTAGTTAAGATGATTTTTACTTATTAAAAAATAACTTCTGATGAAACAAGCAAATGTTTCTAAATTGATACATTAAGCTATCTGATTAAGTATTTCTTATTAATGAGGTGCACACCATTATATTTAGAGTGCTTATACTCTAATCACTGATTTTTGATACTTTTTGAAGTTTGTGAAGATGTATTAAAATCATTGAGGTATCAGGACTCTAACATTTGATTTTAGGTCTTATTCTTGGCTTTTTCTCAAGAACATATAAAAATATGATTGGAAGTCTAAATACATTACTTTTATTAGTCACAGCTCCAGGTAATTTTGGCAAAAACAGGGCATCTTCAACTTTTTTGATTCTGCAAACCAGAATCAAATATAGATTAGAATGAATGAAAGATAGATTAGATGAACACTAAAAGATTTTTTAAACACTTTCAATCTGTGAAAAATGTAAATTTATACACTTATTGAAACTCACACACAACATATACAGAGATTGTCCAGCTATAGTTCTCAAAATATCTGAACATTTTAGTTTTGTATTGTCAATTAAAACCATATCAAAGTTATGAGATGATTTCTAGCACATCTGTTATGGATAATACTATCATAATTTTTCCTTCTGTCAAACATTATTTCCACAGTGCCAGAGCAATAAGCCAACTAGGAGCAAAAATCCTATTATTAAGCAGCTACAACAGCCTTTAATTCTTTTCTTCCTCTGATATATGATAATTGAAGTCAGTTATTTTAAGACTTCTGGTAGGTGTCTTTAAGTTTAAAACAAAACTTGTTTGTTTTTAATAGCTATAAATAAACACCTCTTAGTTAAGTGCAAATTCATGATTTTGCTTACTTTGATTATTGCATGTATACTTGCAATAGTTTCCATATCCATTAACTAGTGAAAAACTACCTTTACACCAGTACAGTTCATTCAATTCTACATAATAACTTTTCAGGCAATTCTTCAGTTTCCAAAACTGTTAAATGTGTATGTATATATATTTTATATGCTGTTAAAATGGGGATGTTATGAGAGCTTCCAAATTGGGTGTTTATCAGATGCTTTATATGCAGAATTTACAAAACATGTGTCTGTGAACAATTTCCACTACACTTATAATGTAGATAAAGATATAAGATCAAGTCAGAGTAAGGAAGAGTCAGAAGATTTAGTGAAGGGATGCCATTAGAGAGAGTGTGGTCATACTGGGAGTTTCCGCCACTTTGCAGCTGTAAGTGAAGAGATAAAGCCCCAAATTCCCAGAATGTGTCAGTGTAAGGGATGTGTGGCCTTGCAGGAAATATCTAAATTCTTTCCCCCTTAGATATAAAATTATCTCAAGGGCTGGGAGAGTACTTGTAGAAAGATTCCTGATTCTGAGATGAAAAACGAGTCCTCATCTTATTCTAATATGTACATATTTATACGCATTTATAAAATAGACCCCAAGGAAAGAAAAAGTATAGAATACACAAAAAAGAATGACCCCAATGGGGTTGGAAACAACTGCTCGAAAGTAGGATAAGAAGTAAGTTGAAAGACCAGAAGATGACCATGGTTGTAAAGTTGGGTAGCCACCAATTATTGGTGTTTGCACATGAGAGAGAAAGGAAAAGTCTTACCTTTGGATGAACATTGACTAACATTTAGGTAATTTCTAAACACCTTCTATTGTTTTAAAATTAAGTCCTTGTTTACAACTTAAAATAATCATTGACTATTTATTTCTGAAGACTGAGCAGAAAAATCATGAACTCTTCCCAAGTGTCTATCCACAGGCAGGGGAAATTACCCCACTGAACACATTTTAAAGAAATGGTCATAGAACAAAAGTTATGTTTCAGTTATATAGCATCTTGTTCTGGTTTAACATGGTTAGAGATTTTCTTTTTTTTTTTTTTTTTTTTTTTTTTTTTTTTTTTTTTTTGAGACGGAGTCTTGCTCTGTCACCCAGGCTGGAGTGCAGTGGTATGATCTCTGTTCATTGCAAGCTCCACCTCCCTAGTTCACGCCATTCTCCTGCCTCAGCCTCCTGAGTAGCTGGGACTACAGGCGCCCACCACCACACTCAGTTAATTTTTTTTTGGTTTCACTGTGTTAGCCAGGATGGTCTCGATCTCCTGACCACGTGATCTGCCTACCTCAGCCTCCCAAAGTGCTGGGATTACAGGTGTGAGTCACTGTGCCTGGCCCTGTTTCTTTTCATAGCTTGGCATTTATTTATTTTTTGTTAAGTGCTGGGTATTTTGCATTAAAATGATAAAAGTTGTTGATGTTGTTACTTCCTTTCAGAAATGATTCACCATATCCTCTGGCAATGAGCGGAAAGGCAGATCATTTCAAACCAGTCAGGGACTGTCTCCATCAGCCTCATACCACCTCTGGTTTATCTCCACTCCTAAGATGGAGCATTTTTAGCATCTCAAATTTTCCTAGGGCCCTCATTATTGGCAAGTCTTGACTCCCGTTATCTATCCCTGTGATATTGCCAAAAGTTTTTTTTTCTAGTTATTCCATGTTTGATTTTTTAGCATCTTGTCTTTCAGAGAATAATCAGCAAATTCCCTGACCTCAAGGGGAACATTATTCAGGGCTTACTACTACTTTGTGCCTTTCTTCTTTGCCAGACATGACACCTTAGATTTTGGCTGCTTTTGTATCCATAAACCCGAAATTTTCTCTTCAATAAGTAAAAAAATGCATTGTTAGTTTATGTCTCTCAACAGTCGCTCTCTGCCCAGCTGTCCAGCTTTGTATTCAACACGAAAGTTGGGACTTGTCCTGTGGGAAAGAGGAATATGTGTAAAGTTGGTCTTACTTGAGTAATCTTTCTTTTCCCATGAAGTCTGGTCTTTTGTATCTTAGCTGTCTTAGCAGTTCTAATCTGTCTTCAAACGGATTGGTTGTGAAAAATGTTATCTGACTATTCTAATTCTTGGTAAGCATTATTTCACTATTATAGTCAGAAGAGAAAGTTCTACACTGAGTCTTGAAGGACAAATTGGGGTTGGCAAGTTGTAAAAAGCATATAGTATTGCAGGCAATAAACTACTATTATAAAAGCATGAAGTGAATAGCAACTATGCTGTGTCTTCTGGACATAGAATTCTAACAACAGATATAGCACAAGATGGAAGATGGATGAATTTAGAGAGATATTCTGGGTCCAGGTAAGCAAAGACTTTATCTTTCCAAGTAACTTAGATTTTTATCCTACAGATATTGGGGTGCCATTAATGAATTTTGACATATAAATTATATAAGATATATATTGTAAAAAATAACTCCTATGATATTGGAAAGAATGAATTTGAAAGTGGCAAGACTAGCAAGAAGATCACTTAGGTTGGTGTTGCTATAATTCAAACAAGAAAGCCTGAGGATTTAAAGTAAGATAGCAGCAGTGATAGCAGAGAGGAGCATAACATAGAGTCAGTGTAATTTTCTGTGGATGAAACATAATAAAGGAAAAGACTGATTCAGAAATAGCTGAAGTTTTTGGCTGAAGGAAAGTATTACCATTCAGCTGTATATGGAATACAAACAACACAGATTTGTTACGGAAGAATGTATTTGATTTGTTGACTTTAAGATGCCTCAACTATGTGAAGATATACAGTAGTTGCTTATACTTATGTGCCTGAATATTATTGCAGAGACCTTGGCCAGAAACAGATTAGGATGTCATTGTGGGTTAGGTAGTAGTCATGAGAGTGGATAGGATCTCCTAGGAAACACTTGGTCCTTGTTTTTCACTGGCAATCTTGCTTAGTTACAGCTTATCAGTCCTTCCCAATGAAATCAAGATAAAACCCAGGAAGAGTGCTTCTGGAAGTCTTCTAGAAGTTGTTATAAATTTGTTTGGACTGCAACACATTTTAAGGTTTGCCAAAGTTATTTGCTGAGACCAGCTCAGTCGGGGAGACCCTAACCCAGCAGTGCTAGAGGAAATAAAGACATACACACGGAAATATAGTGTGTGGAGTGTGAAATCAGGGGACTCACAGCCTTCAGAGCTGAGAGCCCTGAACAGAGATTTACTCACATATTTATTGACAGCAAGCCAGTGATAAACATTGTTTCTATAGATTGTAGATTAACTAAAAGTATTCCTTACAGGAAACAAAGGGATGGGCCAAAGCAAAGGGATGGGCTCTGGCTAGTTATCTGCAGCAGGAACATGTCCTTAAGGTTCAGATTGCTCATCCTATTGTTTGTGGTTTAGGAACGCCTTCGTTCCAGTAAACCCACAACCTTCAGCATGGGCATCATGGCCATCATGAACATGTCACAGGGCTGCAGAGATTTTGTTTATGGCCAGTTTTGGGGCCAGTTTATGGGCAGATTTGGGGACCTATCTCCAGTATGTCCCCCTTCTTGTTTTTGCAGGGCAATAAAAGCAAAGGCAGGTTTATCACAGTGAGCTACTTCTCACAGGAGTTGGGATCTGCATCTGCAGACTCTACAGAGACAAACAACATGGATTAATAACACAATCATCATTGAAATCACAGAGCCTCCAAGTGTTTTTATCTATGTTAATGGGTTACTAGCTGCTAATCCATCTGAAGCTCCTTCAAGCACTCCAGTTCCTGGCATTAAGGTCAGGTGTGTCTGGGATGCTTTAAATATTTGTTCTCTTAATTTTTCAACATCCAAAGACAAGTTTGTAGAGTGTCCTTCTAGATGCTTATGTATTCTTTCCCAAATTTTGATCTTCTTAAGAGCCATTAATAGTTTCCACAAATTCTTATGTTTAGTTCCTAGAGCAGGCCATATGATTTGAGGTTGAGGTGTCACTATACGCCATGTTTCCAGATAATAAGAACTCTTGCCATATTTCTTACTATTTCTACCATCTGACCATTTTGTTTAGACCAGCTGAACATAGTGTGGCCATGGCATGCCGATTGAGAGTTGCAATTCAAGCTAAACAATAATGATTCCATAGGAATTGTTCCACAGCACCTCTGCCTGTTCTGCAGTGTAATCTTCCCAAATAAATACATTCATTATTTCTGGCCAGGTCCAATTCTGTTTCCAAATAGATTTTTCAGGAAGGTATGCCTCAATTAAGGGAGCAGATTTATGATGGTAAATACTGAGATCAGAAAGCATGTGTAACTGTGTCATACAGTGATTACACCCAGGAATTATTGCCAGCCAAGATTGATAAATATGCCCAACAAATATAATTGTTCTCTGTGTCAGCCCTTGTTGAAAGAATACTCATGACAATGGTGATCACTGCTATCATAGGTATCACTAAATTACTCATTATGACTCATTGTCCTGCTTTCCTCAGGTTTTCTTCTTCCATCTGTGACAGCTTCTTAATCTGTCCCCAGGTAGGTGGCTATGGTCGATGGGTGTTGCCCTTGACAGTTGGGGTTCTCCTCAGCATCAGTCTCGACATGGCTGCAACCGGGGGTCCTTGGGATCCTCCTGGAATCTCTTCCTCAGCATCGGGCTCATGACAAGGTTTCAGGTGTCTTGATGGTATCCAAATCGGCTGATGATTCTGGCCTGGAGAAACACAAGCATAACTTCACCCCAAGTTATTATTTTACCTATTTCCCAACTATTTGTTATTGGATCTCTACAGCAAACCAGTTGTTCTGCTTCTGTCTTTGCAGCTGGTTTCTGTAGATGCTGTTCAGCTGCTGATAGCATCTGACCTTTAGGCAGGCTCAAAAAATTTAAAGTGGATAATGCTAGATTCAATTGCATATGGGGTGTTCTGTAGTCCCTGTTTCCCCCTTTCTGCTTTTGCAATTGTCATTTTAGAGAGAGATTCATTCATTCTACAATGGCTTGTCTTTGAGAATTATATGGGATGTCAGTAATGTGTTTAATATTCCATACAGAGAAAAATGTGGCTAGAGTTTGGCTACTATAGCCTGGGGCATTGTCAGTTTTAATAGAAGCTGGAATGCCCATCACCACAAAACACTGCAAAAGGTGACATTTAACACAGGCAGAAGACTCTCCTGATTGGCATGTAGCCCAGAAAAAGTGAGAAAAGGTGTCCACACATACATGTACATAAGCTGGTCTCCCAAATGAGGAAACATACGTGGCATCTATTTGCCAAAGAGAATTAGGTTCCAATCCTCGAGGATTAACTCCTCCTGTAAAAGATGAGGAATGTACCATTTGGCAAGTTGGTCATCACTGGATAACAGCTTTAGCTTCTTTCCAGGTAATGCTGTATCTGCATTTGAGACCAGAGGCATTAACATGGGTTAAATTGTGAAAGCATCTAGCATTAGATATTGCAGTAGCAACTAGGCGATCAGCCATTTGATTCCCTTCAGTTAAAGATTCTGAAGAGGTGTATGAGCCCTAATGTGAGTGATGTAAAAAGGGTACATTCTACTCCTTACTGCTGTTTGCAATTGGGTAAATAAAGTCATCAGTTGTTCATCTGTGTGAAATCATAACTGAGCATTTTTAACTAACTGTGTGGAAGGAACCACATATGAAGAATCAGAAATCACATTAACAGGCATATTAAAAGCAGTCAATACCTCAACTACAGTTACAAGCTCCACTTTCTGAGCTGAAATAGAGGGTATCTGAAAAACTTTACCTTTCAAGCCAGAATAAGAAGCTTTACCATCACTAGACTCATTTGTAAAAATATTCTCAGCATCTTTAACTGGTTTAAATTTAGAGATTTTAGGGAGAATCCAATTAGTTAATTTCAAAATTGAAACAGTTCCATTTTAAGAAAATGATTATTGAGAATACCCACAAAGTCAGCTAAATGGGTTTGCCAAGTAAGACTATTTATAAAAGCTTGCTATATTTATGCCTTCGTGATAAGGACAATGATTTTTCCAGGATCATACCCATGTAATTTAACAATCCGAGTTCTCCCATTACCTATCACAGTAGAGATTGGATCCAAATAAGGAGTCAAAGTCCGTGAATTAGTATGCAGAAGAAAAAAGCTGCTCTACAAGATCTTTCTCTTGAACAATAATACCAGTAGGTGAATACTGAGTTGGAAAAATTAGAAAATCTAAAGCCTTTTTTGGATTTATTCTACTTATTTGAGCTTTATGGACTTGCTTCTCAATTAGCTGTAGCTCTACCTTAGCCTCCTTTGTTAATTGAAGAGGGCTAGTGAGACTAGGATCTCCTCTAAGGATAGAAAATAGATTACTCATGGCATAGGTAGGAATGCCTAGAGCAGGTCATGTCCAATTAACGTCCTCTAGTAATTTTTGAAAGTCATTCAATGTTTTCACTTGATCCCTACATATGGCTACTTTCTGTGGCACAATGGTAGTGTCATTTACTAAGGTTCCCAAGTAGGAGTAAGGAGTAGTAGTCTGAATTTTGTCAGGAGCTATAATTAAACCAGTGCGAAAAATCAAATTTTGCAGATGATCATAACATTGGAGTAATATTTCTCGAGTGGGGGCAGCACAAAGTATATAATCCATATAATGAATGACGTAACACTGTGAAAATTTTTTACGAGTAGGTTCAATTGCTTGCCCTACATAAGTCTGGCAAATTGTTGGACTGTTTAACATGCCTTGTGGCAACACTTTCCAGTGAAAATGCTTAGCAGACTGCACATTGTTTACTGCAGGAATTGTAAATGCAAACCATTCAGTCTTGCTCAGCTAAAGGGATAGTAAAGAAACAGTCTTTTAAATCTTTGACTATTAAAGGCCAATTTACTTGTATTAATGAAGGGATGGAGCAATTTTAGTGTCTGTTAATAGGTGAAAGATAAGACAATTGATGGATATTCATATAATAAAATACTACTCAATCATAAAAAGAAGAAAATTACTACTAAATGTAACAGTATGAACAAATCTCAAAAACATTATGCTGAGCAAGAGAGGCAAGGCAGAAGACAGTAATACTATATATTAATATAAAACTCTAGAAAAGAGAAATCTAATAGTGAATGTGCAACAGTTGTTGCCTGAATCTGAGGTCATTTGGGGAATTGACCAGGAAGAACCAGATAATATGGGGGGGCTATGAACATGTTTTATATCTTAATTATAGTGGTGGCATATACAAATGTATACATTTGCCCATACTCATGCTATGGTTTGAATTGTGTCCCCACTAAATTCATATGTTTAAGTGTCCCAGTACCTCAGAAGGTGACCTCATAGGGAAATAGGGTCATTGCTGATGTAATTAGCTAATATGAGGTCCTGCCGGAGTAGGATGGGTCCCTAATCCTACATGACCAGTATCCTTATAAAAAAAGAGACATTTGGACACAGACCCACACACACGGAGAGTGCTGGGTGAAAATTACATTAATGCCACAAGCCAAGGAATGCATAAAATTGTCAGCAAATCAACTGATGGTAGGAGAGAGGCATGGAACAGAACCTTCCCTAGTACCTTCAGAGAGAGCTTGGCCCTGTCAACACATTCATCTTGAATTTCTAGCCTCCAGAACAGTGAAACAATACATTTCTATTGTTTAAGCCACTTAGTCTGTGGAACGTCATTGAAGCAGCCCCAGGAAACTAATACAAGTCATCAGAATGAATAATTAAAAGCATACATCTTTTGTATTTAAATTATTCCTCAATACATTTGATTTAAAACGATTGAACATGGTTCATGAAAATCTGAAATAAAATCCACACAACCTCTGAGAAAATGTAATATACATATGGAATTATCATTTAGTTAGTGTTCAGCAAGTGCTAGCTAATTTCAGCCATGTTCTATCATTTAATTTAATTCTGTTATCAACCCTGTGAGGAAGTAATTATAATTCCCATATTACATATGAGCAAAATATGCTTAAGCAAAGTTTAATGAAACTTGAATGGCATTAGCCAACTAGAAAGAAGCAAAGTGACTTGGAAACACAACGTTTTCCCCTAGAATTGCATTGTTATATCACAGTTTATGCCTAATTTTACATGATTATTAACGATATCTAATGTTATGTATATGGATATCTATATGCATTTTGCATTTTTGTCTTTAACAAGAAATTTTCTGTTATGTTTTTCACTTCATTGCTTCTCCCCAAATTCCTACATTCTAAGCACAACCACCAAGCATGTCATCATTCTTGCTTCCTGAAGTCCAATGGCTAAGTTTTAACTACTTTAATGTCTTCCAAAATATGGTTTTCTTATTCTTTGATGGTTTCTTTTCTACACTAGTCTGTTCTTGTTTTATGGGTGTATTGTATTCCCTGAGGATATTGATGGTAAGATTTTAAGAGGTACTTTTCTCTGAAACATCTGCTTCTTCTGGTGTCAGTTGATGTGATGCTTGCTTTTCTGTGCTTTTGTCTGACAGTTCATTTTGTCTGTTTTTATATCTGTTTGAAGAACTGGATTGATTAAAGTAGGTATCTCTCATTGTTAACCTGTCACCTGGATAAGAGAGGTCTTATTTAAAGTTGTTTATGTGTATCATGGCATGTTAATTAGTTGGACTCATTTGAGGGTATGTGGGCAGGGTGGGGTTGAAGGGTAGAGTGAAATCCAGGAGTCCACCTGAATGAAAATCAGAAGGCAGATTCTTCAAGCACTTTGCTTTATGGTTGTGCCTAAAGAGAAGACTTCTCCTCAACTGCACCCTTCTCTTGGATGGGCTCTGAGCTAAGGCTCCATGTGTTCTGAATTGTCAATATGATTTCAACTGCCATCTACTTTCAGGATATCCATGCTTTTATGAGCACAATATTTTTATTTGTCTTTATTTCCCTTTTTATGAATTGGTGAAAGGGAAGTAATTCAGTGTATTTTCTTGAAAAAGTAGTTTATTAATTCCAAATCTACAGAACACAAACCTCATCCTTTCCTGGTGTTCCCTGAATCAATGTTCTTTTAAAAATGTGTTGTAGTCTACTTTTAAAGAAAGCTAAATCTCTACTCTTCTTCTACAGATCTTTCTACATCTAACAAATGTATGGCATATTCAAAAATTACAGAATTCTGTATAAGAATATTTCTAAACCTGATGTAAGGAGAGCTAGTGAAATTATTCCCTGTCCCCATGGGAACAGTACTGCTACTGTCCAGCAGTAGCAAGAGATGGGCTTTGGATTTAGAGAGACGGAAACATGAATCACATTTCCCAAACTCAAGACCCTAGACAGTGTAGATTAACCTTTTAGAATCTACATTCTAAGACATAAGAATGGGAAAATAATATTGTCTCACAAGTTTGTTGTGAGAAGCAAATACATTAAATGCATAGCGGTGTTTCTAAAATATTGTTGGTTCTCAATACACGTCATCCTCTCTTCCTGCTCTCAATCATCTTCAATTCATTGCTTTCAGACATATTAATCATGTAAGAATCAAACTCCAGATCCCAGGAATATTAAAGAACTTTATTGTAAAGAGCTATAAAACTCCAAGTTTGTTATTAATACAGAATGTATCTCATACTTTGCTCCTGTGCTCAAAATCTGAATTCCTGAGTGCCTTTTGAGTATACTGGTATGTGTCACATCATAGCGTTATTCATGTTATATCACTGTTAGAGCTCCAACAGTGCCTTTTAACCCTAAAGAGATTCTTTCAAACTCTCTCTGCTCCCCTGTTTACGTGTCCAGACTCAATACAGCATGACTTTGACTTTTTGTTGCTGTTGTTTATAGAGTATTCCTGTCATAAAGTATTTTGCATAGTGTTTATTTATGTAAGAAATTATTCCCCTTCCAAGTTACTTCTACTCATCCTTAAGTTCTTTTGAACTTTGTCAGTTCCTCAGGAGAGTCATCTTTACTCTTCCCCCAAGGTCAAGTCCCACTTTTCAATACTGCCTTGGTACTATACAGACTTTCTTTGTAGTAACAAAGCTCTATAATCTCCATTGTTTCCTGTATTTACTTATGTGATTATCTAATTAATAATGTTTACCTCACTAGAATCTAATTTCCTGAGGGCATTTGTGTTTATAAACATATCTACAGTGATCAGCACAAACCTATAGCAGATTGTAGGAACTCAGTTTTTGGATGAATGAAAGCAGAAAGCTTCAGAAGGGGTTATTTTTCCTGATATTGTCCCTAATCATGCTGCTCTCATATAATTTTGTAAAAAATTCTTACCTGTCTTAGCATAAGGACTCAATCAGGTTAGACTTTTTAAAAGCATTTCTAATTTTTTTTTTTGAGACTAGGTCTTGCTCTGTTGCCCTGGCTGGAGTGCAGTGGTGCAATCACAGCTCACTGTAGCCTCAACTTCCTGAGCTCAGTTGGTCCTCCAACCTCAGCCACCCAAGTAGCTGGGACTAGAAGTAGGCAACACCATGCCTCGCTGATTTTTGTAGAGATGGGGTTTCATCATGCACAGACTGGTCTCAAACTCCTAGGCTTAAGTGATCTACTCACCTCGGCCCCACAAAGTGCTGGACCACAAGCCTGAGCCACCACACCCAGCCTCTAATGATATCTGTAATCTGTTCGTGCCTTTTAATTATGTATCTCTGATTTCTACTTCATCTTCTGTACATGTTTCTTTTTAAAACTGAGCTTATCAGATACAGTCATGTGTAGGCCCTTTGCTTTTCATCTTCATCAGTATGGTGGTAAACATAATTGCCAATTCACTATTGTTAGTAATCATTGGAAAATTAGTTTTCATAACTTAACGGTCCAGTGCAAGGATGTTTGCTTACCAGCATTGTTTCACAATCTGGTAATTCTGTGCAAAGTGACATAAGGATTAGGGGATAAGAGGAAGTAGAGAATATCTAATTGTTAAGAGCAGTGTTCTAACGAGTTTGCCTGCCTTTTTAAAATCTCAAACTGATATAATTTTGACTTAATTACAACAAATTAATAAAAGAGGATCAGATTATTTCACTAAACTATTTCTTCAGCTCCTGAATATTATGGTGCCAGGGTAGAAGTATCACCTCAGATAAGTTTTTTAAATCAACTCTAACAATGTAATTCTTTGTGCAACGAATTAGCTTAAAGTCCAAATCTGAAATTTGGTATGTCTGCAAAAACGATAGCTTTGTTTCTTTGCTTGGCTCACCATGCTATTTAGAAGAGTTTACATTTCTTTAAAAACATTTTAGAATGGCTGGAGAACAGTCAAGATTTTAGAGTACAGTATTGAAAAGTGGACCCTGTAATATGCAAATTATCTAATATTAGTAATTTATTTTCAAAATACTATGCTTGAAATACATAATAACTTTTAATACGTGAAGAGCGTTAAAGTAACACATGGTCTGGTAAACTTTAAATGCTAAAGTAATATTAATACTATTCTATAAGCATTGATCTGTTTTAAATCCACATGTCTATCAATAAATTATTTTCACTAGCTATAGTACTTTATGTTTGTGTTGACATCACATTATAATGAAAAAAATCATTTTCATCAAAAATAAAATTAGGAATTGTTGGAATGCTCACTCAACAATACTGATATACTATTTGTAGAGTCCACGGACGTAAAAATCATTGAGATAATTGTGCTTTTGGGTAGAGAGATGAGTATTACCATTCACAAAGAGCTTATCTTTTAAAGAATATAATCAAACACAAATTAAATAATTAAAATGGCCAAATTAAAAGGATATCATATTAGCATTTAATTCTTACAAGGAGAATCACAGGACAATTCCTGGAGGATTTCATATTTACTTAAGTGCCAAAGGATCAATAGTATATGACAGATGAATAGTTTCCTCAAACTAAACAACAAAAATTATGATTATAATAATAAAAAATGGCATCCAGTGACCACATGTGTTTATTATTCCTTTAAGTACATTACACATAATGTGTCAATTAATTCGTAGAGCAATCTCAAGGAGATATTATTTGTTCCATTTTACAGGTAAGGTAAATTGAAGCTAAATAACTTACCCGAGGCCACGCCTTGTGTCAAAGATAGATAAACAATATGAACAAGACTATGGAAGTTCTCAAATGTTTTTACAAGGGTGTTCGGTTTTTCTTAAGCAATGGAAACTCACGGAAGAGTTAATTTCGAGGGTTCTGGGGCTGGGAAATACAAATGCATTAAAAAGGAATGGAGAAAGACACAAAGAAGAGGCTCCAGCTGAAGACATTACAATACTAAGGGGAATTGATGATGGAGATCTAAACTAAGAGCAAATAGAAGAAAATCTTATACTGACAGAACTGATGGGGCTTCCCTGTTCTGGGAGGAGCAGTAAGGACCAGAAAAAGAGTCTATGTAAAGTCATGCTATTGAAGAAGGTGGTAATGTATCCTTTCAAAAAAATGTTCCCATAAAAATCTGCTTTTAAGTTTTGCAGTCTTTAATGTATACATCATTGTTTTAATTACCAGTATTTGGAACCACTTAGCTATAAGCCAATACTTATTAAATGATCAAAAATGTTGATGTCTTTATAATTTGCACTCCAGAAGCTATTTATGTGAGTCCTTCTTCTTTTACTTTTGTATTATCCACTCTCTTGCTTTCCTTGATCACTGCATGATATTTATCTCTTTTATTCCTCCTAAGCTCCTAATCATTTACCTTCTAAAAGTATTTGAAGTATTTATTGTCCTGTCAATTCTTTTATAATCACTTTGTATCTTTCAGATTTTTTCCTACTTTATACATTCATCTCTCTTTATTCAAAATCTCCCTTGCTATGTTTCTAAATATGTGTTTCTCTTTCACATGCAAATACTGAAATAATTAGGTCGATTTTGTAGACATCTGGTATGAAGTACGTTATCGATACTAACGTCAATAAACCAAATTTAGAAGACTTAACAATAATTTTGTTCATTTATCTTAAAGTGATTTCTAAATCAAAATAAGCATGCAAAAGGAACTGAAAATAAAACTTTGAAACATTATTAATTTTAATATGTTTATGGGAAATAGTAAATCCACCAGCAGAAAAAAAAATTACCAAAACTAACATTTTACAGATTTTAGTTTCAAAGCACAATACATTTTTCATAGAAACAAATATATCACCATTATAGGCACCATGATATGGCAATATTTATACACAAGGTCATTTACCATTTAAAAAAAAAATCAGTGGCAATGGTGATGTAATACATTAGTTCATCTTTGTTCAACTTTTTGCTATTATACTTCCTGGCCTGCAGGAGTATTTGCCAGGATACAAAAGAAAATATGTGATCTCAATTTTAACAGTACATAGAAAGCTCTGGCTGCCCATGCTTAACCCTACATTTACTACCTGAACACTAGGAATGTTTTCATACCACTACTCTGACTTTATTACATTTATTTTTAAGGCCACTCCCAAGGAATCAAACATTTTAACAGATTCATTTGGATATTAAAGGATTATTTTATATAAAATAAGAAGTGCAATATCATAACTTAATATTCTATATGCCTAAATTAACAGAAGAAAAAAAAACTTTAGCTATTAAGTGGAAAATTATTTGAGATTATTTGGAGTTGATAATGGCATAGCATTGAACTGGGGAAAATGTGATAAGGTTTCTTTCAGTTTTATAGTCGATTTTTTTAAATGTACTAGGTGATTTTCTGAGGGCCATTCACATTCAATGTTTAGATTCATTGTATTAGTGGCATATACAAAGCACCATATAATATATGAAATGTAGAACAATCATGACTATGTAATTAACTGTAGAAATAACTGCTAAGAAAATATAGCAATATTTAACACAGGATTTCTAAAACCATTATATTTTCATTACTTTTCCCAAAGCTAATGTCCCATGTTTTATTTTATAGACTTTGTTTATCAAGATTTATATGTATTTGGCACTTTTTTGGGCTGAAAATAGTTGATGTACTCTGTACAGTAATGTTACAGTTTTATACAAAATTCAGAAATACTGCATTTGGAATAGTCTTTACGATCCTCTTCCAAGTATTCCATTTCACACAACAGCAAATACTCTGAATGCCTTTCCTCCTGGAGGATTCTGTAAACTGCAAAAAAAAAAAAAAAAAATACACAAAGTATATTGATATCTCTATACATAATCCTTCTTATAAATCATGCTTTCTTACGACAGTCAAGAAAGCAGCCCTACGGATCCAGATGGTCAACTTTCTTAGCCTACTATAATTTATAGTTATTGGAAAGCTTGAACGAAAGAGCTGAACTCTTGGTTCCATGCTGGGCTGCAAGTACTAAAGACATTTAAGATGTGTAATGGTAATAATAGTAGTCGCTACAGAACTTCATAGATTCTACATTATGTTTTCCTATATTACCTCCTTTCATTCTAATAACAGAGTTTAGCAGCTGTTATTCAATTTTAATGGGAATACTGAGACTCAGATTTACAATTGATATTCATGGTTACAAGCTAAAAATACAGCTGATACTTAGGCAATACTCTAGAATACTAGCTTATTATCATTGTCCAAGTCTGACAAAACTTAAATTACATTGCTATCATACCGATTAATACTCTTAACATCTATAATTTCAAGAAAAATATTAATAAGTATATTTAATGGTCAAATCTGAAAGGACCTAAGAATATCTTCACTGAAATGAAAATACACACACACATACACACACACAGACACACACACACAGACACACACATACACATACACATACAGACACACACACATACACACAGATACAGACACACACAGACACACACACACAGAGCATTCAATCTCATTTTGAAAGTACTTTTAAATAGAAGTTAAAAGTAATGCAGACTCATAAATTTTACTCTTTATTAAATTGTTTATATTTATTTAGCAACATAAATCAAGGTATGTTTTGTTTAAAAATCTAAAAGTTAAAACAGATTGGTAGTACCATTAATCATTATTTATTCAAATCAACTGTAAGCTTTTGAAGTTTTACCTAAAGTTTTATTTCCTTAATAATTACAAAAGACTTTTGGAGATCAATAAAATAAATGCTAAGAAAGAGAGAGTAAAATATCTTTTACATAGTTATTCGTACAAGAAAAAAGGGAGAGAATTTTTGAGTGAGCAAAAATAAGGGTATCACAAGGGTGCACACACAACATATACACACATGTGCATGCATGCATGCCAGGTTTTTCATGCAAGTAGATGGCCAATCCAAACATTTGTACACAGTTAAATACTGGAATAACACATATCTCTGAGCCTACGGACTGAATCTGAGCTTTGAAGTTTACAACTTATATGAATTTGGGCAAATCATTTAATCCCTCGGAGTTTCAGTTAACATATATATATATATATGTATATGTGTATATATGTATATATAAAATGTATGTGTATATATACACATTCACACATACACAGAAACACACATATATACATATACATATGCACCCTCACACATATACACACGTATATACACACACTCATACATATATACAGACACACACACATCTACATCCACACACACGCGCACACACACATTATCTGTATCTATATCTATATCTATATCTATATCTATATCTGTATCTATATCTATATCTATCTATATCTCTGGGTATAGGCCTGACATTTCAAGGCTGTTGAAGCTGAGCTAACATACTTAGAGTGCTCAGGAGCATCTAACATCTAGAATATTCATAGTAGGTATTCAATAATTATTATACCGTTTTATTAGGATATCATCTATCATTTTATAGTTTTAAAATAAATCTAAGAATTATGAGGCATGAATAAAACTATATCACTCAGTTTAGCTGATAAAGTTGCATATCCAATTTTGTAACTCAAAAGATTCATTTTATATATTATTCTGCTTAAAGAGGACATGAGCAGGTTGTAGAGATGTCACTTTCTCAACACTCACCTCTTGATACAGTCTAATATGAAAACAAATAATGCAGATTTGTATTTTTGAGAGGATGACACCCAGATGGTTATGTGGAAGGTAATCTAGATACCCCCTATGACACATCCTTTGGTGTACATATGTGTGCTCTCCATTGGCAATTTTGAAGAACCCAGAAAATACCTAAAAGTTAGGGATTTTTCTATATACAAATAAATAGGACTTTTAATATTACTTTTATAAGTAACAATGATTTAAAAAATCACCATTGCTTCATTCATTTTAATATTTAGGGATACCTGATAAAGCGAGTTACAAGAATTTTCTCACATCACCAAAATATATGACACTAGTGAGTGGGTTAAATAATATGAAAAATGACCTGAAAGAGTTCATTTATATCACACTAGGCATCCAATTTCAAGTCAATTAGAGAGTTTGGTTCTAGGGAAAATCAGACATTGTTTTTGTCAAATACTTTGTCAGATAACTGGATTAGAGGAATATTCTGTGCCTTGCTCACCTAGAAAGAATTAAATATAAAAACTAATCTAGAAAATCCAAAAGAGGATGAAAGAAAGTTCCTAATTATAAGATCAATTAACAAAAGAGTAGTTCTGACTTGTAATCCGATTTTCATGTTGATTTTTATAAGCCTGCAGGAGACAGGCACCTCTGGTACTACAGCTTCTCCCATCCCTGGAAGGCTGACTGGTACACAAGTGTGCAAAGGAACACACTGACTCTGCCACTTAACTTTGAAAAAAACTAAAAATATTAAAGTGGGTCAACTGTGCAGTAATCATGAATAGAGTGATAGATGGTATTTAAAATTATACATACATATGTTTTGTTTGTACCTTTCTGAGAAGATTCCATTCTGAAAAGAAGCAATGTAGGTCTTTCTTTTGTCCACAGGCATTACATCAACATAACCACCGTGATTTCGAACCACTCCAGCATGTACTGCTGCTCTGCAGATACTGGACAGCTGCAAAGGCAAGGAAACAAACCAACTGCCATTATTGGAAATTCCTGTTGAACTTGTCCAGCCTATTCTTCCATTATTAATAGACGGAAGTCACTGACATCCTGATGTCATGGATAGCCAGTGAGCAGCTACAGGATGAGGTTTTATGCATAAAGGAGTGTTTGAAATGTCACAAAGTCAAAGCCAATTCAGAGCAAGCCTGAAGGCCAACCTTAAGGGTGATGCAATGGTAAGACCCCTCCCCAATCTAATCTAGCAAACACCTGTTCTTTCCAAACAGTAGGCTTTAGAGTATCAAAGCAATAAAATGCAAATTAGCTTCTTTTATCTCTTCTAGCACCTGTTTTTCATTCTTCAGTTTTAGCCTTTGTTCTATACTGGGCTCACTCTGACTAAATGCTCACAGGTTAGATTATTCATCCCTCAGGTATGTTCACTTTTGCCTAATACAAACTCCACCATAGTTCTACATATGACTATGGCCCCTGTTCCAAAATACAAGAAATGGGGTAGTTTTTTTCTTAGTAAATAACATAATCTACACAGAGAAGCTTTGCCTAATAACCCTAAAAAGGAAAAAAAATGAAGAATCATCATAGCTTCTACCTAGATTTGTAATGCCTGTCAATTTAGTTTGAATGGTCTGACATGAAATACTAGGAAAGTCCTATGATTACATTGTACTAGTTGTATAAGCTGAATTGAATGGGATTTCTATGGAGAATAAAATTATTGTTTCAGTTCCAATACTTTCAAATTTTTAAAACTACTGAATTCTAAAAGTCAGATCATTTCTTTTGGCCCATTAAAATCTTCAATTTTAACATTTGCTTTAGTCCAAATGTTTTACCAAACTTTGTCAACAACTAAGTACAATCCAAGGAAATCCGACCAAAAAAAATATTTTAACTGTTTCAGTATAAAATAATCCATGTCAAATGCCCATGGGTCTTTTCTGATTCCATTGGTGTGTTCTTTTATCTCTATGCACATGTGAGTGATTTAATATGCTTTTTTAAGTTCACATAAGCATGTATATCTTATATGACCTTGCTTTATTACTGTGCTGTGAACTCTAGAGCATCAGTCAGTATTTATTAGATCAGAGTCTGAATGCCAAGCTGTTTAATCCTTTCCATGCTTTTGCTGTATCGCAAAATACCATGTATCTAAAACTTCCATCCTTATTCAAAGGCATTTTCTTCAACATTTAAAGTCCCACTGAATTACATTTGCATCCAATATGGTTCCTAACAGATGGAATTAAAAATAATTCTGTGCACATTTCAGTATTTGTTCTGTTAAAAGAGTATCAATCGGCATTTTTCCCAAGGCAACAAAAGTGCTTAGATATAACGTTTACTGAGTCCAAGTACTTAATACGTTTTGAGGCTATTGTATTGCCTGCAATTGTGCATTCAGCAGGCATCCCTATTTGAGTTCAAAGGTCAGAAGACATTTTCTTTTCATACTCAGACTTCATAAACACTAATATATGATGAAATTATTTATCTGTAAAAATAGAATTTTTAATGAATGCAGAAATATATAATAAACTATAAATAAAAGTTCAAATAAACAGAATGTACAAGGTCTAACTATAAATGGAAGGAAAGAAAGAGAAAGGAAGGAGGGAGAGAAGGCAGGAAGGAGGGAGGGATTCTGGCTGATTGGTTCTCACATTTTCATACTTTATTTGGAGAGATAATGTATTTTGTCAGGCCAGGGAAGACTGGCAATTAATGATTGGATCTCTGATTTCGTACTTGCCATTTGACAGTAATCTTTGTATTTCCAACTTATTCTTCAAACGACCTATATAATACACACATTACACACCCATTTCACTGAGGGTAGAAAGATAAAATGATCTCAAGATATGAGTTCTAACAAAACCTTAACTCTAGCAAATAGATGGCTTTAAAGGTATAGAAGTATACAGGATATTTTGAAAGATTTTCACTAGACGTGACTAAAATTAAAAGTTCTCCTGCTTAAAGAGAAAATCTGAAAAGTATGATTTCTTTGGAAATCTCTGTTGAGTTCAGATATGCACATTCCTATATATTTGTTAATCTACTTGTTTCAACAAATATTTATGTGCAAGGTACTTGGTTAATATCTGACGTAACTATGTGCTCTAAGCTCTGTTTAGGCAGGACATGCCTGTCTTGTTCACGGCTTGGCAGACATCAAATTCGTGATCAAAAAACAATGAATGAATAACCCAGCTGCTGCCCTTGAGAAACTTACAAACTAATAAAAGAGATAGGGTAATAATCATAATATCAAATACAACAGGCTAAGTGCCAAAAGGAGAAAATGAAGTGATAGGGGTTGAAATAGGGGCAACTTCATACTTGGGTTGGAAGGTCCAGCAACACACCCTCACAGAGAAAGTGGCAATAATTTAGGTTTTGAAGAATGACCACAATTTTAACACAAAATTTTCAAAAATATTGCATTTCAACAGAGGCAAGAATATAAGCACAAATGTGAAGACTAGCACGTTCAAGATACCAGCACGACATTTCAGTGGCACATAAGACTAGTTCAAATCTGGAGCTTGAGGGAGACTCAGAATTGAAGCTGAACTGAAAAAAATCTAGACCTAAGTAAGCTCACCAAGAGAAACAGGTGGTAATATACATATTCAGTCCTCTTTACATCATTAGATTCCATTAATATTCTATTGAGTATGTGCATAAGACATTTCCTAAATTTGCATTTGTAACTCTCTGGCTTAGAAATCTGTAATGGTTTCTAAGCATTTGCCTCATAAAACGTAAACTCATCAGCATGCGCTTTCAGACTTTGTCCGCACACTGATATGAGCTGGATTCCTCTCTCTCTCAGACTAACTTGGTTGAAGCCCCTTTTCGTTCCGATTTTCAGCAGATCAGAGACAAAGCTATCTGCTAGACTGATGTGCAGCTCATTTACTCTTAACTCCATTACTTTGTAAATGTCATTTATCCCACTAGAACATGTTCCGTGATTCTCTTTACCAATGGACACTCCTGGCTCAACAAGCACTTAACAGGCCTGGCATCTTGGAAGGCCAAGGCAGGAGGACTGCTTGAGGCCACACCAGTCTGGGCAACACAGTGAGACCCCATCTCTACAACAACAGAAAAAGAGCCAGGCATGGTGTCATGTATTTGTTGTTCTAGCTACTTGGGAGGCTGAGGCAGGAGGATCACTTGAGCCCAAGTTTGAGGTTAAACTGAGATATGACTATGCCACTGCACTCCAGCCTGGGCCATCACAGCTCATATTCCTTGTCCAACTCCACTAAAGTCATCTCTTAAAACATCCTCTCAATTAGTTCTCTTTTGCATATATTTTAATGTAGCATCTCTATGACTCTATGCTACATTTTAAATGGCTGTTTGGCAGTGAAGATATTATTTAGACTTTTGACGAATTCTTAATTATCCAGTTTAGACTTCAAATACTAAAGAATCAAAAGAAAAACGAAACACATTTTCCTTCCCAACAATGACTATAGACTATTTCATTATGTGTCTTATATAAAACATATGGGGAGAATGTGAAGAAAAATTTTGTCATATCTTACATATGGATATTAATTTTTCAGTGATATGGATGTTTAACTCTTCTGAGAATGCCTATTAACAAAGTCTGTTTCTTTGCTCTGTATATAAATATACATATATACATTTAAATGTGTCTATACATTTATATATATACATGAATGTTGAAAGCTGTATAAATTAGGATACTTACATCAGAATAAATTCGAGTTCCAATTACACGAGCATAATGTGGATTTGCTTGCATACAGTTACGAGGACAGTATACTCTGAAAAAAATAATATATATATATATATATATTAAGTAAGCTGGTTACTTAAGTCTTTCTTAGTAAAACCACAGAAATGCATACACAAAGTAAGCTCAACATTCTAAACTCTACTCATTTTTTTCTCCTGAAATAGGTCAATTGTATAAACCCAGGCAGTAGACACAATTGCTTCTGTTTATCTATTTCTATCTTTTGGCATAAATGTGATTTAAAAAAAATTAGGAAGCTCTCTAATGTGGGGATTTCAAGCCAAAAGAAACACCAGAAAGCATCTCTATGTATCTGAGAAGTTGGTACCCAATATATCTGTAGAATTTAGTAAACCAGTAACTTGGAAAATCTGAATCACTGTCTGCCTCATACATCTCATAGTTTCTCTTCTTTATATTTACATCTTTGGAATCTCATTCAGTTTCATGGTTTTAATTATCATCTTCAAAGGGCTGATTTCCAAATTTACATTTCCAATTGGGACCTCTCAATTCCAAACTTGAATATCCTAGTGCTTGTTCAACATCTCCACTTAGCTATAATAAACATCTCAAGCTTACCACATATGAAACCAAATTCCTAATCTCCTTCTCTAGTTCCCAAATCTGTTCTTTCCATAGGCTTCCCATTGCAATAAATGGTACTTCCATGATTCCAAGTGCTCAGGCCAGAAACCTTTCTATCCTCAATCCCTCTCTTAATCTCACACCTTACATTCAACCCATCAGCAATTTCTATTGGCTGTACATGAAAACATATCCAAGATCAGAGCATCCCCAAGCACTTCAATCATGGTAACTCTGGGCTCTATCATCTACTGTCTAACTGACTGCAATAGGCTCTTCTAGGCTTCTTCTATGGTCTCCCTGCTTCCAATTTGGCCCTCTCCAATCTGTTTTCCATACTTATATCAAAACATAAAAGTCCGGCCAGGTGCCGTGGCTCACGCCTGTATTCCCAGCATGGGTGGATCACCTGAGGTCAGGAGTTCGTGACCAACTTGGCCAACATGGTGAAACCCCATCTCTACTAAAAATACAAAAATTAGCTGGGCATGGTGCTGGGTGCCTGTAATCCCACTTCTCGGGAGGCTGAGGCAGGAGAATTGCTGGAACCTGGGAGGCGGAGGTTGCAGTGATCTGAGATCATGCCACTGCACTCCAGCCTGGGCAATGCAGCAAGACTCTGTCTCAAAACAAAACAAAATGAAACAACAACAAAAAATGTACAATTTCAAACACATCATTCCTCTGCTCCAAATATTTCAGTGGCTTCCTTCACATTCAGAGTAAATGACAGGAGCCTCAGGAAGGTCAATAAGTCCTGCATCTTCTATCCTCACTGCCTTTCCAACTTTGTATCTTACTCCTTTCCCACTTTCTCACGCTGCTCCAGTCACACTGGCCTAATGGTGATTCCTCAAACGCACACAATAGCCTTCTGCCTTAGAGCCTTTGCATTTATCTTCCTCTCTGCATGGAATACTCTTCCTCTAGAAATCCCACTGCCTTACTGATATCTGGTTGGCTTAGCTCACTTAAAGGACGTTTCCCAACACTTTTTTTGTTGTTCAGGCTCTAATACAATATGACCAAAAGCTTTTATTTAAACATACGATCCAATTATCAATATTTAATCAATCACATGATATTTTTAAAAATCTACTCCCAAAGTCCAAGAAACTGTCAAATGGCACTTCACTTTTAATCAAGTGGCTCGTCTGCATTCTCACACACACACACACACACACACCCATCACTAAAAGGAAACACAAACTAAAACTGGAAAAAATACAATTTTAAGTAGTAAATGAGACTCTCAACATAATTACGTGATAATCATTGGTGGATGATAGCATCAACAATTTTCCTAAAAGTATTCTAAATATACTTCAGTTGAAACTACCCTTGCCAATTGAAGCAGATCTTCCTTAAGATAGCTTTTAAGAAATAGTTACAGTTCTTATTTCTAAAATTTGTATAACACTGTATACTCTAGAGTGCATATACTTCACATAACATGGAAACTAGAACCATTTAAATATAAGTAATAAATACATCTGAGTTTCTATAACTTTGAATTAAAGGATTGATTGTCGTAAAAGATGCTATCTGGGGTTTCTGCAGGAGGAAGGGTGTCCCCTTTGACTGGAAACTGATCCCATTGTATTTGAGAACTGCTAGGCATTCACTGCTATCCTTATGGTTGTAAAATCACTTGCTCTGCATGCTCTGCACTCTATCTTGCCCATATTCCGCTGTTGGTTTGCGGAATGCCATAGTCAGTAATCCAAGTTGAGTTAGTTTCCGCTCAGATGAGTTCAGGTAAAACAAAGATTGGGGGAAGTTTTTGCTTGTTTGTATTCCAATCTGTTTTTAACAGCTTTTTACATACTACTGAGAAGGTAGGTACTGGTCCAGCAAACTTTGTTTGTTTGTTTGTTTTTGTTGTTGTTGTTTTTTGTTTGTTTTTACCTACAATTTGCTGGTAAACTTTAAATGAAAATGCTGACATACTTTTACATCTTGAGCAGTCAATAAATTTTAAAGATCTAATTGTTTATAGATATACATAAAACTGGATAACATTTCTTATAATTTTTATAAAACATTAAGTAATAATTACTACAGAGTAACCAAATGGTTACTAAGTAAGTTAGATAGAGTTTATTTTGAATTGTTCTACCCGACATGGAAACTTTCAAGGACATGACTTGCAGGTAAATCTTGTTTCTTCAAGGTCTTCTTGAGCTAATGTAATGTAATTTAATTTATTTCTTGTCATTTTTTTCTCCAGAATAGACTATGCCTCAGCCTACTTAAGTGATATGAAATTCTAAAAGAAATGTACCAACTACATGGTTCCCTAAAAGTTATAACCTGTCATATATATAATATCACTATAACCTAGTTTATGAAACTATTACAAATTTTATATGGGAAAAACAAAAGACAATTTTGTTTCACTGAAATAAAAAAACGGGGAGAAGCTTTTCAGACTACTTAAGGTCAATATTATGTATAAATTGTCATTTCTAAGGATTTATTATATTGGTAACAGTAAAGGCTAAAATTAAATTTAAAAAATTTATATCATTTTCCCTATTTCGATGTTTTGCTTTCTGAAACAAGCCAAGAAATAGGGAGGTTGTTTATTAATGCTTTACTTGATTTATCCCTTTTGCAACAATATTGATATAGCTTGCTTTGTAGTTATAAAATTACCATTTATTGAGCATCTACTATTGAGAACCTTATGTTAGAATGCTGGACAGAGACTATTCTTATTATTTAGTCCTCATAAACCTAGTCACATGGCTGACATAAGGCTAGGCATACTATTGGTACTTTGTAGGTATTTAATAAATATTTATAAATTTAAATTCTAAAGTTCTTGTTTTTTTCACATATTACGATGCTAAAATTTGCCAGCTTCACCTAGCAATACATCTTTCCGTTTTTCTATAAAACTGCAATTTGTAAGTGTAGGGGTCTTGAGAAATCTGAAAAAAACATTTCTGCAAAACTGTCTAAGACTACAGAGCAAACAATGATTTAATCAAATATGTGGGCCTTATAAGAGCATAATTGGTCAAGCTCTATTAATGGGAGATTGTATTTTTATCACAAAAATATTCAGCATATAATTCATTGGTGAACAAATGGCAAAAAGTATAGGATGCACTTCACCCAGTAAGAGGTCCTCAAATTATCCTGCATACTTGGTAATCTGCGGATTTCAGCAAACACAAGCTGAGGACTTCTAAAATTCTCAATTAGAGTGCACCAAGTTAGCTGACCAAAAATATTATAACAGCGGTCCTGCATTAGTAGAGACAAATGATTTGAAAAGAAACAGGCTATGTGTATGTGAGAAAGTCTATTGTTTATATCGCATCTGTAACTTAGAAACTGATAGAAAATGAAGTACTCTGTTATATGAAGATCACAGTCTTCTGTTACAAAGATTCCGTTATGTACCTTGTGAACAGCCAATCCCATTCTTTAAGTGAAATGTTGCTTTCATTTTAAAAGGGTAAGTAATGACGTTTTTCCAAAGTAGATAAACTTCTCCACAAAAATTAAGCTCCTTAAATTTTTAGGTATGTTGTCAAATTACAATTATATCTTGAAATCTCATTACTAGTTTTTAGAAATAGTGTGGATATTTGCATTAATGGAAATAGTGCAGATAGAACTAAGACTGGATATATGGAGACATGATTCATTTTTCCTATCTACTGATTATGGATTAAACCATAATACTTCTAACAGTTTTCATCTTAGCTTGGCCAAGACAAATAAAGCTTTTTTCATGATTTTATAGTACATAAATTCCATTATAATTCTGTAAAAGAGAATATACAAAAAATAAAAGAAAGGCAAAGATGGGCTTTTTAACTTACCAAATGCAATCAGATTGATCTAATTTAAAAAACTGTATAATAATGTTAAAAATATGAGTTATGACACTTTAGTTTCTGTTGTAAGAAACTGTTAGGAACTGAATGATTTTGTCCCTTCAAAGTTCGTATGTTGAAGTCTCAATCCCCAATTTGACTGAACTTGGAGACACAGGGCCTTTATGAAGGTAATTAATGTTAAATGAGGTCATAAGGGGGTGTCCTTATCCAATAGGATTAGTGTCCTTATACGAAGAGATGTAAGAGAGAGAGATCTCTTTCTCCCTCCACCATGTGAGGACACAGAGAAGGTGGCTATCTGTAGACCAGGAAGAGAGCCCTCATCAGGATCCGAATCAGTCAGCACTTTGATCTTGAACTTCTCAACCTCCAGAACTGTGAGAAACAAATTTCTATTGTTTATACCACCCAGTCAATGCTATTTTGTTACAGCAGCCAGAGCAGACTAATAAAGGACTCTCTGTAGCACAGATGAATATACAGATTACATGCATAAACCCTGATATTATGAAATAGCAGAGAATACTTTTGCATTGGGAGAAAGTACACTCGGCCTGCCTGGAGTCCTTGTAGTTTATGATGTTCCATTGCTCCCTCCAGCTTAGCAGTTCAAGATTATACATCTTTTGAATCCCAGAGACACCAGAATTTCAGGCAAAAACAGTTATCGCAGGGCCAAAGTTCCCTATGTGTACACTGGTTTACCTTGGGCAATGTGAAGCAGGCTTATGAAATGGACAGAGCTGTTCCACAGTTGTTTCACAAGTCACAGCCTGAACTGAAGAATTAAAACACAAAACAATGAGTGAATCCTTTGAAAGCAATAACATATTACATAGTACTAAGAAAATAAGATGAAGAATGTGCTAACCTGTTACTTTAGAGACTGTGAAGGAATTAGCAGACTGATATTTGCTGAAGGTAAAAATACAGAAATGTTCATTATTTTCATATAGTCATCATAAGCAGCAGCATCATTTCCGGAATCTTTCAAGTCTATGAACACTTAATTTTCTTTTTAAACACTTATTACACTAGACAAGTAGCAATATAAGAATATATCATCAGTTTTATGCTAAATCCATGTTATCATCAGTTATTAAGCAAATCAATACCATTCTTAAGGTGATCTTTCATTATTAATCTCAAAAACTTATAGATAATAGCATAAAGCTATATCTATTTTGATTCCTATCAAAATTAAAACCCTCAAATACTAATTTCCTGCCTCCACAAGACCAAACTATTTATTCTTTCACAACAGGAAATACAAGACAATGCTGTTAAAAGACTACAAAAAATAAGTACCAAAGGGAGTGTACATTATTCCTTTTTTGTTCCCCCTAGTATCTAGCAAAATGTCTACAGTAAAATGAATTAACTTCTCCTCTTTCCATGCATTGTTAAAATGCTGAAATATAAGATCAGGCACACAATTACACATCAAAATTTTAATTGGTTGATGTATATCCAAATTTTTGGAAAAACATCTATTGCAAAAGGTAAGGCTACTTTAACGTGGTACACTCTCTGAATACATTAGCTCAGAACTGAAGGTGTAAAATTTCAACAACTCTTTATTTCTGTCAGCTTCAAATTCAGTATTTAATATTCCTCATCTATAATGTGTCCAAAAGAAATAACATTCTCTGAGGCATAAAATATACAACCTATTAAATATAGCCTTCAAGTTTCAAGAGAATTTCTATAATAGAGATAATTAAAAATTAAGAGGAAAAAAAGTAAATAACAGGATAAATGTCCTTTAATGGAACACCCACTGCTTGGCTTACTAAAGCTAATAACTACTATTTATTACTTATTGAAAGTAATTAATAAATGTTTGCCAAGTGAATAGGTTAATTAATGAATATTTCTATAGAACTTTTGGCCAAGTGTGGTGGCTCACACCTGTAATCCTGGCACTATGGGAGGTTGAGGCTGATGGATCACTTGAAGTCAGGAGTTTGAGACCAGCCTGGCCAACCTGGTGAATCCCCATCTCTACTAAAAATAACAATTAGTTGGACATGGTTGCGAGTGCCTATAGTCCCAGCTACTTGGGAGGCTGAGGCAGGAAAAGTTGAACTTGTGAGACTCTGTCTTAACAACAACAACAACAAAAATTGCTAAAAAGAGTTATCACTAACAGCTAAAAACCACCCATCAAGCCTTTGAATAAGACTGTATATGCTGGGTGCGTGGGCTTATGCCTGTAATCCCAGCACTTTGGGAGGCTGAGGTGGGTGGATTAACTGCAGTCAGGAGTTCAAGACCAGCCTGGCCAACATGGTGAAACCCTGTTTCTACTAAAAATACAAAAATTAGCCGGGTGTGGTGGTGCGTGCCTATAATCCCAGCTACTTGGGAGGCTGAGGCAGGAGAATCACTTGAGCCCGGGAGGTGGAGGTTGCAGTGACCTGAGATCACGCCACTGCACTCCAGTCTGGGTGACAGAGTGAGACCCTGTCTCAAAAAGCAAAAAAACAAAACAAACAAATGAAAAACAACAATAAAAAAAAGACTACATAGGAGATCATTCCACAAATTTTTAAGTTCCTAATAGTTTTTTATAGTTATTAATTCTAACTTAACCCCACTGTGAAGATTTCATGCAACTGTATTGTATCAAAAGAGACAATGTCAAATTTCCTAAGAAAAGGCATTCTGTATGAAGTGCAGTAATGTTTACTGTTTTACTTAGAGGAAAAAGACACTAAAAAGGTATTTCAAAAGCCTCCATTTTTCTACTTTCTATACAGTACATATAAAATTGCACAGTGTTTTGGAATAAGGTATTTGGTATACCTCATAGGAGAAACATTAATAAAATTAAGTGCTTTGATATTGAGATACTTTTAAATGGACAAAAGAAAGATGACATAGCATAACACATATTTAGAGAACTTTTCAAAATGCTCTTTTCTGTAATGTAATTTATCTTATCAACAAAGTTAATGGTACATGAAATAAGCCATTTTCCCTACATAGGACAAAAGAACATGCAAATTAATTAGCCTTCTCAAGGTATTTTCTGTCAAGCTAAAAAATTATTGCTTTACAAAATTTACACATTTTTAATGCAACTCAAAAATTTGGAGTTTTAGCATGCCCATTACAAGCAAAAGAGTTCAAATTTGTCCTTAGATGCTTTATCTTCTTTCTGTCTAATAAAACTACAAGCTAAATGAGCCTTGAAAATTACCAAATCATTTCTTCTTAAATTATTCAATGCTTTGCTCTTAAAAAAATGTGTTAGCTCATTGTTACAATTTAAAATTATCTGGTCCAAAAGATTATTTGTGTACTTACCCAATTGTCTGAATACCATTTCTATTAGACTTGATGAAATAATGTTTTCTTCCTTGTCTAGTGATATCTACCCAACCACCATCATTGTCTATTATACCATAATGAATTGCAGCTCTACAGATGCTGGATTGCTTGGAAAAAAGTAGGAGATAAAAGGATGTTAAAAATAAGAGTTCTGCATAAGTCCAAACTATTTACCATTTATATGATTTTAAATTAAACATTTCTGAGCAAAATATACTTATGTAAGTTATTTTGCACAATAAAAATCAAATATTATATGGAAGGACCCTATCCTCAAATAATTACATTTATAATACTTACCATTTCATAATGTACACTGCCAATAACTTTAGCTTTACTATCCACACAGCCAGCAGGACATTCATACCTAAATAAAAGTAATTGGGTGCAAAATTTAGTTTCTCTGAATGTCAGTAAAAATACAAATATTTATTATATTCAGTCAATTAACTTTCAAAATAATAACAAATATTACCTATTGCAGGTTGTTCCTTTGCACTGATCTCTTAATCTTACTTCACAAGAAACAATTTGGGCTATAAAGAAAAAAATACCAAAATAACTCATATAATATAAAAGCAGTTGTAATTCATTATATAGCCTAATGACAAAATTTTTGCCATTCTATAAATGTTCAAATTAACAAAATCTTGATGGACATACCATTTAGGTACCTAAGAAATTTTATAAGTAATATAGAGGTCTTACACATTTGCTGTGTGCTTATGACTTCATTTCTGCTACTATCATCTGATCTTGTCTGGACATGGGTGTCATGGACTTGTGACTGTTGGCGTTCTACTTCATTTGTTTCCTCTTCTCGAGGGGTATAATACCTGTCTGACCCTTCTGTTAGAGAAAGCAGATTTAGGAAATATTAACCCTATTTTACATGTGCACAAATTATCAAATAATAATATACTTTGATAATCCTGCTAACATTACGAACTAGAAAAATCAGTATTGCTTTTTGGGCAGGATTTGGCTTCAGGTGGTGATCTTAGGTACTGCATTGGAGTAAATGAAATACACACATAAGCCTTTCAAGTCCTTGATTCATTTATGTTAATGTTTGACTAATATTCAATGAAGCCGCTTCTAAACTTTGCTTATATTTCAACATATCATTGTTTGACTTTCATAATGACACCATGAAATCTACACAGTGATCTAATAAGGTCATGGCTTAGCAAAATCAAATGTGATTTCAATTAAAATCATATTCTTAATATTTTCAGGAGGATCACATTTAGACTTCTCCCAAATGGAAATGTGGCCTAAAGAAGGACTGACATGCCCTTATTATTTATGACAATATCCATCTCCACAGCAAGTTTTCTTCCTTTAGAAGAAAAGTCAATGTGCAGAAACTTAAACTTGACCATGGAGAATACTTTCAAACTTTGAATTTAATGGTTTTATTTTTCCAGATTGGCCTTTATTAAAGGCTTGACAATGGCACATTTTGGAGAAGCGTATTATTTTGATGCATGCCCAAGAACTCAGAACCTAAAAAAAAGTATGAAGTCACAGGAAAGTCAGCTTTAAGTAAAAGATAATGGTCACTAGGGAAGAGGCAGGTAGGTTGGAGGTTTGGACATAGAGAATACGAAAAACACTCACACAAGGAAAAAATGACGCAAATACTTCCAGGAATTTTTAAATGGCTTATACAACACAGGGATATATATGGACACTTCTCTACACATTTTAGTTAATGCATCATTAAGGGAAAAAAAAGAGACACGTGTCATTATGAGCACTGAAAAAGGGCTGTAATTGTTCAAATATTTCCTATTATACTCAGTCTACATCATTCCTCCTTTAGTCATCAGTAAGAAAAAAAGTACAAGGCAGTAAAAAATGTTCACTTGAATGCACAAGTGCATGACTTTTCACAAAGCTTTGTCATAACAGTTTATGTGCTATAAACAGGACACCATATTTACTATTTAAGACATCAAATGCATTTGAGAGTACTACTCAATGTACTACTCAAGTAATATAAAACTAGTTTTACAGTTTTATATAACTATTATACTTTTCTTATTTTAGCATGAGAAATTGAATAGTGTGCAGTGAGAAGTGAAAAATCAATATAATTCATTGAGCATGGTTCAATAAGATACACAAAGGGGTATTTTGTTAAAAATGTTTAAAGCGCTAAAAATAAATTGTGTTAAATTGCTAAATCCTTTAAAAAATATGACAGTTATGGAAATAACTCTAGTCAACCATACATCAAGATGACTTTTAAGAATATAAATATACTTGTCATTCTGGGTTATTTCAAAGTAGAATCAGAAAGTTACCTGAAATAATCATGGAACTTTAAAAATTTCATGTTAGTATAACAAACTTCTTATTAATATACATATTTGTAAAAGATTTCTTCAAAATATTTGAAATAGAGTTCTAGAGACTTTTCATGTAATCATTAAGTGTACTTCTGGCTTTTTTAAACATAAATAATGCAGAAGCTGGATTAAAGTATAAATCAACATGAATACTATAACACAATAGCACTTACCTTTGTAGCACAGATTTTCTCTACAGCCCCCTCCAAAACTAGGTGGGCAAGCAGAACAGGGCCGCCCATGTTTGTAAGGGGCGTGGCCCCACCAGTTTCCCCTTTAAGAGATGATACGCTCTATTAAAAAGTAGTCTAACGGCATAATTTATAAAATATTGTTAAACATCACTATATATGAACATTCTAAGTAATTATTTTGGTGTATAGATTTAACACATTTATATAATTTATTACAGAGCCCTTTTGGTTACTAGGTTTAAATATAAATTACTGCCTCATTTTGAAAATTTCCCAAGTAAATTAAAACACATATTGTTAAAAATTACGAAATCAAACTTTTGCAGAAAGCCAAACTCTGCCATGGAATATTCACTATATTTCATTTGCTTTAATAAAAACCCATTATTAAACTTGAATTTGACCCTAAATATGATTGTGTCACATTGTTAACATAATCCCTTAAATGGTCTTTACACAGATGAAAATACATTTCTCAATTAATGTATAGTTTTAATATCTAATAAATAACAATTATTCATTATTTATGGATAGCATAGTTTAGTGAGTAAAACTGAATACATAAAAATATGCTTCCTATATTCCCAAAGATTATACTTTCATATTTCATATCCCCCTTTATGCATTTATTTTATGCATTAGGCAACTATAATTGTTGCCATATTAAATAAACAGAATTAAAATAATACACTTCATTCAGTGATACACATGGAAAATGGGGAATAATCAGGAACATAAAGGTATTTTCCTTTTGTTAAGAAAAATGTACATTTGAAATAGTGTTTTGTCTACTCACTTTGGGGAGTAATTGCACACCAGGTAGACAGCTTTGGGCCATATCTGCCCCCAGATGTTCATGTTATTACACAAATTAATGGCACAACCAATTCTGCTACTAGTTGCCCACACCACCTATATTAGAAAAATGAAAGGCTCAGAAAAAGCAGGCTGAAATCAAATAGGACAACACTTCTGAGAGAAAAATGCATACAATTTGAATGTGAGAAACCAACGTTTATCATTCAAAATGAACTGAGATCAAATCAAAAAGGGTTTTTTCCCCGAGTCTTTGAGTAATACCTAGTTCAATTTTAAAAAGAGAGCTACAGAAAAATAACTGTGTCTGGTTACAAAATCCAGGCATTTTCAAAAGCAAACTTAGTAAATAATTCAAAAGTTACATCCTCATGAACCTAATGTCATATTAACGTTTCTATGAAGAAACTTTTCTGACAAAGGAAGAGAAAATCACATCCTAAACAGCAAACACTGGAGCAAAAATTTACATGTTCAGATTTCTTATACAACACGATTTTTTCATCATGCCACAGGTTATCAGGTAGTTTGATGCTGGTCAATCTTGTCACATGCAAAAGCATACAGAACAATTAATATGCTTTATATTCACTGATAATAAGTCTGATCAGCAGTGAGCTTTATCTAGTTCAATCTGCCTTTAGTTGTTTGATTTGGAAATTTAGAACATACCAATTGTGAACATGAAATATAAATATATATATATATATACACACACACACACATACATGTTGCACATGTAAATATTGAATGTCATTGGTAAATAAAACTATATTTTTATTCCTTGAGATAAAACTTTGACATTGAAGATGGTAAATTTCTCCCCATATTACTGGGGCCATATTAAAAATGTTTGATATGCAAAATCACTGAAATAATGTCTTTTTGAGTAGATGTTTGGACTTTTTTGTGTGATAATTATTTTTATTGTTTATAGAAATTTGTAAGCCAATTCAACATAATCAATATTCATATAATTTTTTTAATAACCATATTAAATGATATAAGAAAGACAAGTTCACTAGCCTAATTTCTTTCATAGTGACATTAACTCAGTTTGGGGAATTAAGTATAATACCCCCTAAACATACCTGTGTATAATGTGTACATACAGGACCAGAACACCTGAATGGACAATATGGGTCGCATTCATGTTCATATGGGTAGCTAAAGTCTTTCACTTCATCATACCATGCTTGTACATGAAACGTCGGGGGCCTATATCTATTAGAAAGAAAACAGTCACAGAGGGCAAGCAAAGGTGGAGAAAATACAAAACTAAATATTGCAAAATACATTGGTATAATTTGGTAGAAAGATACTTTGGTGTAAATTATTAAACTTAAATATTTATGCCCATTACATTACTAATAAATTGATGATTTAAAGTCTAAAAAATGGCTGATTGTTCTGGTATGATATTTATTTTTTGTTACTTGTTTCATGATGATTTTTCTTTCAAGTCTTTGAAAAACTGCACTGATGAATTAATAAGGATTTCATTTTAAACACTAATGTTTTCAGAAACAAAAAGTTGTGCTTTAAGATACCTTCCCCAGTGTGCTCCCAAATTCTGTCCAATTGATGGAAGCAAGCTTGCAGGTCCATGTTCCCACAAGCAAGTTTCAGCCCAGGATTCTGCAGATCTTTCCAGCTCTACATCCCAAGTCTACAGTTTAAAACAAAAGCAAAATGTGCACATGTAGCATTTGGACACTTCTTCAGAATATAGCGTTGAGCAGTTCTTACATTTTCTCCTTTCTTTCTTTACAGAGTCAACAACATAGTTTGGATTCTCACCAGACTCAAAAGTCATCTAAATTTTTGCGCTGGCCTCCAAATCAATCTCCATGTCTCTATCTCTTAACCCTCCAAATTGTCCCACATGTGTTTAGAATTACTTAAGTGAACACGAATATGCTGAAGTGATTCCTGTGTCTAAACACATAAAACAAATCCCCATACACATAAAGTCCAAGGTCCGGGGTCCAATTCTTACCTATCATAAAGCATACAAGTCCTTGTTCTTGCTGACATTGTTTCCTCTGCCTAAGCATCCTTCTCCCAGTTATTTGTCAGACAGGTCCCACTCTTTCTTCACAATCCAGCTTCATAAAATACTTTTTCTGTGACATCATATCAATGTTCTTAGATGTAAGCTGCCCCTTTGGGACTCTTAAGGCTTTGCTACATTTCTTTGTTTAGCACTTATTACATTGTAATATTAGTATTTGCTTACATATCTCTCTTTCATGAGACTGTAAATTGAACAGGGCAGTGCTGCTGGTATCCTTGGTCTATTTTCTAGTGTCTATCATCTGGACAAGGTAATTAATAAATGCTTCTTAAATACATGAATAGCAAATCTAATTCTCATAAAAATATATACATAAAATTAAAATTTAATAACTAATTCATTTTTAAAAATAATTTTAAAAGAAATAATTCAAATCACTAAATTATTTTAGTGAAATGATTACTGAAATAATTTTGCAAGTTCTGGGTTTAGTATTCAACTTATTAATTTGAAAAATATGCAGTATAGTATGTGTGGTGGTAAAAACATAGAGTTAGGTAGACCCGGGTTCAATCTTAGCACGACAATTACAGGACTCTGGGCATGTTATGAAGATGGGAAAACAAATCTGGGAACGGAAACTGAGGACACAACTTAAGTGACAGTGATGAAGCTGGAAAAGAGTAGACAGTGAAAAGATGTTTAGGAATTTAAATTCCTAGAACTTGATAAATGGCTGGAGTAGGCAGTAAGGGAAAGAAAAGGTGAACACTGACGATACTACCAAATTGGAAGAAAGGAAATAGGAAGAGAGAAATAGATGGTTGTAATAGAAGTGTGTGTCTAGGTATTTCCATGCATATTTCAAGGGTGATGTATGAGGGCACATATGCCAAGTAGAGAGTAGAACTATATGACTGGGGATCCAGAGGAAAAAATGTGCTCTGAAGATATGAATCATGAAGTTATTCAACCAGAGATAAATTTATTTGGGAATATGATATAGAATGAGAAGAGGAATAAAAAGAAAATTCTGGGGTTATCAAAATCTAAAGGGAAAAAACTCCAACAAGATAACAAAAGAAGTCAGGCAAGACAGAATAAAAGAGGTCAAAGAAAAACTAATTAATATGAAATTATAGAAGTAATGAGAGAGAAAAGATATTTTGGGAGTAGAGAATGGGTAACAAGTTTGAATGACACAGAAAACCAAAATTTCCTGAGTACTAATTCATGACTAAAAGCAACTTCAGATTAATGATGGGTGAAGAAATCAGAACACAGAGCATTAATAAGTGAAGAGAAAGTACGGAAAACAAATGTGAGTTACTTTCTCAATACTTTAGATAGGAAGAGAGATGTGGCAGAAGCTATAGATGAGATGCCAGAGTCTAGGGAGAACTTGTTCACTTGCTTTGATTTTTAAAGGATACAGGAAATCTAATCACATCAATACGCCAAAAGGAAAACACCCTAGGGACAAAGAGGCATGGAAAAAGAAATGTATGTTTGAGTAGAAGAAGATTCCTAATTCATTCATATAATTTTTCATAGGTGAACATCCCTCCCCATTCCATTGTGGTACTGAAATACGGATCAAATCACAAAGGAAAATTTATACAAAATTAGAATAAGTTTATCATTAGTGTATCTTAATTTTCTAGCAAAATACAAAAATAGTGTATTTATATGCAACTAAAAATATAAGAGCAGCAAGAGTTGTTGCTTTTCATAAAAGTTTTAATTTTACTTTCAGTTAGTGTCAAATATTTGAGATGACTGGTTTTAAGATATGGACATCAGAAACAAATGCTGTAAACAAATATTATCAGGTAAGCACTTTATTTGCCAATTATGGGCATATTATTAAAACTTTACCATTTAACTTTGACCTAATTTTATAATTATACATAATGTTTATTATACAAAAGTATAATTCAAGTTGTGGTCACTATTTGTCCAAAGAAGAATTAGGTAAGAAACAATGAATTTGGCTGAAGTACCAGAAAATGGGCAAAATGTTGATTTCCTTTTGTATCTAGAAAGTTGGAGAAGTAATTGTCTCTCAAAAGCAAGCAGGTTTCCAGGTGGCGTTCCCTAAAGACACAGGTTGTCTTTAAGGGACAAATTATTATCTGCAATCCAGGAAATTAGATTCTTGCAGAGTTCTCTAGTTATACACACGATATAACTATACTTACCTGTAGGTTTTTTTTTTTTTTTTTTTTTAATATATCAATCTCATATTCAAAGAGTAGCCAGAAAATAGGAAAAAAAGAAACAGTTCCTAGAAGGCTAAAAATAATTGCTTTGAAACTATTGTGATGGTTTTAAAATGCCCTTTCCACCAAAGGTGGAGTTGAATTCCCCACTCTCCCCTTGAATTTAAGCTAAATAGTGACTCACTTCTAGTAAACACAAAGAGGCTGGGAGACTTTGGGTAGCTGGGTTAGGAAAGAAGGCTTCTGTTTTTTGTTTGCTTTTCCTGTTAAGACACATCATGATAGACCTAAGCCAATAAATTAGGAGTCCAGTTACCATGAGTAGATAGCTGGAAAGAAAATACGGAGAGACCACAGAGAGAGATGCAGACGATACTCCAGAGATGTGAGTTTTTCCAGCCAAGGCATGTGACCTGTGAGTTTGCGAGCCCTCAGATGATGGCAACCTAAGTCAGGGCAATCGTCACACACCTCAAGTGAGGACCATTCAGCTGAGCTCTTAAAAGAATCCTTATGGCCTCTACTCAAGTTCAGTTTACTCTTGTTTCACATATGATTCTACAATCTTAGGTAGGTGTCAGTTTTCCCTATGAAATTGAAAATGGATCATTTTTAGAAAAGATATACAACTAGTTCTACACTAGTTTAATACACTACAGTGTATCTAAGTGTTTCAAGTTTGCTTATATTTCTGTTGTATAGAAATCAGAATAAAACGTAAAACATATCATTCAAATACTTTGAGCTAATTGTTCTTATTTGTAAATTTGTTAGCTGAAATAGAAGGTAACTCAGATCACTTTGAGGACTAAAATTCAAGGTTGAATATATACAATGCATAAGCTGTATTTAAGGTATGACTTATGATTTTATTTAATCCATTAAAAATAGTGGGAAAAGCATACTGAATACACTATAATATTGCTAAAATAAGGGCATACTTTTTTTTTTTTTTTTTTTTTGAGACGGAGTCTCGCTCTGTCGCCCACGCTGGAGTGCAAGCTCCGCCTCCCGGGTTTACGCCATTCTCCTGCCTCAGCCTCCCGAGTAGCTGGGACTACAGGCACCCGCCGCCTCGCCCGGCTAGTTTTTTTTTTTTTTTTTTTTTTTGTATTTTTTAGTAGAGACGGGGTTTCACCGTGTTAGCCAGGATGGTCTCAATCTCCTGACCTCGTGATCCGCCCGTCTCGGCCTCCCAAAGTGCTGGGATTACAGGCTTGAGCCACCGCGCCCGGCCAGGCATACATTTTTAATATAAGTGCTGAAGCAGAGGGGCATGCAACCAAAATTTAGTTCTTTATCAATATTAATGTTAATTAGTGATTAAAAGTAATTATTCATAGAATCGAATAAAGCATAGCTGTTTAGGTCAAGTTCAATAATACAAATCAAGTCTTAAAAACTTATTGAAAGAAATTCTACCATGACTTAACAATAAGCATGGTACATATTTTTTAAAGCTACAACATATTTCATGTTTTAAAACTGCCAATAAGTTATACCCACCCCATTAAATGTAGGTTAGTCTCTATACATTTCTATTTAAAATCAGGTTTGCAAATTAAATCAAGATAGCCTAAAGAGCTTCTTTTTTTCTTCTTCTAAACTATTCACCCAGCACTAATTTAAAGTCAAACCACACTACAATTACCATTTCTCTATAAAATGAGTAGTTGGGTACCCATTTCTATACACTTGAGGTGTGCAAAAATGAAAACAACTCTTTCCCAACTACATCTGAAAGTTGTTCCTTCTTAGAGCATTGCAAAGGCAGTTATGCTGGAAGTCCAGATCTAGGCTGGAGGCTCTAAAGTCTTACCTTTCCACTAGTGAAAGCTGAAAATAATGATAGAATTATTTTTAAAACTGTCTCTTAGCATTTGCAATAAGTTTTGAACAATAAATTCCCCAAACATCCTTCTTTTGAGACACATAAGTGTACATGCTTAACTCAGAAAAGCACTCCAATATCTCTAATCCTACCTATCCCAGTTCTGCACAGTCAAGGGCTGACAGAAGTAATGATAGAATTATGCTTCAGTTTCCAATGGTGCTGAAAATACCCCTTCTTTAGTGCTGTGTGTTCTGGACCTATATAAGTCAAGGGCATGCGTGATCAATTTTCTTCTTCTTTTATTATACAGACAGAGACAAAAGTTTGCATTGTTCAAATAACTCAAACCATAAAATACATGGAACACCCTAGAAGAGTTCTCTTTCCCATTAAAATTGTTTATTTCCAAACTTGTATCTTTGATTACATCAAGTTTGGTTTCTATTTCCTTATCTCTAACATTACGGAGCTGAAATAAGTCTTTCCAAATTCTTTCGTACTTAAATGGAAAAGACTTAGCTTTCCAATTCCATTGTCTGTACTTCATGGTCTACATGACACCCTGTATTGCTTGTAGTGTCCCTTAAGAATTAGCTGTAAAATACTATTTCTGGTGACAAAGGCATCTGATGACAATTAAGATGACAATGAAGAGCCTCTCTATTACCTAAGAAGCAAAGGCTGTTTTCAAACAGCCGTTTGAGAAGCGGTTTTGTGATAACCAAGGAGATTTCAGATTTTCTAATTACGAGCCCATGACAGCAGAGCTCAATTGTTTCCAAGTATTTGTTTTAATATTGTTCATAACAGATAAATGCAACAGAGAACCTTCAATAAAACTTTCCATTTAGTTGAATAAGAAGATAATCTTAATGAAAATTTAAAACCAGGCCTTTCTTCAGTTTAGTACTGAAAATATGATGGTAAAATATTTGAAATAAAGCACAGACTTCTAAATATAATTTTTTGCACAGCTATCAGGAATACCAGAATTTTTCAAGCAGCTCATGAATTCAGAAGTGATTTGAGAAAATCAAAGGCATACAGAATTATCTTTTTAAAAATACTGCTTTAAAATGTAAGTCTTGCTATGCTACCACTTCTGAAATAAAACAGGTTTGTAAATCACCCATCTTAATTCAATCCCTCCCCAAATCTTTTGTTTTCCTTTTTAAATCAGAAACTACAATCCAAGAATCTGATAGAGTAAGTTGTCAATGTGATCCTAACTACAGCAATAACCTGACTTCCAAGATATCCCAATAGTTTGTTATTCTATGAAAATAACACATTGGACAGTTCAGAATATATCAGATTCAAACTCCAAATATAATGATGACTCATTATAACATCTGTAAAGCTACATAATTTTCTCCCAAACAGACATCAATGAAATAAATAAGTAAATAAATCTGTGCGGAAAGAGTGTGAGATGCTTTTGTGACTAAATCATCTGGTATTAAATGCACTATGGCAAGCAGCTGTATTACATTCCTTACAATTCAATTACTTCAGGTATTTTAAGTGTGCTTCACCCATTCTGAATAGACTTTGTAGTTACAGGGAAAATGCACGAGGCTCAGATTTCAAAGGAAACACTTATGTTACAGGGCACAGTGACTTTGCCAACTACTGAGAAAGAAGTATTACCTTAAGGCAATGCACAAATTAGGGTCTCTTGCAAATTGAGAGATGTAAGGCATGTGTGGCAGTGTTTCACTTAAAATCTAAAACAAAGGCTTAAAACCTTAAAAAAAAATAGCACCCACCCTAAGAATTTAGAAAACTCCTCTATATTTTATTAAAATTAAAATATCTTTTGTAATGGAAACGTAATATGCAGATATACACACAAGATTATTTCAATTAAACTCACTGTATCAATATATACAGATATCATATTGAACATTACATCAGATGCATGACATAGGGCTTACTGTCTTTGTGGGACAGCAAAGCCATTAATTTTCTACAGAATTACAATCCTTACATTTTCTATAGAATTTCTACTGATTAAGCTCATCTCATCTCACTGTCAAGGTCCCCCTCCCCAAGTTTGACCATACCTTACCTACCTCGCTTATCAAGAAAATCCTTTAGTAATTGCAAATGTCTCATATAATTGATGGTACTTTAAGTCTTGATCTATACATATTCTTTACTTCTTGATCTTTAAGTCTGCATCTATAGACATTAGGCCATTTTATAAGAATAAACATCTGTGTTCAGTTTATTCATAACCCAGTAAATTTTATATAGATGCAGGATTGATCTAAAAGTCAAGTCTATAAAAATGCATGATAGGAAAACTCATTAAAAAATCCCTCTGCAGTATCTACTTATGAATTAATTAGTTTATGTTTCATATTCAAATATCAAAATAACCATAACTTAGGTTTTGAAAGTAAATAAAAAATAATTGCTTTTGTGTATTTATGTAGGGACACCAAATTTTCAAAATGAAATTAAAAAAAGATCTAACAAGTGAAAAACTTCTTGGACAAAAGAAGAAAGTTTATGGAGACATAGAAACTGAAATCTACAATTTGACATCCAAACTTCAATTTAAACCAAAGATGACTAATATAAGAAACATTCAAATGTATATTTATATACTTTTAATGAAACGGCTATGTTACATTGCTTGGTGTCTCTATATTGCTATATTAAGAATTCTGTGATAAGTTTCCACTAATAATTCTTGCCTCAAGAATGATAAATTGCTGTGCCTGCAAATAGGCAGTGAGAGCTACAAACAACATACAGTTTCCTGTTTTCCATGAATGCCATGAAGCTCAAAGCTGGTTTAGGAACCATAGCATCCTCAATCAGATTTTTAGACATTCCTCAGGAATATGACTATAGCATTATTTTCCTCAATATTAAAACAATGACTAAAAGGATGATTTTTTAAAGAATGGTTTTCAAAAGTCCTTATTTAAAACTCTGAGAAAGAAGATGGTGCTAAATATTCATTTACCTCAGACAGTCAGCTCAGCCCCTTACTGCCAAGTTCTATATCTTCACAAGATAGCTCCACATACTGAATTACCTCAGGCTCTCCTGCCCCCTGGCTTCTCGTTAGATTTGGCCAACAAAACACACAAACAGGAATTCCGAGGGTGGGAGGTGAATTTCAGAATGCGTTGCCCCTCTGAGTCCTATAGGCCTCACCGCAATGGTGACCAGGTCCTCTCACATGACCCTGCTTCTAGGCATCTGTCTTCACCAGCCTGTGTCAGGACCACAAAAGCCTGGGCACCCTGCCACACCCCATGGCTTGCCTTAATCCTGCCCACAACTCTGCATATAGGCCCTTCATTATTATTATTATTATTTTTACTGTCGAACCCTAGTTATTGTGGCATTTGTTTCCTGTTGAGAAACAAGTATTTGAAAATAAAAATCTTTCACAGATTTTTGATTAGCAAATTGCCTAACAACCTGTTACCTGACACATACTAGATCTTAATGAATGCTCTCTTCTTCCCCTGTTCCTATGAGAATCTGTTTGATTTGCTGTAATTAACATAGCCCGTCTCTTCACATTTGGAACATTACTGGTATTTGTATGAGTAAGAGAGAAATTAAAATTCAAAATTTTGAATGATTGAAAAATAAGATAATCACTGCTATCTAAAGCTCCGAGAGAGTAAACAATCCTATAATTCACGTTTAAGACAACATGAATTACAAAACAAAAGTTGGAGTAAGTTACTCCTAGCTTTGCTGCAAATTCTTAAGAATTAGCTAATTTAAGACCTTAGTTAAAAAGAAATCTTTCTGAGATTCATTTCCAACTGAAGTCTCCAAGTACCCCTGAAGTTCACGTGACACTAACATACATACATTATATATAAAAAACATTTTTTAGGTCAAGAAAGGTCAAGAAACTCAAAGTTTGGAAATAATTTGTAATAAATGTTTCACTTTAAAAGGTCAGACTAATATTGTCATATTACCTCAAATAAAATGCTTCATCATAAGAAGCAGATAAGACAATGGAACAGTGCTATGCTGCTCAAGTCTGCCATGATTCACACTTGACAGAACAAGGTTGTTTCCACCATTTGGGAAAGTCTGACCAAGCCTAAATATCTCCATAATTGAGGCTTAGATCAGTTCACACAGATTGTGACAGCCATTTCCTCCCCATTGAATCAGCTGGACACATATTTTCACAACAATCCCTTACTGATGAGGGTCTCACCATATTCCCTTCCACACAAAGATGGTAACCTCTACCAAATACTATTTCAAAACATACCTCTTCTAAGAAGCTTTACTCATCACTGCTTTATTCTGAAATTCTGCATGATTTATATGCAGTGTAAAATATATTAATTTGTACTTCTTCCCATACTGTGACTTCCATCTTGAAAACAATTCATCAAGAGTTTTGGCATTCTGATCACTGTATCTCCTGGAAGATCCTATCCTGAACTTCAGAGGGCTTCTGACCACCCCCAAATCATGAGACAGAGATGTCAGAAACCCAGTGCAACTCAGAAAGTCACTGAAATCCAGTGATCATTTAGCCACCTGTCATGTTTACTAAATGAGTTTGCACTAACCCAAAATGAATGAGTTTGCCCTAAGCAAAAAACTATTCTACTTAAAAACATAAAATTGTTTTATATAAAATTGTTTTATATAAAATTATTTTTTGCATAAATTCATGTTTAAAATATATAAAATTGTTTTATATAACTTTAATTTTTATTATGTTTTACATAATTTTACATTTTTCAATAGAGTACATCAGGATATGTAAAACGATATTTACATATCATGTCAAGCTTGCAATGATATGTAATTATGTAAAACATTTTAGAGAAAAGCTTTCACTAAAAAGAATGTTTTTGCAATTTTCTAATAAAACTATTTTGTCAAGACAGAATTAAATCCTTTTCATTCTGTCCACTTTAAATTGTTGTTGAAAATCTCATCATCTTTTCATTTTTTTCATTCATCCCATTTTGTTTTCCTTCCGGCTAACACAAACTGAGCTTACGGCATGTGTCAGCCACACAACTGGGGAATGCAAAGATTACCATGGCACAGTCCCTTCCTACAAAGGAATGTGAGGCTAGAGAAAGAGACAAGGATGTAAACACTGCAAGCAGAGGCATGTAAAGGAGGCTATGGAAGCCAGGGAACTGGGTCTGGGAGGCACCTAGTTCTGTATGGAGGGTTTAGACAAAAGCAGGTTAGGCTCTAAGTGAATCATAAAGGAAGTAGAAATTCATTGCAAAGAAAACAAGGAGGGCGATAGGCATTCTCACATCTGCAAAGGGGAGCAGGCTTGGCAAGATCTGTTCAGCATCAAAAATCTCAAGGCATATGGAATAACATGGTAGATGTTCATGTGAAATAGCACTGCTTTGTATTTGTTCAGGTTGTACTCACTTATTCACAGTACCCTTGATTTAGCAGACCTCTTGGCCTTTTCTTTCCACACAGGAGTTCCCATGTTCTTATTCCATCTTCATTCAAGAGCTGCCCCTCCCTCAACACTTTTTTTCATTTTGATTTTCCTTCTCTGGACAACATCTGATCTCATTCATTATTTCAGATATGGATTTAACATGTCTTGAGCAAGTATAAGATATAGTTTTATGTTTTATTACCAGCAGCCCCTTTACCAGATTGTCCAGCATTTTGGTGGTTACTTTGTATTGTTTGACTTGCAACAACATACAGGGGACATTCTAGAAACACTAAGTCCCATGTTCACTCCTGGTCTTGCCTAATAGCTCATTATCCTTTTATCTAGTTGCTGCCCTCCAACCCCTCATACTTACCCAACTGAAATTCTACTTCGTCCCTTCTTACTCATATGGTCTTTAAGGTTTATTCTGTCAGTGGCTGTATTTCACTTTTCACTATCCAGCAGAATTGTGCCATTAACTAACTTTGAGATTCATTTCCCATTTCTCCTCCAATTAGACTGACTTCAATATTAGGCCTTAGAGGAGAGAATCTTATTGTTCAAACTTCTCCAACATTATGCATTATAAGTACTTTGTAAAAAAAAAAAAAAAAGAAAGAAAGAAATTCAATTTTCCTGCCTTAACAGTTACAGTCACTACCTTACATAAAAAAAAAAAAAAAAAAAGGGGAGGAGGATGTGATAGTTGAGGAGGGAGAAAATAAAGAACCTGTATTTTACAATTATTCATGTCCCAATTTAAACCTCACTTCCTCCAGGAAGGATAAAGCCTTCTACTTAAAATGAGGTTGCTAGAACAGCAGCTACCACATCACCTGGGGGTTTGTTAGAAATGCAGAATATTGGGGTACCCAGACCTATTGAATCGAAATATATATTTTAACAAGATTCTCAGGGGATTCATATGCATATTAAAGTTTGAGTACTATTAGACAAAAGCACCCCTTATTTCTACCCCCCAAAATCATACCTACTTGCTTTGCCATGACAAAAATATGCTTTCTATCTTTAATATTCTGCTATTTTCAAAACATGTTTTGGCTTAAAACTTAAAATATAAAGCATGCATGGATTACTAAATAGACTGTGTCCTTTTTCAAATGTTTGCCTTTGAGGTTTATGAGCTGCCAATATAGAAAATCTGCTGTCTTTTTCCCAATAAGCATGTATGTGTAAGTAGTTGACTTAATCACACCTTACTGATTCTGTTAACAAGTCAAAAGAAGAAAACAGTAAGCTTCGCCAGATCAGTTTCAGCTTCTTATTTTTAGCCAGTTTAATAACCTGGTAATCCAAGTAACATATTTGGGTCAACAGTTCCATAATTTTCATAATTTAGATTCCTGTACAACCATATGTATTTAACATTCAATTGCAATATGAACCCCAAATAAGCTATCTGGTATGTATCTGTACTAGATCCATATTATCTAATATCTGAGTACTTAAAAAATTAACCCATTACTAACATGTCTTTGATTATCTCTTTCTAATCTCTAGATGTTGCCTAGTCACATGTCTCCAAAGGGCAAGCAGGTGACACCACGTAAAGTGGCTGGATAGAGTGGTGTGACCAATGGCAAATCAGAGAAGAAATTATTATTTTAAATCTCTGATTCTTGTCAATACCTTGAAATAATAAACTTCTTCGCTGCTATTAAATCTCTGAACTTTACTTTTTTTTTTTTTTGAGATGGAGTCTCTCTGTCACCCAGGCTGGAGTGCAGTGGCACGATCTCGGCTCACTAAAATCTCCGTCTCCCAGGTTCAAGCGATTCTCCTGCCTCAGCCTTCCAAGTAGCTGAGACTACAGGCGTGCATCATCACACTTGGCTAATTTTTCTATTTTTAATAGAGATGGCATTTCACCATGTTGGTCTGACTGGTCTCGAACTCCTGACCTCAGATGATCCGATGATCCACCCACCTCAGCAACCAAAGTGCTGGGATTACAGGCATGAGCCACCGCGCTGGCTCCATCTCAAAAAAAAAAAAAAAAAAATTCAAAATAAAACAAATTTTTATTCACCTAAAAGGCCAAAAAGGATTCTGGGACCAGGCACAGTGGCTCTCGCCTATAATCCCTGCACTTCAGGAGGCCGAGGCAGGAAGATGACTTGAGCCCAGGAGTTCAAGACCAGCCTGGGAAACACGGCAAGACCAATCTCTACAAAAAATCTAAAAATTAGCTGGGTGTGGTGGTATGTGCCCGTAGTTTCAGCTACTCAGGAGGCTGAGGTGGAGGACTGCTTGGGCCCAGGAGTTTGATGCTGCAGTGAGTCATGACTATGCCACTGCACTACATACAGCCTGGGTGACAGAGCAAGACCCTGTCTCAAAAAAAAAAAGATTCTGGTCCATGCTTTTATGTCTACCTTATTTTCTAATACTTACCCTGTTATGGAATAAAATTAAGTCTCATAGTCCTTCTTTGTTAAATTCCAACCTTATTCCTGACTTGAAGACTTTGTGGCTAGTATTTCTCCTGCCTAGAATGATGGGTCTCTGTATCTTTCCTTAGCTGACTCCTTGTAATTCACCAATTCAGAAACGCCTTCTCCAACTACCCAATAGGATTAGCTCCACCTCCCTCATTCTCTATCACCTCACTCTGCTTATTTTCATTAACTTGTCAAACGCTTTATAAACTAATGCATTCCTCAGCAGTAAGAACAGTGTCTGTCACATAAGTGCTCAATCAATATTTGTTGATTTCAATGCCTTTTTAAACGTAAATTTATCAATAATAACAAATCACTTTAATCAATTATAAAAGCCTTACAAGCAGCTTTTTAAAATTATGAAGGCAACAAATATTTAGGAAAATAAGATCATGGTTAGACATAAATACTGTAATATCTTCACCAGATAATTCATTACCACTTGAATTTTCACATTTTTCTTCCTGTAAACTAAATATCATACCTATATATGTATTATATATGCATACATGTATAAACATCCTCCATGATGTATGTGCATGTATAAATATAACATATGTGTATTTATGCATATATAAATAAAGCAATGACTTATAGCCATTTTTATAAAGACTTGGCTTCGAGTTAGTAAAAATCATTAAAAATATGAGAATTTAAATTTTAAAGCCATGTGCAATGATTTGGTGTATAAATTCCTGTAAGGAATACGTGAGAGAGCATAGCCTGAACAATAGCAAAGAGAGAATTTTCCTGAACTAAAGGTAACTCTTAAGTGTGACTATATGATTATTATATTTCCATAGTTAAATAAAGGCATTCAGGAAAGTGCAAAAATTATGCAAATAAATTACATTTTCCTATTTATTGTCATAAAATTTGAGATACGTTCCCAGATTGAATTATCTATTCTAAAACTAAGTTGAAAACTTTAGGCTGGAAGAGAGTTAAGACTGGGTATCAGCTGGGCTTGGTGACACATTGCTATAGTCTCAGCTACTCAGGAGACTGAAGTGGAAGGATAGCTTGAGCCCTGGAGGTCAAGGCTGCAGTGTGCTGTGATTGTGCCTACAGCACTCCAGCCTAGGGGACAGAGACCCTGACTCAAAACAAAAGACTGTGGGTATCACCTGACCCATAGGAGATATTGCATGTTTGATAAATAAGTAATGAATAATATTTCTGATCCCATTCTTGAACCAGTCTTGAACCACTATGACTTCATCCAAACTGTATTATCAGATTTCAGTAGCCTCTATATTGTCAAATATGTTATAAAATTGTCATATCTGCATTTTACTTGAGCTTTATAAGCAGCATTTGACAGAGCTGATCACCCTTTCTGTTTTTCTTCATTTGAATTCCAGGCCATCATGTTCTTCTGGTTTTCTTCCTAATTCTCAATTTTCTTTGTGTTTTTCCTTCTCATCTTCCCTACCTCTACACTTTAAAGTGTGTCAAGAACTCATGTCTTGAACATCTGTATCTATACTCATTCCCTTGATGATCTCATCTCTCCTCATGAGTTTAAATACCATCTAAATGATGGTGAGTCCTAATTTCATGTTCAAGATTGGCCTCCATATATTAACTGTTTTGTATCTAATGGCATACTCGACACATTCATTTGGATATCTAAGCTAAATCTCAATTTGAATATGTCTCAAACTGAGCCCCAACTTTCTCTACCTAAAACTGGTCTATCCATATTCTTCCCCATCTTAGAAAAAATAACAACTACAATGCTTCCAAGATCTAATGGCACAAACTGTACAGCTATACCCCATATGCCAAATCAGTCTGCCAAAATGAAATAAAATCCCAAAGACATTCCCATGATAGTGCAATTAATAGTGATTCCTGGGCAGAAACTAGACAATTTCCTGTTCTACTTCTCATGCAAAAGTTCTCATCTTCTGTTTTTATGGAGGGAGGAAGGAGAATGAGTTTTAAGAGGGAAGGCAGACTAGGTGAGGAAACAGCAGGCGTATCTGTCCCAGGAAGGGAGGAGACAGAGGTTGGGTTCCGCCTCCTCTAATCTCTTGAAATTGTGTGGGTAAAATGAGTAACCAGTGATTTCTGGAATCTCTGCAACCATTCCAGAAGTCCTTGCAAGTTGAAGGATCCAGAATCTTCTCCACTGATATTCAAACCAGAGGGGAAACTGCCATCAGTTTTCAAAACACGGCAGCCAAGGCTTGGATGGATTTAGATCTTGCATCAAATGCAGGAAATCCCAGCCTACTGGCTGGCTGGCCAGCCAAGTCAATTTCATTCAATTTCATTAATCTTGGAAAATCTTGAATTTTCCAAGATTAATTTTATGATCACATAGGGATTTATATTCATACTCTTTCCATTTCTTACTACCTTCATGGCTGTCACCCCACTCCTAGCCACCATCAACTATTGTACAATTACTGCAATTGCCTTGTCTTCCTGTTCACAGCTATGCTCCTCTTTGCACTGCCTAAAGTATGTTCTCAACAAACCCAGAATGATTCTGATTAAATGTAAGGAAGGTCATGCTATTCATATGTCGAAATGCCTCAAATGGCTTCTTATCACTCAGCTAAAAGAAACAGTTCTTACGATGATCTGCATCTCTTCCCCAATTAAATCTGTAACCTCATCTCCTACCACACTTCTCATACTCCCTCTGTCTGCCACATGGGCACCCTGGCTGTCTGGAGACTTGCATCTATTCCATGCAAGGAAGAATGTTTGTTCTGTTTATACTAGGACCCTAGATAGTGCCTGGGATTTAGTAAACTCCCAATACTTGCTGAATAAAGGAATGAATAAAAGTACAATTCCAAAATGTTGTGGCATATCTCAGGCTCTGGATGTTCCATTCTCCTATTGAAACTACTTTTCTTCTCTTGTCTTTCTAAACCCATAGATATGTTGCTAATATTTAAGGGAGAATAGAACTGGGTTGTAATGTCACTTTTCTTTCTGTAGGTATTGTCATCTATGGTGCAATCTTCAAAAAGAAAAATACACTCACTTTAAAGTTCAAAGTCTTAAAAATATTCAAAATAAGGTTTTGTAAACTTTAAAATTCTGTAGAAAATGATACTTAAAACAACTTTATTGTATCTCAATACTACTATTAAAGCAAAAACACTTTAGGAAAATTAAATAAGCTATTTTAAATTCAGAATAAGGGAACTTTAGTAATTTTAAGTAATAATGATATTCTTTAAGTAAACAGAAATTTCATATACCTTTAGGTGTATGTAGATACCGTATGTCAAAGATATAAAAATATTTCTTTTTTGAAAATGACCAGTCAAGCAACAGTATACAGAGAGAAAACTATTATTTTAGGATTCAAGAATTGTAGTAACCTTAACTGCCATTAAACCTTAATTGCAATAAAATATTTATTGCAATGAATTCCTGGCACTTGTACCAAGATTAGGACACAAGCTATGGGTAAGTAAGTCATAAGGCCATCATTTCTTTATCTGCATTTATTCTGGACATATATCGCTGATAGCAAATATGTTAGAAAATGTGAATTTATGAGAGTAAATGAAGCAATTCACAAGCTAAAGATCACTTTTGCATATTCCAGATTAGCATTACCTTGTTCAACAAACTAGGTTGTCCCATGTCCAGTTTCTGGAGTTATCTTCTGTACTGAAGCACAGAAGGAAAAAAACAAAACATAATTTCTAATTTTAAGCATGGCCTTAGAAAGAACATAAGTAACCAATTGAAACCAAGACATTGTTTGCATCAACATACACCCAGGACTGAAAGTACCACCAGTTATTTGGCCCTTGGGTTCTGGTTCACTAGCGAAAGGAGAAGTATTCAGATGTGTTTCATTTTACAGTTAGAAAAGTGTCATTCATGTGAAGGTTCTGCCCATAGCCTCTCCAATACATGAGGGGAGAGGAGGCATGCATAGCAATCAACTCCCCAGCACAGTGTCTGCCAACACTTCTCAAAAAACAGGGAAACAGCAATAACAGCAAGAAACAGTTTACATAGTTGACCCATGTGTCCTTTTTAGGTCACCTGCCCTCCCTGGTTGCTAAAAGTACAGTCTACACTTAGGTACACTTTGTATAGTAAGTAACAAACTATTTTGAACTTCATCTATAATACTTTACAGACTATGTTAAAAATATGCAATAAGGGGTAAAGACTCATTAATCTGTTTTATTATTTAAATTCCACAACATTTCAACACATTTACTAACAGTTTAGTAGCTCTATGTTATACAACCGTTTTTAGCAGCTCATGAAAATTTGAAAAACTAGGGAAAAAATCCTGAATTATTTGAAGCATTTATACCTTTTTCTCAAGTGTTTCCAATTTCCCACATCGATATCTCTGGTTTTGGTGATATTCTACCTTCCAGAACTTTTATTATTTTAATTTCTCTGTCTTACCTGTCCTCCATATTTGTTTCATATAATCTTACCTATTCATCCATCCATCGCCTCATTCAACAAGTGTTTATTGAGCAACAATATTCTATCAACAAATGTTTACTGAGTAGTCCTTCTATTCACCAAGCTTAGTTATAAAGATAAATAATGTATGATACTTATCCTTCTAGTAATTCAGTCTTAGAAAGGAAAACAAGTATGATATTTCACTGCAAAAAAAAAATAGGCTTTAATACTATAAATAGGCTTAAATAAATAGGAATGCAGCAGTGGAATGGCGAGACCAGAGAGAGCTTTATAGGAAAGACAAAGTTTAAGCTGTTTTGAGGGAAAAGTAAGAGTTTGTAGTCGCGCCCGGTGGCTCATACTTGTCCAGCACTTTGGGAGGTTGAGGCGGGTGGATCACCTGAGGTCACGAGTTCAAGACCAGCCTAGCCAACATAGTGAAACCCCATCTTTACTAAAAATACAAAAATTAGCCAGGCGAAGTGACACACGCCTGCAATCCCAGCTACTCAGGAGGCTGAGGCAGGAGAATCTCTTGAGCCTGGGAGGCAGACATGCAATAAGCCAAGACAGTGCCACTGCACTCCAGCCCAGCACGAGGGCATGAGGAGGTATGCCCATCTTCAAGAACACTGAGTAATTAAATGGGAACACAGTTTCAAATAAACAGAAGGGAGTTGACCGCTCTGGGGCAGATTGGACAACATGCTTCCGTTTATAAGCTAATCATGGTGGGCTTTAAATTGTGAGCAGCCAGAAGTCAACAGAACTGTTGTGCAACTAAGCAACCAGCACAGCCTGGTTTGAAGGAAAAGTCACCTTTACCAATGGTGAGGACAGTGAGCTAAATTAGAAATAAAGTAGGTACAAAGACTGGCATGGTGGCTCATGCCTGTAATGCCAGCACTGTTGGAGGCCAAGGTGGGCAGATCACTTCTGACTAGGAGTTTGAGACCAGCCTGCCCAATATGGTTAAACTCCATCTCTATTAAAAATATAAAAATTAGCTGGGAATGGTGATGTGCACCTGTAATCTTAGCTACCTGGGAGGCTGAAGCAGGAGAATCGCTTACACTTTGGAGGCGGAGGTTGCACTGAGCTGAGATTGTGCCACTGCCCTTCAGTCTGGCAGACAGAGCGAGATTTAGTCTCAAAAAAAAAAAAGAAAGGAGGAACAGAACAGACTGGTATAGTCTGCTGGGTGGGAAGCTGTGGTAACAGTGTAGGTATGAAAAGAGCAAAGATTAGAATGAAATAGAAGAGAGGGATTTAAAAGACATTTGAGACAGAATCTACACAATTTGGCAAGTAATGGTGTATTGATGTTTGTGTGTGTATGATATATGGAAATGTGTGGTAAAAAGTTAAGGATGTGACCAATTTTCTGCGGCTTTTTTTTTTTTTTGTATGTTTATTAGAAAGTACTGAGAAGATGTTAGTAATATTCATCATCAACAAAGAGGCTGGCAGGTGAGGGTGGAGGAAAAGGATAAGGCAGGTTTTATTTTTGTTTTGTTTTGTTTTTTGACACTTGCAGTGTGCAGTATTATGTCTGTGTAGTAATATTACATGGAGATGGTCCAACAGGCAGTAGGAAATACAAAAATGAAGCTCAAATGAAGCTCAAAGACAGCGCTGTCAGCTGGAGATACAGAATATGGAGCCACAAATACAGGATATTTAAAGTCAAAGGAGTACAGAAGTCCCTGTAGAAAGGGAAAAGGACAGAAGTGAAAACTTGGGAAACAAACTTTTCAGAGATGTTTAGGAAACAAGAGCATGGGAACATGGAAGAACCAAGCAATGCAGTCTTAAAACACAAAATGCAAATGCTTGAAGAAAGCAACGCTGTTCCACAGTAGCAAATGTCTTATCTCATTACAACCTGTCAGGTTTGTATTCTTTTTTTTTTTTTTTAATAGACTTAAGGAGTGTAAGTGCAGTTTTGTTACATTGATATATTGTGTAGTGATGAAGTCTGCACTTTTAGTGTAACTACCACCCAAATAGTGTACAATATACACATTACATGATTACATATGTTATATAATGTAACATACACATTACATAATTTCTCATCTCTTGCCACCCTTCCCACCTTTCCAAGTCTCCGGCGTTTATTAATTCACTTCCTATATCCATGTGCACATAGTATTTAAACTCCCACATGTAAGTGAGAACATACGGGATTCGACTTTCTGTTTCTGAGTTATTTCACTTAAGATAATGATCTCCAGTCCCATTCACATTGCTGCAAAAGACATGATTTCATTCTTTTTTATGGCTGAGTGATATTGCATGATTTATGAATTAAATATTTACATGTAAGACCTGAAACTATAAAAACTATACAAGAAAACCCAGGGAAAACTCTTCTAGACATTGGCCTAGGCAAATAATTTATGACAAACACCTCAAAAGCAAATGCAACTAACACAAAAATAGACCAATGGTGCTTAAAGTAAAAAGCTTCTGCACAGCAAGAAATAACCACAGAGTAAACAGACAACCTATAGAATGGAAGAGAATATTTGTAAACTGTGCGTCTGACAAAGGACTGGTATCTGGAATCTATAAGGAACTCAACTCAATGAGAAAAAAACAACCCCACTAAAAAGTGTGCAAAGGACATGAACAGACATTTTTCCAAAAAAAAAGAAAAGCAAAACATAAAAATGGCCAATAAACATATAAAGTTTATATCCTTTCATTTATTTTGCCAATGAGAAGAACAACGCCTAGAATGCTTGCTGACTATCAGGGTTCACGTGCCAATAAGCAGCAGAAGCAAAATGTGAACCTGCTGAAATCTAGGTCCAATGCCAATACTTTTTCCTCCAAAACCCACTGCCACCTCAGCAACAGTATCATTGAATGACCTAAAAGTTCTAGTTTCTCCATTTACCCCAAATTAAATGTAGGTAATCTCCTTCCTTAGGATTACTGGTTTCTATCACTAATAACTTATTTCTCCCCATCCTGACTCTGCCACAAGGTCTGTGCTTTCATCAACTAATCTGCTTCCAGTTCCCTACAACCAGCCTGCCAATTCCTGCCACCCTGCATTTTTCTCTTCCTCTTCCTCTAATTGACACATACCCCCAACTCTTTCCTACGATTCACGTTTCTGACCACCTTCAGAAACAATATATACCTCATCTCATCCACTGATTAGCACTCAAAATTAGAAATGTTCCATTTGTTCTGTGCTCCTCTGGCATTACTCACAGACGTGAACAAAGAATTCTTTGTCCTTGCTTACAAGCAAATTTTCAAATGAGTCTATTTCTTTATTCTCAATCAACACCTAAAGCTCTTTAAAAGAAAATAAACTTTCCAGACTCAAGTTTTTTGTTTGTTTGTTTGCTTGCTTGTTTGTTTTAAGGCACTGTCTCACTCTGTCACCCAGGCTGGAGTGCGGTGGCATGATCTCAGCTCACTACAATGTTCCCCTCCCGGGTTCAAGCGTTTCCGGCACCTCAACCTCTCAAGTAGCTGGAATTACCGGTGCATGCCACCATGCTTGGCTACTTTTTTGTATTTTTAGTAGAGATGGGGTTTCACCATGTTGGCCAGGCTGGTCTAGAACTCCTGACCTCAGGTGATCCTCCCACCTCCACCCTCAAGTGTTGGAATTACAGGCGTGAACCACTGCCTCCAGCCCAGACTCCATTTTTAACCCTAAAAGTTAAATGAGTAAAAGAGTAGGGGTAGAAATGTAACATTAATAATGTCTGGATACGGCCTGGCTCCCACAGGTTTAAGGACAAAGAGTTAACTAAAATATGCACCAAGTATAAATAAGGTAACTGGTTATTCAAACATTTAACATGAAATGACAGACACATAGGGTATAAGGGCCCAAAACCAGTAGTACTTATCATAGGGCATTGCAGATTTTACAGGAAATAGCCCTTTAGCCAGTTTAAAGGGTTGTTTTCTCAGAATAAATACATTTTAAATAATGATTTGAATAAATTGGATTTTCATAAGAATGATCTACATCTCATTTGCATTGTTATAAAATGCCTAAATCAACAGTATTTCAAATAAAATAGTATTTTAGACTTCACCTTAAATGTGTACTCTAGAAAATGTGTATTACAGTTGGGCAATGCACTTCTCTGCAGACCAGTTAATGGCCAAGACACAGTTCCAGTGCTAATAGTATCTAAGGGCAACACAACATAAACCCTGGCTGGTTTCTGAATCTACATTTCAAGGACAGACTGAAACCAGTGAAACTAAAAAGAAACTCACATAAACATCCAAGACCAGATATCATACAACAGGCAGTTATTATTATTATTATTTTTTTTGGAAGCCAGACATGAGAACGACACAGAACTGTTCTTCCATGATTTCCATATCACTTAAAACACACACAAATATTCTCAGATTGCATTTTGTGGGTTTGAACTCCCAAGTTCTTCTTTAAGTAAAAAGCAGCTGAATACCTATTCACATGGAATAAGCATTCAGTAGCCTAGTTGGAAAGGCTCCAGAACTGGCCACTCTGTTTGAAGTCTCACGGATGAAGAAATAATAGAATTTTTCACTTTAGACAAACACTATACAAGAAGCAGAAATATGAGACATGACAGATGTCATGTCCTGCACAGTATTTTGAGAAGAGCTGGCGATTTCCTTAGATATTATATTTAAACCATATAAGGAAACATAAAGTTAGTTATACATGTCTTGGTAACATTTACTGAGAGCTTGAAGTATGTTTGATAATGAGCTAAACTGTGTCCAAGTTATCTCCTTTTATCTTCACAATAATCCTTTGAGGTGAGTATATAATGCTAGACACCAGGAAATTGAAGTAGAGAGAAATTAGCAAATGCCCAATGTCACATAGCTAGAGGGTGTCAGTGCCAGAAGTTTAATCCAGACAGCCTCATTCCTGAGTCTCAATTTTTAATCCCTGATTAGTTCTCTTGAGTGCCACCTACTTTCTTTAGGGTAAAATAATTTTTTTCTGGTAAAAGTTAAAATAGTGTAATGCCATACTTTATAATGGGCAATAGGAACTCAGAACTTCCATGCTTCATGAAAATTATCCAAATAAAGAATATCCACCAAAACTAAGGTAAATGCAGAAAAAACCTAATGTATGAAAATTAACTGCAATGAAAATGCCATTTCCAACGTTTGTTAAGTAAGTTTTGCCATCACCAACAACTATTTGTTATCAGGCTTTGCTAGTGCATTCCTCATTCATGGAAGGAATATAATCACTGATTTTTGAAGTTTTCTAAATGTTTAGGGTATGAAATGGCAGTATACTCATAAGTTACATGCTAGTAGTCTTAAAGAAGCAATTCTGTCCCTTAAAGTTACAAATTTACTCAGAGTAAACATAAGGTTGTTAAGGATAAGTTGTATGTTTTAAATTAATCCTTTGCCCAGGCTTATTTTCATGCTTCAAGTTCACAAATAATAAATCCAAGAGGAGAAAAAAACCATTGCCAAAGCACTGTTTAACATAAAGCAACCATAAAAATGTATCTTTTACAATGTCATTTACATGTTTATAAGAAACAAAGACCCATTAGAAACTATATATACCAGCAATCCAGAAAGTTTCTTCCAATTATTAGTCCATTTTCAGATCCACCATTTTCAGATAAAAAGGTTCTATCAGGAATTAGGAAGTAAATTTTCAGTTAAGTCAATTAACAGCAAATATACCAGCTGTTTTCCATTTTCACTATATTACTCTTCCTGGTAAGAGTAGAATTTACAGCACTTAGTAGGAACATTGCATCTAAAGGCATTTAGTCCTACTCTGAAATGTCAAGAGCTCTTAGAAACAAGAGGAACATTATTCATAAATGAATACGTAGAGGAAAATGCCCTCAAAGAAAATCTTTTCTTAAAACATATAAAATCTTCATATAAAACAAATGATTAAAGAGTAAAGAACAGCATGAGGACTGCTGACTGAAAGCATGAATAAACATTTCTTTTGTACATACCACTTGAAAAACGTCCTTACCATATACTCCATATTAGAAGCTGTTGGATACACCTGACTTCGTAATTTATTATGAAGGTCCAAAATACTCTGCATGTCATTGTCTGTGATGGCCCTTTTCCCTCGTTGTTTGGCTGTCCACCACTCACCATCCTCATCCATGTACTTTTCCAAAAGTTTCTCCAATAAAGTGGCATTAGGAACCACCATGGCTGGAATTGCTCTAGCCATGAATAGCACTGTGGTTACTCTGAGCCACTCCCGCGCGGTACACTTCATAATGAATGATCTCAGGATTTCCCCAGGAAAATCTCCAAGACAGGCTCTTCCACTCCTTTTGGCTATAACGACATGTCATGTGATTAAGATGAAAATACCGGCAGATATGAATTTTCTAATAACACGAGCAAAACAATAGTTACAAAGGAAGTGTGTCAGTTTGATCTATCTATTTAACAACAGAAAATGGACACCCACATTTTGAAATAACTTATCTCCAACCCATTTTTTTTTTCTTTCAGAGGACTTTTCACAATGCAGTTTCCACAAAATAGAAAACTGTATTATCCAAGATAATATCCCTGAGGCCAAAAGTAAAAGGCAAAAGTAGCCTAGAAGAGTCAAAGTTTGAAAATACTATGTGAATTGCAAGACTTTAAGTGGCTATACATGACATATATTCTGCAAAAGATGTTATATCTACCTAGAACGTTTGATTTCAATCTAGAGGTTCATGTTTCTCTGTGAAGAGTTTTAAGGTGTTAATATTTTATTTGGAATTATTCCAGTGGCCCATCTCTGTTGCACAGACACTCAAAACGTCCACAGCATTCTAAAATTGAGAGTGAATGCTTCAAAGAAATACAAAAGGCTATTCATATATGCACCCAAGAGTACATCTAGGGGGCCCCGTGAACTACTGCAAATGAACGGTTTGGGTCCCTGGGGTAAGTTTCTTCTTATTCAGGCTCAGGTCAAGAACTCAGTATTTCCTGGAAAGTTTGTGACTAATCTGTGGCCTGCACCCGAATAAGTCAGCAGCTCCCCGGCAACTTGAGAGCTTTTCCTCTCAAGTGTGAAGGCACACACTGTTCTCTGAATTCAAATGGAAAGCGCGCGACAGAGAAAGGAGGTGAAACCTACACAGTCACTTACAAGAACTGGAGCTCCCGCTAATCTCTATCGTCGCTGCTTTCCGAGTAGCCCACCCACCCCTCGAGCCTAACCACTCTGTACCAGTAGGCTTTTTTTTTTTTTTTTTTTTTTTTAGTGCAGTTTAAGAAGGAAAAGGGAGATAGGAAAGGGTGGCAGCTTGACGACCCAGCGATGCGTTTTAGAATCGCCCTTACCTCTCCAGTGTGAAGTTTCCTGGCAGAGCTGAGCCAAATCGGAAGGCCGGCCTCTGCAGCCGCCCAGAGCCTTCACACCGGACCGCAGACCGAGAGCCCCGCTCGGGAAGGGGCCGAGCACCGCGCGTCCGGGGGGCGACGTGGGCTCTGACTGCAGGAATACGCGAGCCTCCGCCTCTGCGGCTCCCTCAACCTGGAAGAAGTGGCAGGCAAAGCGTCCAAAATTAGACCTGCAGTTGGGGTGACAAGGGAGCTGCTTCGTTAGTTTGCCAGGGTGGGCGCCCCAGAGTCTCTGAGCATTATCTGCAGGAGCGACGGGCGGGTACACGAGCAAGGCTCGGCGGCGGAGGCTGGAGGCGACCTCTTGCTCTTGCTGGGTGCAGCCGGTGCGCGCAGAACCAGGCGCCGAGCGCTTTCGTGGCTCCCTCGCGCTCCAGAGCATTTATTGCGGCCCCAGCGCAGGCACGTGACTTCAGCGCCCCTCCTCGCCCACCCCCACCTCCAGCCAGCCTTGGCCAGAGGCCCGCCAGAGCCGCGAGAAGCAGCCCGCCCTGCTTCTCTGGGACGCAGCGAAGCCAGGGCGCTCGGCCTTTGTAGGCGTGCGTTGGGCTCCCGATACCCGAGCCCGGAAGGTCTGGTCCCCCCGTGGGAGATGTGTGCAAGGAAGGCCCCAAACCCCGTCAACCCTGCCAGCTCCCCTGCATTCAGGGATCCTCCTCCCACTCAGTTCCTTTCTGCTGATATGCTGAAATGCCTTTCAGGGTCCTTACAGAGGAGGGGGCTGCCCCAGAGAGCATGGAGTGGATGGGGGATGGGGTTAACACCTTCAATCTTGCAGGCACAAAGGGGGGAAATAGGGGACGAAATGGAGAAAGAGTCTTTTCCTTTTATTTTTCCCAGGGGTCCGCATCCTTAATGAGGACCGGGGGGGAAGATGTTCAATAGAATTTGGGGTCAATATGTGACTCAGAATGGCCTGACAGTTGAGACACCCTCTTTATTCATAAAATATGAGGCATTGTCTTCTCAAGGTGGCCATAGCACTTTTTTTCTGATAATGTATACATTTAAGGAGTTGATATAAAGGATGCCATTAGTTAATTTATCAGGGATTGTTGACAGGAATTGAAACACCAGAATAGATAGTGAAAAGAAAGGCCGTTCCTTTGTTCATGTTGTAATCTGGAGTAAGAAAGTTGCCAATTTTAAATTCACAACAGCTTACCCTACCGAGTGTGGGGCTGTTTTTTATTTTTATTTTTAATTATTTAATCCATCTATGTTTGCTTCCCTAATGTGGTGAATCATAATCTCAATTTTCCTTCTTTCTAAATGCTAGAGTATCTAGCATATGATCAAATAAAGTACAACATTTGTGGTCATAACTCAAATCATCCCAAGCTGTTGCCTGTCTCTTTCCACCATTCAACTACACCGTATCTATCAAACCTACAAACTCAAACGTAAGCTTCAGCTGAAGGTGAGACCTTGCTTCCTGTCACAAAGACAAGGGAAGCATCACTCATTAGAAAGATGCAGAAGGTGAAAAGTTTTGATGCACATAAGACTTTCATAGAAGTGTAATTTTGCAATTTTATAGCAGTTTTAAGTACAAAAAAGTCTTAACTTTGTATTTTTCTAATAGCTATTCATAATTTCCATGCACAGGGTTGAGAAAACTGGCTTTCCCTCCTAGAAACTGATAGAAAACCTCCCCAGTTTAGACTAAAATTACTATCATTTGTTACAGCAGATGAAAACTGTTTTTATACTACAATCTTCATGTGGCATTGAAAAGTATACTGAATGTTGAATAAAGAGCCATTGAAAGTAATAGTATTACTTGAAACATTTGCAACGATAATTCAAGTTAGGAGGAAGGGAATTAAATTGATAGGGAAGTGAAGTTAAATGAATTTGTGACTCTCGAATATATCAGTTATAAACATTCTTACACGATGTATGAATCCAACACCCTAAAGGCTTCCATTAAAGAAAATAAAAATTGTTTTAAGACTTTAATTCCAAATCTTTCTCTAAACAAGGAGAAAAAATTATCCTTTGACTCAGCATTTCTTTTGGCTTCCAGTTTGGGTACTGCAGGTGATTTAAACATTCATCATGTTAACTTTAGCATTTCAATAATACATCTTGTCATTCCTGATTGAGTATATATGTCGGAAATGCCATTTTGAACAGTAAAATCAAACACAATATTCTTGAATACTCAAAGATGATACTGTTCACATTTTTTATTTGTTGAGAAATCTGTGTGTAGACATAAGAAAATGTCTTCTTCACACAGAATTCATGTAAAAGTGGCACTTTGGTTTGTGGCTAAGGCTGTTACTTGTAAAGCCCTGGTTGTTTTTAGCATTACTACTTTCTTGTGGCAAACACTGGTGGTTGCCTAACCAACAACCAGCCTTCCACCCCTTTCTTCCTTCCAAGCCCATAGCCTCCAAATTACTGGGGGTATCCACCCTCTCATATGCTGTCAAACTGGCATCTTCAGGAGGCGAATGTTGATTAGTCAAAGCCAGTCATCACAAGCTATCCCTGCCACCAGTGACTGATTTAGCTTGGGCATGTCATGCAACCCTAGCTGTTGAAAGAAAGACTTGGGGGTAAGGAGGAGGGTTGGCAAAGGTTTTCTTCTGTCATAAAAAAAAAAAGATGCAAAAAGAGAAAATGTCTCTTTAGGTACCAATGTGTAAGTCTGTGAAACTGAAAGATGCAGCTCTTACTTTGCAATGAAGACAGACAAGCCTGAGGGCAGAAACCCATTACCCTGGCCAAACAGAAAGACAACTGTACCTGACTCCCCTGCCATTGACCAATCACCACAACACCTATCTTCCATTTCTCTTGCTAAAATAAATAATGAATGTTTAAATCACAGTGACTTGGGTATTCGGTTGTGTGCACCACAAAGCGTTCTAACAGATACATTTCTACAAAGAGATACATTTTTCTGTCAATATCGTATTTTCTCCATGTGGCTATTATTTTCTGCTTATGTGCATAGTTATCTTTAAATCTATTCTTATGTGTTTTCCTACCCCTGAACTTGCAAAAGTGGGTATATAGAGACATTTTGTTCACTGTATAATTTCATGTCTCTATGTCTGTTCTATCACCACTTTTTTCGTTAAGTACATCCTCTATTGGGGAGGTGTAAGAATAGAATTCCTGTTGCATTAGGAGATAGAATCAGTGTAGGGCAATGTTTTAAAACATGGAATTTAAATTAAGCTGCCTAAATTAGATTCATGAAGTGCCATTAGTCATTGGACTTTGTAAAGCCCTGGATCCTTTCTCTTTAAAGGGAAATAACAGTAGCTATCTCATCTGTTACTTTTGTATTAAGGTGAGTTAATGCATGAAAGCACTTAAAACATAACAGTAAGTGGAAAGTGCTTGAATAGGATAAATGTTATTTAAGTCCAGAAACTGGCCCTAGAAGACCCAAATACGGAATCAAGGTTGTGGAGTGTCCCATCTCAGGAAGGAATGCTGAAAAATTGATTTGCATCCTTATTGCCTCTGGCCAGACCTCCAGATGGCCCCATTATTCAAGAAAACCATCGCAACCACAGATGCTGACCTGCATCCGGTACCCCTCACAAGGTTTGCCCAACCTAGCCTGCATAACTTCTTACACATGATGTCAATTCTCTTGATCTGCCTGATTAAAAAAATCCATACCAGCTTTTTCAGGGAGTCAGCTGGAGGATTCTTTTGCTTCTGCTGTCTCCCTTACACTCAAGCACAAGCCCCAAATAAAAGCCTTGTCTGGGAAATCTGTTTGGCCCGTATTAACTTTCATTACATTGGAAGCCAGAGTTTGTGGTCTATAATAATCCCATTGTCTGGCTTCTTTTTTTGTCTGTTTTCTTTTATTTCAATATGTTTGTGAAATCTATTCCTGTTGTTGTATGTAGCTGTATATACAAAACTATATGGCCAATTAAAAAAAAAAAACTTTGGCAAGGTGTGGTGGTTCATAACTGTAATCTCAGCACTTTAGGAGGTTGAGGCGGGTGGATAATTTGAGGTCAGGAGTTCGTGACCCACCTGGCCAACATGGTGAAACTTCATCTCTACTAAAAATAAAAAATAAAAATTAAAAATTAAAAAAAGAGCCAGGCGTGGTGGTGAGCTCCTGTAATCCCAGCTACTTGGGAGGCTGAGGCAGGAGAATCACTTGAACCTGAGAGGTACAGGTTGCAGTGAGCTGAGATTGTGCCACTGCACTCCAACCTGGGTGATAGAGGAAGACTCCGTCTCAAAAAATAAAACAAAATAAAATAAAAAATAAATAAAAACAACTTTAAATTTCATTTTTATGTTTTTTTTTTTTTTTCACTACCCTTGCTTTGTTCTATGCAGCTGGAAAAAAGGCCGGTAATTTATATGTGTACTTCTGTGCTTTTTCTTTGTTGAACATACTACAATTTATTTCTCCGTTCTGTTGTTGAATATTAGAATTGCTTTCACTTTAGGACTATTAAAAATAGTACTGCTAAGAACAATCTCATACATGTCTTTTTGTGCACATATTTATACTTTTTGAAAAATTGGCTATGTAGTTTAGAGTAGAACTACTGGGACCTCAGGTATGCTTCTGTACAACTCAAGTAGATAAACTAGGTTGTATACCTTCTTATTATTAATTTGTAAGTTTTTTTTGTTTTGTTTTTGGTATATGTCCTTTTTAGACATAAAGTATATCATACATTTATTATTCCTCTCCTTGCTTTGCCTTTTCAGTTTCTTAATCCTATCTGTTGATGAACAGAATGTCCTAATTTTAATGAAGTCCAGTTTATCAGTCTTTTCCTTTATGGCTAGTGCTCTGTAGGACCTTTAGAGAAATATTTGTTTATCCTGGAATCATGAAGAAAAGTCTCCTGTGTTATCTATCTTCTAGCATTATTATTTTACATTTTACAGTTAGATCTTTGATCTGTCTGAAATAGGTTTTTGTGTCATAATGTGAAGAAGGAATAATTTAAGATTACAATGATTATATGTAAAGCTTACATTTCTTGTCATCACTATTAAAAAAATTCATGAATTTGTTCTGGAGAACATTCAAGTTCCAGAAATAAGAGACAGAAAAAAATGCCATCATTCTTTAAATCTAGAATTATTATGATGTTTCAACTGGATTATTTAAAAATATAACTGCTGAAACATGGATGAAACTGGAGGCCATTATCCTAAGTGAAATAGCTCAGAGACGGAAAGTCAAATATTACATGTCCTCACTTATAAGACGGAGATAAGCAGTGGGGACACATGGACATACGGAGTGGAATAAGAGACACTGGAGACTCAGAAAGGTGGGAGGGTGAGAGGAGGGTCAGGAATGGAAAATTACCTATTGGGTACAATGTTCACTATCCGGATGACTTCACCACTACACAATATATCCATGTAACAAAACTACACTCGTGTCCCCTAAATCTATAAAATTTTTAAAAAGAAAAAAGTGTATTACTGCTGAGGCCTATATTAATGCCATAATCCGAAAACTCCTTATTTCTTGATTGTGGAAAGTAATAATTTTAAGCTTATTTTTACATTTGCACACCCACTTTGTCATCTGTTCTTTGAAGTTTGACTGATCTTCAATCACTAAAAGTAATAATTCATTTTTAATTTTCTTCTGCAGTTTTACTGTCCTCTGTGCATCTGAAAGAAATGTCAATAATTTCTCTATGTGTTTCTGTGCTTTTCTTGATACTGTTTTCACAGCTTGAAATCTCTTCCATGTATTTTTTCTGAGTATGCACACCCTTACCATTCCCATTGCAAAGATGTTAATTGTTCTAGTCAGCCATTTTTTTTTTTTTTCTGGTACTTCTCATTTCTCTAAATCTAATCACTTTCTATTCTGTAAATTGTAGCTATTCATATACTTGTTGTTTTCTCCCACGATGCTAAAATCTCCTTGCGAAAAGAGATTATGATGACATGATCTTTGTATTTCTTGTCATGTGTGTTTAATGAACAAATAAATTTGGAATTTTGGAATATTTGTTATTTCTTAGAAAAGTACACACATGTCCCCGGCATAATTGCTCCCTACAATATCTGCAGAGCCACTACCATGAACGGCTTTTCAGTAAGCAGTTAAAAAGTACTGCCCCAGCCATTCACTGAGATTCAAATGTATATATGTAAATTTTTTTTTAAAGAAGGAGAGAGAGAAATGCAATCCATTTCTAGACCATTCACCCTTTTCAATATACTCTTCCTAACATCCACAGGAAAATGTTTTCTAGAGAGAGGACTCAAATATTCATTAAGAATTGTATTTCAGAATGATGCTGTTTAACTGATGTTCTACTATGTATGTTTTGTCAATTCCTGGTTTATATTTCCAGAAATCTCTTTATCCTTTATAAGAAAATCCGTCGTATTCAGAGTGTTAGCATCTGAGTGTCGTAAGAATGTCGTAAGTCAGAGCAGGAGCCATAGATGTAAAACTAAAAAGAGCACTTCACTAATATAAAACTGTTTGTCTAGATTGAAGCACTGTATTTTAATTTCTTTATATCACACAATATCCAGAATAGTGGATAATACTAAAAAGCTTTAAAATTGAAGAAGTATTTCTGAAGTACATTCAGGGTGGCATGAGAAATCTAGCTGCAGCTTCATCTTTTGCTGATTTCTTATTTCTCTATACCTGTAGAAGTGCTTCTCAATGTGCCTGGCTTCGAGGTTGTCTTTCAGGTTTACCAGGAGGGGCAGTTGAAAGGCAAGCATTGTAAAAGGAAAAGTATTCACCCTTTTATCTACAGAATTAACGTCAGAGACAGGCTTTTCATCCTAATATAAGGAGGATGAAAGCTTTCTCAATTGTTGTTAGCCCATGAGGAACTAGTTAGCAAAAACTTTGCAGTCCACTTTTAATGGTAATTTAAAAAGTCATATTTTACAGAGGTGAAACAATTAAAATCCCTGGGTTCAGCAAATGCATACAAATAAATACATTAAAAATAGTATGTGTGTGCCAATGTATGTAGCGTTTCAATGTTAAATACATTATTTCACTAGACAGTGAAGGAGAGATTTAAAAAATTAATTAGATAAGTTGCAGGGAAAACACGGGAAAATACAGAAGAAAATATACAACTTTTTATTTGTAATGTCACATCTAACTATCCTCCTGAGAATAAGCCCGAGAATTAACACAGATTTAGAAATGCTTTCGGTTTAAAAAAAAATGGAATAAGATAAAATAAAAATTAAAAGTTTTGTTAAATAATGACTTTATAAACAATAAACCGAGCACAAAGATAGAATATATGCTTAAATAACCAGTTTTCACATACAGATCTAAAACATTCATAACCTCTATTATGTGTAATTGCATTGTTCACAGAAGGTGCCTTTTGCTTTTGCTTCCATCTTGCTTCATGCTGTGTTCGTAACTCAGGTACCCATGCTTGGCACCTCCCTGCCTCTAAATATTTTTGTCCTTGTGTCATTTGACCAAATTATTCCCCAAATTATAACTTCTCTCAATTGCTGCCTCTCTCTCTCTTCTTCCTTTCAAGTTTCATCCCAAATCCTAAATCTTCCAATAACTTCTAATCATCCTCATATAGAAGTATTCTAACCACAACATAAAATCTACACATCCTTAAATACTCAAAGAAAGCAAAGTTCAACAGAAAGAACATGTCTTTTAGACTTAAAAAAATCCTCTTCTCTAAGTGGAAGTTTTAATGACACCTGTGATCCAGATTAGGATCAGTAAAACATATACTATTTTATTTAAAATATTTTTTAGCTATCTAAAGTCATAATAAACAACATTAAATTTAATATGTACTTGCTAGAATTTAGGTGCAAAAAATGCAATTAGTCAAGGAAGTGGCTTTGTTTTTTTTTTTTTTTTTTTTTTTTTAAAGCACCATTTATTGATAACTAAGTATATTCCATGTAGTGATAAATCAAATTATTTGCCTACAAATCTTCTTTCTCCTGCCACTGACTTTGGGCTGGGCCATGTGACTTGCCTTGCTAAATAGAATGTGGGTGGGAGTGACAGAGTGCCTATATCAAGCTAAGATTTGGGGGCATGGCGATTTCTGCCTGCCCTCTTTGAACTTCTACCTCCTGCCATCAGAACAGCATACCCAGGTAGCTGTTGCTCTTTGGTTTAAGTATGTCTGAATTGACCTAAACCCTGGAGTCTAATCTAGTCCTGCTGAGGCCAGCCAAGACCACAGCCAATCTGCCAGATATACAAATACCAAGTAAATGTTTCTATAAGCCCCCGATATTTTTTGTTAATGTATTACTGGGTTTCTTTCATTATTGATTCCTGTATTTTTACTCTCCTCTCACTGACTAGATCAGATAAACAGTAAGTAAATTGCAGTGACAAAGTGATAATTGTTTAAGATTTGCTTCTGTCTAAAAGGTAAATTACTCCTTTTTTATTGATACACACACAATAATTGTACATATTTATGGGATACATGAGATATTTTGTTTGATAAATTCATATAATGTGTAATACCCAGAGTATCTAGAGCTGTCAGTTGCACAAACAGACATGAATGCCCAACAGATGTTTCTGTAAGTCCTTAGAGAAACATTAAGCTTATGTTGTTGTTGTTGTTTATTTTTTTGAGATGGAGTCTCACTCTGTCATCCAGGCTGTAGTGCAGTGATGTGATCTCGGCTCACTCCAACCTCTGCCTCCCAGGTTCCAGTGATTCTGCTGCCTCAGCCTCCCGAGTAGCTGGGATTACAGGAGCTCACCACCACACCTGGCTAGTTTTTCAATTTTTAGTAGAGATGGGGTTTCACCATGTTGGCCAGACTGGTCTTGAACTCCTGACCTCAGGTGATCCACCTGCCTTAGCCTCCCCAAGTGCTGGGATTACAGCTGTGAGCCACCTCACCAGGCCGAAACATTAATATTTTAATGTCTGTTGAACAAAACTATCACATCGAAAGACTGATAAATACTTTCATATTTAATGTACCAATCTTATAAAAACTGTGTGAAATAAATATTATTGAGGTTCACAGAGATTGTGACCTGAACAGAATTTATTTTTGTTTGCTCATTTAATTTTTAAGTTTGAGGATATATGCGCAGGTTTATTATACAGGTAAACTTGTGTCATGAGAGTTTATTGTACAGATTATTTCATTACCCAGGAATTAAGGCTAGTACCCATTAGTTATTTTTCCTGATTCTCTCCCTCCTCCCATCCTCCATGCTCCTACTGGATCCAGTGTCTGTTGTTTTCCTCTATGTGTCCATGTTTTCTCATCAATTAGCTCCCACTTATAAATGAGAACATGCAGTATTTGATTTTCTGTTCCTGTGTTAGTTTGCTAAGGATAATGGCCTCCAGCTCCAACCATGTTCCTGCAAAGGACATGCCCTTGCTCTTTTTTATGGCTGCATAGTATTCCATAGTGTATATGTACCACATTTTCTTTATTCAGTCTACCATTGATGGGCATTTAGGTTGATTCCATGTCTTTGCTATTGTGAATAGTCTGAACACAGTTTGATGATAAACCTTTTCCTCAAAGCCCCTGTGCTTGCCACATCCTCCCTCTTCTTGCTACCAAGCCTGTCTCACCTTCGGTCCTTTGTTTTTCAGGAACAAGTATATTTTGAAAATATAAAAATGATCTTGGAAGCAGGGAACAGTAAATAAGAAATAGCAAACTAAAGCAAACTAATAGAGAAGATGCAGGCCGAGTAGTCTGTTTTAAAGTTTCTAAATCTTACTAATGGCTAATACCCTCATTAGTGACTTAACTTTGGACAACTTTTATTGTCATAAAATCATAAGCTAACATCATATTTTAAGAAATAAGCCACATGATTTTTTGAAAAAAGGCCTTGAAAGAGTGGTTCAAACTAAGTGGGATTCTTGAGTTTGGAAGGATCTGGTGGTATAAAAAGGCACATACACTTGACTGAAGACGAACAATACAAAGCATATAGTCTCAAATCCAAGGTAAGACATATTTCTTGATAATAGAAAAGGAAAAATGAAGTACAAAGCCTTTCTGCCACGAACAATATTATATAAAGGAATTCATGTTCGAAAACGTAGGGTCACGCTTGTGCCAGGAAGGAAGAAGTAGGTGTGTGTGTTTTGAGAAGTGAAGAGTGGCTTATAGCCAGATGGCAGACAGAATGGGTGAAGAAAGAATCAGAAGAATTCAAGACACATTTCTTGGTTTGCCAAAGCAGCAGTCTATCCACGTTTATTCAAAATTTAATACTTTAAATTGAGGTGAAATGGTAACTTTAATTATACATTTGGAACATTTGAAAATTAAGATTGCCTGTAGTTATAAAAAGAACATCTGGAAAGGAGCATGTAAGAAAAACCATTACTTCTGCAAATCCCATAAGAAAGATTTGATTTCTATTTTAAATTAATAGCTTACCTGTTAGTAACAATTCAACTCACAGACCGTCTATTAATAAGATGAAGTGCTGGTCCCACATATTGAAAAAATTGCCTTTATCAGACCAGTTTTCCTATTCCACTTCTGGTTTCTCACCATTTGTTTAACGTCTGCCCTTGGCTCACTTTGTTAAACCAAGGGATAGGAATAGAATTAAAGAAATGCAAACATGAAGGAAAAGAATATAAAGTCATATAATAAACTCTTTCTTTTACTGTTACCCCTTTTACTATTCTATCCACAATCCCCCTCTCTTACTATCTTAAAAGACAAATTTTTGTTTGTGATGGTCCACTTTACTTTTAATACTAACAAGTTTATATCTTAAAAATCTATTTAACTAAAAATCTTTTGCTGAAAAAGGGTTTTTAGCTATTTAATTTGGTAAAATATACCTTGCTACTGATCTTCAGTTTGTGGCATAACCCTGGCGTCACTGTACTACTGTGGCTGTCTAAGGGAGAATATAATGTCCTTAGACAGAGGCAGCTCTGTCTTGGTATTTCATGAATACTCAGTCATTATGTCTTACTGATTCATAAGTCTACATGACTTTGGTTGCTTTTCATTGGTAATCAGCACCATGAAAATACCTGCAGAGCGTTTCAACAAACCTCTAGAAATGTATTTTATTCATCAATTTAGTTTTCACTTACTCATCTATTTTACAAAAACATGGCAAAAGCCTTTGGATGATTATAAAAAGGAGCAACTTTGAATTATTATTAGTACAATTATAGATAAAAGGTGTAGTAAAAGAAAATTTTCTTCACTCATGTTTGTGGAAAAGTAAGCAAGCACAAGTAAAAAAATTCACCACTACATTCATGTATAAAATTCACTAAGCCAAATTATTGGCAAAATATTGTCAATTTTTAAAATTAAAACTGCCCTAATTTTAAGAGGTTTCTGTCAAGAAAGTGTCATAATTCACTTTGACTCGCTCTGTTCTCAAATGTAAGGATCATGTCTTTCATAACTATGAGAGAATAGTGAAAGCCAAAGGTTGGTCTAGTCTTGAAGTTTAACCACAGGAGATAATGTCTGAAAAAATAAAATGTGCTCAAGATATCAATTTCATTATTACATGAATTTAATTATAACAAACCTGAAGGCCATCATGCCTGCTAAGGACAACTACCAACACTGGTTCCATATTCTGAAGAATTATTTCCACCTATTTTGCCAGCTTCACCAACACTATTTTCTTTCTATTTCATTGCTATTTCAAGATTTCCAGTACAAGAAATAACCTTTGTTTCTGGACTCAAGTCTGATAGAATCATAGTTTAACCAATATAACTTAATGAATTCAAGAGAATGGAGGACTCAAAACTCATGGATATTGTCTATGTCCTTTTCTATGTTTTTATAGCTAAATTATTCCTTTTCTAAATAGAAAAATAAGTTTACAAATAAAATTCAGCCAATTAACTTTGTATTTATTGCATCTAAAAGTTGAGTATTTAGAACTCTAATGAAAGAACCTTCCACTTGATTGGGCTTCCAATGGAATTGTTAACACTACTTTGGATGAAATTTGTGGATTAGTTCCTGAAGCTGCCTGAGGTGGGGTTCTCAGGAGTCTTGACAGAGTGATGGTCTTTTGACCACTATCAAGACCAACTACTTCCCCTGTCACAGATACTAATAGAATAAAGGGAAAGAAGGAAAAAATCACCAGGGAAATGCAGCTTTTGATGAGATGAATGATTCAACTGTCTGATTATAAAACTGGGCCCAATGGCTTCCACCCCATTGCTCTATCTAGATAGAAGATTTCCACATATATTTTAATTGTTTTTTATTGATTCTAGTTTATGGAGGTAAAATTTTTATAATGTATGATCTGATTTCAATTCTTTCCATATATCAAAGTCATATTCTTTACAACCTCTGAGGCCAAAACAGGACAAAGTCCTTCTAGAAAGACACCAACTCTCATCAATTCTATGATTGACCTGGACAAACTTTGAAGAAATGAAACGATTCTAGTTGCACATTCAGAAGATTTTTGAATTTTTGATTTGGAAAAAGTAGAAAACAAAGTCATTAACAAAAGTAGGTCACTTGAATGAGGTCTTCTCCTTTGGTCAAGACACAGAACGATAAGCTATTAGGAAAAGAGTGCCTATACCACAGATTGTACCACGGTTGACAAAGCTTGGTGGAATTTCTTTTATTAAGGGGCACCTCCAGCAGGTTTTCTAAGACTCTATTTCTCCAAGATCAGCTTTTTAAAGGAATCAAATCTATAACTGAGCACCATGATCAACCAGATCATTTTCATGTGTCTTTTTACAGAAGTTTATTGCCCTTTGAAGTGTTCAACAAGTTAAGAATGCAGCAGTAAGTTGGCAGGAAGCCACTCTGTAGATAGTATCCCATGATGATTTCTGCACAATTAAAGATGGTAGCTAAAGGTGCTTACAGTGTGACCTGAAGAAAAAATAGCCAATACTGTCCCATGTGCTTGGCTGCATTTTATTAACAATGTTCTCTCTACCTGCTTGGCATATAATAGATGTGGCTTTTTTTTTAAAGTAGTAGACTGATCCATTCTTAAACGGTGCTGTGAGTAATTGCCTTCATTGTGGAAAAACAGATTTGCAGATTTATTTCATATCACAAATAAAAATAATACCAATTCCATTGAATACCCTCATGAAGGAGTGCTGAAAACTTGTAGGATTAATGTAGGAAGAATTATCTTTTTACTGTCAGGAAATAAAATAATTTCTTAAACAAGATGAAAAAAACACAATACTCCAAATAAAATTATACATTTAGCAATGATAAAAATAAATAGCTTTGGTATAATAAAAGAAATCAAAAACAAAATTGAAAGACAAACCACAGATTAAAATAATAAAAGATCAAAAGATAACATATCAATGACAGGTTTGTATTCACAATCAGCAAGGTACCTCAAAAATCATTAAGCAAAACACAAATGACCCAACAGGTGAAACTGGTCAAAGAATAGAAGGATAAAATTGAATGACAAAAACTTGTGAAATGTACTACTTCATTAGTAATGGGAGAAATTCAAATTAAAATAATGAATAGCAATATCAGTTTCTGGCCAGGATGTATAGAAATATGGACTCCCATTCTGACATGACGGGGACTTGCCATATGCTGGGAATCTGCAAAGCACATCCCATTACTTATAGACAGTTGTATACGAGTAAATAAACTATAACACATGCAAGAGACAAATACACATCAGCATAAACTGGAGGTTGCCTTTAGGAAGGATAATAGAGTGACAGAGGAATATAAACAGTGGAGACAGTAACAAAGAAGCTTTGTCTGCATCTGATACCTTTTAAATTGAGAGACACAGAGAGACAGAGAGACCTAAACCATGAGTATAACTGTTGGATTGTGCATCTTCTTCAGCCTTCTTACCACTACCCTTTAGTAGTCTCCTCTGAAATCTCATGTCTTAATATATCTATAAATACTCAAACCAAATTGGGGTAATGATTATTATTCCATTTATCATACAATGAAACAAAGTGGGAGCCATTAATTGACTTGCTCAAAGCTAGCAATAGAGGCAGTCGGAATTAGAACCTAGACTTGATATGTCACAAGAACATTTTCTGTCAAGGCATCCTACCAGCTACATCTAATGATGAACCTAGGGAGGGACTAGCAAGCAGCATCTGTGGTGCAGAGGGAAGGCAGTGGTGTGCATTCAGACAAGAATTCCAGTCCAGGCTCTGCCATATATACTCTTATGGACTCAAAAAGTTACATGAGCTCTCTGAGTCTTAGTTTACTCGTCTCTAAAAGAGATCCAGTAACACCTGCAGAGTGGTTGTAAGGGTCAAATGTGATGCTAAATATAATGTACTTTACCAATGCATGACTACAGATGAATTACAGACTGGTTCTCCAGAGGGACAGAACTAATAGGATGTTTGTACATACGAAAGGGTGTTTATTAGGGGCCCAGCACAGTGGCTCACGCCTGTAATCCCAGCACTTTGGAGGATTGAGTTGGGGGGACACGCTGAGGTCAGGAGTTTGAAACCAGCCTGCCCAACATGGTGAAACACCATCTCTACCGAAAACACAAAGCTTAACCAGGTGTGTTGGTGCGTGTCTGTAATCGCAGCTACTCGGGAGGCTGAGGCACAAGAATTGCTTGAACCCAAGAGGCATGGGTTGCAGTGAGTGGAGATTGCACCACTTCACTCCAGCCTGAGTGACAGAGGGAAATTCTGTCTCAGAAAATAAAAAATAAAATGGGAGTTTATTAGAGAGAATTGGCTCATACAATCACAAGACGAAGTTCCACGATAGGCTGTCTGCAAGCTCAGCCCCAGTCCAAAAGCCTCAAACGCAGGCAAACCAACAGTGCAGCCTTTTGTCTATGACTGAAGCCCGGAAAGCCCCCGGCAAACTACTGGTGTAAGTCCAGTAGTCCGAAGGCTGAGGAATCTGGAGTCTGATGTCCAAGGGCAGGAGGAACAGAAGGAAACATCCAGCAGGAGACAGATGAAAGCCAGAAGACTCAGTAAGACTCAGTCCTCTTTCTTCCAACTACTTTGTAATAGCCACACTGGCAGCCAATTTGATGGTGCCCACCCACATTGAGGGTGAGTCTTCCTCTCCCAGTCCACTGACTAAAACACCCTCACAGACACACCCAGAAACAATACTTTATCAGCTATCCAGGCATCCTCCAATCCAATCAAGTTGACACCTAAAATTAACCGTCGAAAAGATGAAGTGATCTCTTCTGATTAGGAATTAGCAGTCCTAAAATCCCCATTGCCTAGCACAGTGCCTTGCACCTAATAAGCATTCAATAAATATTTGTTGATGGTGATGTTGACCTTGTCCACACAGAACATTGGAAGTCAACCAGATCTGGCAGCGCTCTGTCAAAGTCCCATACAAATACATTACCCTACAAAGGAGTAAAAGATCCCAGGCTAGTACAGAAAAGTAATATAATGCATTAATCTGTCACTGCATGAAACTCTTCTATGATACCTGATCTTTTAGTCTTTGGATGAGTATGCCTCCTTATATAACAACAACATTGTAATATTTTCTAAAGGGATGAAAGATAATGTTTGTCCTTCAGCATCAAAGAAACCATTCCTAAGGCAGACAGCTAGCAATAACTATGTTTAGAAGAGACTGTGAACTAAACATATTTCTCTAATTCTAAACTTGACAGTTAGCTGCCCAGCTCCATTCCTCTTTACCCAGTAATCTCTAGGGCTACTTCAATATCACTGGATGAGAGGGAAAGTGTGAGGAATGGGAAAACAGCACACAAAGAGTCAGAGTTCTTAACTGACTGTTATCAAAATACGATATTTTGCAAAGTTTGTAAAAACATAAGACCAGATGAACATGTTGTTAATTCCTTTCCTGGAGTCCTGGAAAGGGCTTGTGCAGGTGATGGGCCCTGAAGCTTCATCTTTATCAGCCTCAGGGTTAATCTGCCTCTGTCTCTCTTCTGAGCAGCGCTCTCCATTGTGTGTCCCCTAAGTGCCCAGATACTCCAAGGGAGAGGCAAAGTAGCTGGAAATAAAGGGTTAGGGAGAGGAGGAGCATCCCTCCCTGTGCCACAGGTGAGTTCCTATTGGCCTAGTAATAATTTTGGTTGACAAGCCTGCCTGAAAACTGGCGAGAATTTCAAGTCTCCTCTCCAGTGGAAACTGTAGAAGAGAACACTCCCTTCCTGCCAAAGCTCATGGTCTTCCACTGTTAAAGACATTAAAATCCAAATGCCGTCTCATTGATGTTTAAAGTAAATTAGCCTGACAGAAGTGGCTTCTATTATTTTTTGAAGAGAATTTCATGACTCTGTGATAATGCATTAGGTATTTTGGAAGATGCTTCAACACTCTGAGGCTAGAGCGGTCCTGCTGGCACTAGTAAAGCTGTGTGCTACTACCCTGGGCACTAAAGGGAAGGTATGGATGCAACACAGGTGAATTTGCTTTCCTGTTGAGCCTCCATGAACAGATCCTTCCATGTGCTACATGGAACCTGGCAGCTTAAAGAATCACGGCATGCCTAGAGCAAAATAACATATATGTTATTATAACCAGTGAGTATATTTGGCACAGAGAGAAATAGGGCTCAATGTGAAATCTAGTTCTCCTTCGCCTTTCTATCTGTGCCACAAAGAAGAAGGAACTGGAGGTTCACATAGGGACAGCTTCACAGAGAAAGCAACTTAAAAAAAAAAAAAAGCCCTTAAAACCAAACCACAACCATCCTCACACTAACCTGGCCCTGTGGAGCCCTAATTCCAGTAACACCCTTGGATTGCATCCACTCTTCCCAAGGCTGTCTCCCAAGACGGAACGAGCTGAGGAGTGCCTTTTTGCTCAAAAGGGAAGCTGAAGAACAGCATTCAGCAACGTGGTTCTTGCAGGCAGATGAGCCAAGCAAACAGCTCGGACAAGCAGACTAGTTCTTTCTAATTCACTAATTAACTGGCCTCAGATTGATGGGATACCATACCGCAGAGTCACCAAAATTTGCCTTCTCCCAATATAGCCTCTGAAAAAAAAAAAAAAAAAAAAAAGTTCTATATTTAAATATAACAGGTGCATTCTAAGTTACACCTGTATATTTATGATTCCATATTTCATATATTTTCCATAATTCTAATATTTAATGTAGTCAGGCAATTCATTATTTAAAGGACATAGAGAAATGCAACAACCTCAATAAGCATCATATCTACCATGGAAATGAGTCCAAATATGAGACAGACCAGGCTGAAATCAACATTTTCCTCATGGTTTAAATTGAAGAATAATCACTGACACATTTTTGGATGAGTTCATTTAAGATTACATGGTGTATACTTGGTAATAAAACTGAAAAAAATCAGAAAAATGTATATGCCACATTATCTCTTTCCTCCATTCAGGTGACAACTCCAAAATATTTGCATATTGGCCATAAGTGGATTTACATGTGTTATATTTATTAAGATATTGTAAAAGCCAAAGGGAAATGTTCATAAACATCACTCAATAACACTTAATCTTTTTAATGATTAAATGATCAAAATGGCATCAGTGCAATGAAAAAAAAAAGCAATTATAACAATAACTAACTTGAGGCCATTAAGCTACCTTCTAACTAACATTCTCTTTCTTCTATGGTTTTATCCCAACTACATCAACAGTTCACTTAATTTCTTCAGGAAAGGAAGGTAATTTAAAAAGCTATTTGGTCCTGAAATACTTATTTCTCTTACTTAATGCAATTTAGAAATCTTAATATTTCTTACCTTTATTTATATAAATACAAAGTCAAACTTTGAAATGCCAAAAAACACATTCACATAAAACTGTAGGTAGTTTTCAAACATTTTATGTTTATATAATTTTTTAAAAGATAAACAGATCAAGTAAACAGAGACTAGATAGATTGCTCCCTCTTCTGGTAAATCTACGTATTTTAAAACAAAAAGCATTTTAAAATGAAGCATTTAGTTCACTGTAGATTTAATCATAAAAGGATATAAATGTCACTATAAACTATTTAAAATAGACTATAGTTATTAACAGAGCCCCCAAAGTGGGACCTTAGAGAATAGCTTTAAAATAGGATCTTTGAGGGCTAAAGTTAAGTTTTCTTGCCTTTGGTAAGTAGTGGAAATTTTTTACCCAAAGAACACAAGAAGCATTTCCTTGACTACTATTCTTGCACATAATTATGATTCAGATTAAAATTCAAGATATTTGGGAAGCAGTAGACGCTGGCTGTGGGGAGAGCGGGGGGAAAGGGAGTAAACTACTGAAGTAAAAATATGCTTTTCTACTCATTTATAAAGAAGTTGAAAGAAACATATTACCACGACTCACTTTCCCCTGAAGTTTTGTTTATTTAACTTTGCCTCTTGCTCAGTAAGACAGATTAGGAATGAAGATAACCTGACGTAACATGTTATAACCAAAGGAAAGAAACCAAGCACTTTGGAAGAAATTATGAAAATTGATTTTTTGTTATTTTTCTCCTCTATCTTGTATTGACTGTTGCTATTACTGAGGGCCATTCATTTATGAAGGAATGATGGTCTAAAGTAAATTTGTAAATCACTGATTTAGAATTTGTGTGTGTGTGTTTGTTTTTCAGAGAATTAAGATTGTAAGTGGTGGTGCGTGTCTTTGCTAGTTCTTAAAAAGTCTAATAAACATGTACCAGAAAAGAAAAATGATCACTTTGATGCTTTGTATCGTCAATTAGGGAAATGCTTTGACAGACTACTTTGGAGGAGGTATTGCAGGAGCTGTGAGGATTTAGTCCACAAAGAAACCTGAACTGCCAGATTAGAAGTGTGCAGTGTGTTGCATAATAGGTAAGGAACTGGGAGAGTGACAATAGAAGGCCCGTGCATTATAGCAGAAGACCAGAAGCTGGTGGAAAGATGGGCAAAGTGACTGCCCCAAAGTCAAAGAAATAAAGAACTTATAAGAACAATGATGTATCGTTTTGTAAAACCCCTTTATTTTCCCCCAGCCTTGATCTAAAATAGCAGGAGAGCTGGCGCCCCCTGGAGGACCATTTTTGAAATTTGTTAGGGTTTGTGGTGTGAGTGTGGCGGGGGCGGGGGGAACCTATTACTTACCTTCATGGTTTGGTTGCGAGGTGGGGAAGATGCTCTCGGCCTAGTGTGGCTAGTGGCCAAGGATGCCAGACAACAGTGAACGCCCTTATTCCAGCTGAGCTCCTGAGGTATTTTCCTAAACAAAACATGCTCTTCCTTTCAGATGTAAAAACATTTTCTTCAAACAGCTACATTTACTATATCTGCATGTTGATTCATCTTTTAAATCTGATTTAAGAACCTTACTATTTGTGACTTTGTTTCTAAAAACCAAAACCAAACAAAAAAGAGAGATAAAGAAGCAAGAAGAAAGAAATGCAGATTCTCTCTGTGTGTGTATGTGTGTATATATGCCTAAAATAAGTCTTTGGCCATTATTTTCGATTGTTAAATATAAAAATGTGATAAAAATATTTAATTGAATGTTTGAGAGTAGACTTTAAAACTTAGCTCACAAATGGAGGTTCACGGTTCATTGTGAGCTAAGTTTTAAAATCGTTACTTTTTTCCTGTTACTTTTTAATCTTGACAAAGAAACCTGTCACGCTTAAACATTCTACAAAGAAACAGTTTTAAAGCTGGCAAAAAAAATATATTGCACTTTTAAGATTTTTAATGAAAATTTTGAAAATTGTAAACACATTGAGTGGAGTATTTTGAAAAATCTCATTAAAAGAAGAAAGTTCTAGTTGACACTGATAGAACAGCACAAATAAATTGTAGTGAGCTCCATATTGCTGGAGAAAATTTAATATTATAATTATCCAAGACATTATTAGGACATCTTAGGATGGAGGGAAATACAAATTATGTCATCTCTGTGGCCCTTTTATGATATTTTGTTCAATATTTGATATTATAGATTTTTGATTTAATTAAAAAACTGAATATATGAAATTGATAAAGGTTTTTATGTATTAAAATATATTAATAGAATAGTTTCTTTTTAAATGTGTAATGATATGCAGTAGATTTTCTTAAAGTGAATAAAATTACCACTGGTTTATCAATAAAGTTGTTAGTTTAAAAATGTCTGTCTGACTGAGAATTTTTATAGGTTTTGTTTTAGAAAATTAGATGTGAAAATTTATAAATGTTGGTTAGTAAATACTGTGTTCTCATGTGGAGGCTATTAAAAACTATGATCTTTGGACTTAAAAATCCATATGAACTTAAATAAGAGGTTAGGATATTAATTTGAAATAGAGATGGAACATACTAGCCAACTTTTACAGAAAGCGTTAATTGAGCTAAAAGATAACCTTGAAAGCAAAGTTGAATTATCAAACATTTGAATCTAGTGAAGGCTTTCATATACACATTTTTGGAAAAAAAAGTAGCATTTTTATTTTTATAATACCTGACAAGTTTTTCACAGATGTACTGCAGCTACGGCAAAACAGATGTAACCAACTAAATATGAATAACAGAGGTGACTGGAGACTCTTTCCATCATGTGAATGAAATATTAAATCCAGGGATCTCATAACATTTCGTTAATGAGGCTAATAAAAGTTTTAAAATGTTTCATATCATTATCATACTAAATACCTGACATGTATTATAGCACAATTGTGAGTAATATATTTTGTTACAACTATATATTTAAGACACATTTTTGTGTTGTGCATTATTTTTTAATCTTTCCCTAATATGGTCCCTAGAGGTTTAGAACATAGACTCTTGTATCATTTCATCTTTGTTCCACCCTAATGTCTGTTTCCTATCAAATACTGAATATACAGTGTTTAGGTTAGTTTTAAGAACTAAAGACTCAATGATTGCCTTGACACATGGTGTGATTTTAGACAGAAAAATACTTGCTATCAAAAACTCGTCTCATAACATAATGTCAAGAATTCGATGCTTAAATTTGAAAATAAAGTCCGGTATATTTGCAAGAATATTATACTTCCTTTTTTCTCCCCTTCAGCAGCTATTAATTTTCTTGGAACAATAGTCTTACCCCAATTATTTTCATTTTTATCTTATTACATACAAATTACTTTACTTTGTTAATACTTTTTCTGAAACTTATACTTTTCTACTGATTGTTGTTATTCTCTTCATCCCAAATGTCTTATTAAAAATATGTTCAACAATCATCGAAACACCTCATTTTTTCTCCTAGTGTAGTCAATTCAGAGTATTAATTGAAAGAAATGCAATTTGTTTGTTTGTTTGAGACGGAGTCTCAATTTGTTTGTTTGTTTGTTTGTTTGTTTGTTTGTTTGTTTGAGACGGAGTCGCCCAGGCTGGAGTGCTGTGGCCGGATCTCAGCTCACTGCAAGCTCCGCCTCCCGGGTTCACGCCATTCTCCTGCCTCAGCTTCCCGAGTAGCTGGGACTACAGGCCACCGCCACCAAGCCCGGCTAATTTTTTGTATTTTTAGTTGAGATGGGGTTTCACCGTGGCCTCCATCTCCTGACCTCGTGATCTGCCCGCCTCCGCCTCCCAAAATGCTGGGATTACAGGCATGAGCCACCATGCCCAGGCTCAGAAATCCAGTTTTATCATAAAGTACTTTCCTTTCCTTTTTCTTGCTTTATAATGAGGATGCCATATTGATTAACTATTAAATATTCAAGTTAAAATTCAGTGGTTTGGGATACTAATCAGCAGCTAAAAGAAACATACTATCGATTCACACCAAAACATTATTAAAAACGTAACCAATGCTTTAAGTTTTAACCAAAACTTTCCCTCATTTTATGTAGTAGTTGTATCCCTGGAAAAATTCAGTGTATATTAAAACTGTATAAAAATATTCTGTTTTTATCAAAGAGAAAGATTCTCGTTCACATAATTATGAGCATAGTTTTCACTTGTGTGAAAGCTTAAGAGGTTTGAAACATATGCATGATCTGGAAAATTATTCGCTATGAAGGATGGCGAACCTTTGTGACTTTATATCAAATTTCTTTTCCACTTTTGAAGCTGATTTTCATACCCCTGATATTTAAGTTTAATGCCTATATCTGATATAGACAATCATGACACAGTAATTTATGTAAAATTTTAGTTACTACTTCAAATTTAAAAGTTAACAACATTAACAAGACAATTGATGTGCAATTTCCCAACTATTAGTTTGGTTTCAGATACAGGAATCTATGACACCTAATTAAAGTATTTAACTTTTCAAATCTAGTTTGGGAACATGTCTCAGCAACTGGGTGCAGCTAGACATGTCTATAAAATGTTAGAGATAAGTAAACTGGGCCCCTGTTTACACATCTTTGAGATTTCAGGGATTAAAAATATATCTAAAGTATTTACTACTGTGCCTGACTTATAAAAAGGCACAATAAAGCAGTAAATTATTACTGAAGATAATTTCAGGAGGCATATTTAAACTCAGAATGTATATGAAGTTATTCCTGAAATATAGTAAAAATCATTTTTTTCTTATCCAAAGCCAGAATAATTTGAGCAAGAAAATAAATAATGTAGATGTGAATAGACTCAACTTATAAAATAAATATTCATGAGTCCATACTGATACAAGTGTTTGAATAAATAAGGGATACATTTATTATGTTAGATAAATTAGATTATATTAGACAAATTAGATTATATTCGACAAATATCACAAGCAGAAAAATTAAAAATAATTCATTTAGATACTCTGCCCTCAGGGAGCTAGAGCACAACGTCCCACTTCTTAAGTGTGGACTGCAGACAGTAACTGTCTTCCAAAGACAACAGTATGGAAAGAAGTATAGGAAGAGTAGCTTTAACCTGGAGAAACCTGACAAATACTGCCTCAACCATGTAATCTAGGTCAACATCAACAATTACAAATCACACTGAACCCATTTGCCCTTGATAAGATGTGATGAAAATGGCACCCCACCTCTGTGGTCTTCTTTTCAAAATCATATCACCCCAGGATAATCAATAGGAAAATATCAGACAAATCTTTAAAAAGGACATTCTACAAAACATCTGACCCAGTACTCTTAAAACCTGTCAAGGTCATGAAAAATAACAAAGTCTGAAAAACTGTTGCAGCCTACATAGGAGACGACGAAGACATGATGCTAAATGTAAAGTAATTATCTCAGATGTGACCCTGGAACTGAAAAAGAAGACTAGATAACTCAGGAAATCTGATTCAGTACAGACTTTAGTTAATCCTAATGTATCAATATTTGTTCATTAATTACAACAAATGTAATTTGTTAATAATACAGGAAACTATGTACGGGGTATATGGGAACTCTTTGTGCTATCATCACATTTTCTTCTTATAAATCTAACACTGTTGTGAAGTAAAATGTTTATTTTAAAATGTCTTAAATTAGAGCTTTTTTTTTTTTTTTTTTTAAATGACATAATCCAATGAAACGAACCAGAGCATCTTAGAGAACTGACATATCAAAAACCAGAAAATATTAAATGTATGATTAACTTGAAGCATTTGTTTTGACAGGAAGTTACAAAACAACCACCACCACACAAAATATGGACGGGAACATGTCAGAACACAGGAACCAACCTGAAAGAGCTTCTAATGGCCAAAGCTAGGATGATTTCAGCAACCAATGAATAATAATAGTATTGGATCCAACTAATTAAAAATTAAAATCAATATGCACAATTACAAAATTGTTATAAGTAAATTATTGAATAAGTAAATAAATGGGGTGGGGAGGGAAAAATTTCAAATAATACGTTTCAATAATTTTCATTTCTAGGCAATAAAGCTTAATTCCCCTCTTTCTGAGTGTGAGTTGGAATTAACAACTTACTTCCAAATAATAGAATATGGAAAGGGAGAAATACTAATTTAACAGTGGAGAAACTTGGCAGACATCACCTTAACACCTAAGTGATCAGTGTTAACACCACCAGCACTGAGTCGTGTTGATATTAGGTACCCAAGTAACTAATATGATGTAGAGAGGGGCACTTTACTCCTGTGGTGTTTTTCCCCTAAACCATAATACTATGTAATCATAAGAAAACATCAGACAAACTCAAATACAGAGACACCCTACAAAATATCTGACTGGTACTCTTCACGACACTCCAAAATCACACAGAAAAAGAAAAGGCTGAAAGGTTACAATTCAAAGGAGAAAAAGGAGATATGCTGAGTTAAATGCGATGTGATATCCTGGATAAGATCCTGAAACAGAAAAGGGACATTACAGGAAAACTGATGAAATCCAAATGCAGTCTGTAATTTAACCAATAGTATTGTATCAATGATATTTTCATAATTTTGAGAAATGTACTGCAGATACGTAAAATGTCTACATTAGGGGAAAATCAGTGCTATATGAGATATGTGAGAAGTTATATAAGAATTCCACATACCATCTTTGAAACCTGTCTGTAAATCTTAAACTGTTACATAATGGCCGTCTTTTCAAAATAATCACACATATCAATGAAACTACTGACATTTTTAATTCAGACATGAAGAAATCAATAAAAAGAGGTGCAGTGGCTTTGCTTTTTGCCTCAAAACTATCTATTCACAGAAAAGAAAATTTCCAAAATGACACTTTCTGAAACGTCAGCAAAATCTTAGAAAAGTTGATAAAGAAATATTCGAAACAATTGTCCACACACATGTGGTTTTGTTATTAATGGATGAAATTAAGAGTTCAAATGTTTACTCAGAACAAGTCAAAAATGTAGCTACTATGGTAAACTCCAGATTTATTTAGTTGGTCAATTCTCATGAGATTTTTTTGAAGTGTAACTTTATCTAAGAATTACTCATATAAAAACTTCTGCAGAAATTTATTCCAGTTCTTCAGAAGGAAAAAAAAAAGTCAATGATTTTTAGAACTCTACCTCAAGAAAATTGTCACATAAGAATTATTTTAATTTTTAATTAAACTAATGAATCATGCACATAGATACACTTACCCAGCAATGAACACTAACAAAGAATCTGGAAACTATCCTTTTCACTCATGACCAATAGAAATACAGATTGCAGTATCTTTTACCAGCCGCGCAAACATCCACAGATTCAAGCCAAAATCATATGCTGTCTAGCATAACTTTTCTCATCATTGCTTTTCATGTACACATATTTCCAAAGCCTACTTGTTGTTCTTTCCTAAATTACTCATCAAATTTAGGGAATTGTTTTGACAACATGTGCATTTAGGAAAAACTTTAGAGTTTTGACAAAAAGAACTAGACCTATAAATTTACTAGGTAGGCACTGGAGTAATGCTTTACCTTTTCAACAGAGGAAGCAAGAAATTTACAACAGAAAACGTGTTGCACATTTTTTTTTTTCAAAAAGACAGGGACCAGGTGTGATCTTGCTCTCGCAGCACCATATATTAAAATTTGCCATTAACTTGTATATATATCTGGCAAATTCTCTCTTTCTCGTTTTCTCTGTGAAGAAAGAAATTAGAACACTTGGAACCTGTTAGATTGAGAATTGCCTACCTTACATAGAGACAATAAGGTTGCCTTGGTTTGCTTCAATCCATGAAAGAAAAGTCAGTACCAGTCCACTCTCTTTGGTCAGTACAAGGCACCTCTTGCTTTTAGGTTGAGAGATGATAATGAGAGCAATTGTAATAGGGCCATGAGGTAAATTAACAGGCAACCATAGAACCACTATCTTTTCACTGCTGTGATCCCAATCAGAGTAAGTACACGTTTGAAGTATTACAAAGGCATGCCCTTGGCAGAAAATATGGAAACAATGAGCTTCTTTGTGCTATAAATGTGACATTTTCTTACATAAAATAGTTACCATCTGCTTACCTCACAGGTATTAAATGATGGGATGGTGTGATTGAAAAGCTTGTATTCCTGAAGACCTTTGAAGACTTGTGCTTCATTCTTCATGTTGATATCTCTAATCATTTAATTTTCCAAGCTATGTTTAAATAAGGTATTGTTTTCCCAAATTATATAAAGAGATCTCTAGCTTCAGATTTTACAGAATTTTTAAGCAAATAAATTTTTGTTTAATAAATCCTAGGTTTGGGCTAGAGTTAGAGTGGACTTCGCCATGTGAACTGATCTTCTGTTATAGAACTTGCATGTTGCCTTTCGGCCGGAACCGCCATCTTCCAGTAATTCGCCAAAATGACGAACACAAAGGGAAAGAGGAGAGGCACCTGATATATGTTCTCTAGGCCTTTTAGAAAACATGGAGTTGTTCCTTTGGCCACGTATATGCGAATCTATAAGAAAGGTGATATTGTAGACATCAAGGGAATGGGTACTGTTCAAAAAGGAATGCCCCACAAGTGTTACCAAGGCAAAACTGGGAGAGTCTACAACGTTACCCAGCATGCTGTTGGCATTGTTGTAAACAAACAAGTTAAGGGCAAGATTCTTGCCAAGAGAATTAATGTGCGTATTGAGCACATTAAACACTCTAAGAGCCGAGATAGCTTCCTGAAACGCGTGAAGGAAAATGATCAGAAAAAGAAAGAAGCCAAAGAGAAAGGTACCTGGGTTCAACTGAAGCGCCAGCCTGCTCCACCCAGAGAAGCACACTTTGTGAGGACCAATGGGAAGGAGCCTGAGCTGCTGGAACCTATTCCCTATGAATTCATGGCATAATAGGTGTTAAAAAAATAAATAAATAAAAGACCTCAGGGCTGAAAAAAAAAAAAAAAACTTGCATGTTATGTAAGTAACCATGCATTGTCACTTTTAAATATATTTTGAAATTTATCAAACTAAAACTATTTTTTTTTTTTTTTGCTAATTTTCAGATAGCCTCTAGAAATATATTCAAGAGACTACAGGAATAGCGATTTTGGCCCCGATTCATCTACTTCTTCAGCAAATATTTACTGAGCATCTCCTCAACTGATGAGTATTTGGCTTTCAGGTTTGGTACTGCTATGTTGGCACCAATTCTCGCATATTCATATGAAATGTAATGAGTTGTTTTCTGCTTCCACAGTGATTAGGAAAATTTTCATGTTCTGTTTATTATTGCCTTACCTTAAGGAATGAGAAAGGGAGAGTGGGAGTCAAGTTGTTATGAATAATGCCCAGATAAATACTATTTATAATTGTCTCATTTAGGGAGAAGTCTAAACATGATTTAGTTCAGAATGTGCTGTTTTTAATAATTTTTTGTACATCTCAGAGACCTGGCAATGGAATTGCTTTGCTTTCTGGTCATAAATTCAGAAATTGAAGAAAAGGAAAAACAGTAGAATTTGTAAATAAATCAATTACAAAGTAGACAATTTTAGATGAATCATGAATGTCTAAAATTGGCTGAAAAGGTAGAGTATTTTAATAGCAAAGTGACTATAGGAGAAACTGAGGATGTTGCCAAATACCTACCACTCCATGCCCACATAAAATATTGGATCAAGATGACTTTAATGTAAAATTCTTTCAAAACCTCAAGGAATTCACGTTTATGTCCTATTTTAAATGATCTGCAGAAAGTAGAAAAAATGTTTTTTCCGAAAAAGTGTACAGAGCATATATAATGCAGAGAAATCCTCATAGAAATGCCTTAAAAACATATAAAGTGAGGAAAAGAAACATGGAAAAATGAAGAATAATAGGTCAATATCATTGAAAATTTGAAAATCAAAATAAAAAATGATATTTGGAAAACTGAATTCAGCAATATATTAAAGTAATTGTTCAGAATGGCCAGGAAAGTTTTATTTTAAAAGCCTGGTATGATTGGACATTGGATAATCTATGGATATAATTTATTACAAAATAAGACAGTTAAAAAATTGTATGATAATCTTGATATATTTCAAAAAGTTATTTCATAGATCTTCAGGTTAACTTTAGAGTTATAAAGTTATTGATGGAATAAGAATCAAAGAGTGGTTTAGAAAATCCTATCTATTTCAAACGAATAGTCGAGATTTTGTTTAAGAGTTTAAATTAGTGTCATTTTGATTAAAATGGTGAAATAATTGGGATATATATGGTCATTGCTGTCATAGCCCCCAAATCTTAGTGGTTTATTCGATAAAAGTTGCTCACACTACTTTTCTACATGAGAGTTCTGGTTCTGGCAGTGCTGTTGGTCAGTTCTCCTCTAAGTGTTGATTCAAGATTCACTCTCTTTTTTCATTTTGGCCTCAAAATTCACCAAGGAATCAGAACTTTTGACCTCTAACTTCAGATGGGAGCAGAGAAAGTAAGGAAGATTATTTGGGAAGTTTCTAGGGAAAAGGCTTGCGAGTCACGTACATCACTTCTGCCTACATTCCGTCCACTTCTATGGTCCCACGTTTGTGCAAAAGGGAATGGAAAATGTAGTCTAGCGGCGTACCGAGAAGGTAAAGAAACTAGGGTTTGGGAGGTGCCTAGAAGTCTCTTCTCTAATGAGAAATAAACCAAGGCTGCCTCCTTTCACGACTGTGTATCATCATTCCAGAAATGACAGCTAATACAACATATGATATAGTCACAGGTGGCAAAAATATTGGTAAAAGGTAGGAAAAATTGTAACTATTTACTGATGATTCCATATTACAAAGAGAAAATAATCAACTAAAATGCTGTTAGAAATTATGGGAGTTCAGTAAGTTTACTAGTCCAAAAATAACTGTAGAAAATCCAATCATTTTCTGCTATAACAATAATAATTTAATAGTATAATGGCAAACATTTAGGAACACACATGAAAAGAAATCCTTAGGCCAGACATAGTGGTTCACATCTGTAATCCCAGCACTTTGGGAGGCCACGGAAGGCAGATTGCTTGAGTCCAGGAGTTCAAGAATGGCCTGGACAACATGGTGAAACTCTGTCTCTTTAAAGTAAAAAAAAAATAAAATAAATATTTAAGGTTTACAACAGTAAGCCTTCAAAATTATACAAAAGCATGAGCGAAACCTTGACTCAGTGAAGAGATATGTTTCTCTACATGAATATTTTATATACTAAACAGAACTATATCCCTTAAATTAAACTCTAAATTTAAATGCAACATTCAGAAAATTCTCATAATTTTAAATTTTATGATATGGTTTTAGAATTTTATGTGGAAGCATGAATATGTGAAAATATTGAAAAAAGTTGACAAATAAGTATAAGTTTGCTATATCAGACATTAGAATATATTCTAAAGCTGTAATATTCCAAGTGATGTATTATGGGCACTAGAGAACAGAACAAAAACGTTTTTAAAATATGAACACTAACATAACTGTTAAATGTGAGATTGATGCTGACAGGGGAAATTAGAGAGAAAAAATTCAGTTTTTGAACAAATACTTTTTATTTGAAAAAAAAAATCAGTAAGGTCAAGTCACAATTTTAAATAACAAATCAAAATATATTTCCTATTAAAGAATTAAAGATATCATAAAGGCAGTAAAAGTAGAATTCAATATTGTATACTGGGAAAGTTATTTTTAAGGACAATGCCAAAGGTAGAATCCATCTGCAGATTTCTTTCTTTCTTTTTTATTCTACAAATATTCACTCAGTGACAAATATACGCTGGACATTAATGACCACTAGTGAAATATTTTTGTGTGTTTTTACAATGTAAATCATTACACAAATATTTAATGAAACTGTGAATGCCAATATGAAGGATAATTTTAGGAAAATAGAAGAATGTGCAACATGAGGAAACAATCTACTTTGGAATGTTAGGGAATAGTTCCTTGCAGCAGTGACATCAAAGATTAACTCAAAGGATAAATAGAATTTAGGCAGGCTATTGTGTGAACATAAATTTAAGATAGGCATGAGGGGAAGTGGGTAGAATTGTAGGTGAAAGATGAAGATTTAACTATGGTAATGATTGGTGGTGGCTGGAGAGATAGAGAGAGTAATAGATTCATTATCTATTTTAGAGGAAGAATCCACCTACTAATGGTCACAGTAATGAATTAGATAATGGAAAAGAGAGGAAAATGTAAAAGATGACTCCTACGCTTCAGATAACAACCATGTGTTGGCTTAAGGTCCCATTTCCTGACATAAAATATTCTGGAGGAGGAATTTATTTCCGTTAATGGGAGGTCAGGAGTTGAACTCCGAACATTTGAATTTAAGATCCCTATCTTAAATGAGGCATCTAATTAAATATACTAAGTAGGATGCTAGATGAAAAGATCTGCAGCTCAAGGTATTCTCACCTAGATTGGTTTCCAGTCATGGACATAGTCAAATGGAACTGAAGTTTCAGGAATAAATGGCATGATTTGAGAATAGAAATTTTACAGTGTATGAGAAGTATCAACAGTGTGTAAGGAAAATGAGAAGAAATAATGTCTATGACTGAATGCAGAGGAACTCTACCATTTAAATATTGTTATGTGATCACAAGGTTAAGACTTATGCTTCTGAGACTCCAGCATGAGAGCTTTATAAGATAGAGAAATAAAAGGCTTAAAAAAAGGAAAGAACAATATTCCATTTAGTTTTACTATTACTATTTCTCTTTCTTGTATTCCATTCTAAGTATAAAGAAGCAGTATTTTTTAAAGAGATGGGGTCTCCCACTGTTGCCCAGGCTGGAGTGAAGGGATCAGAGCTCACTGCAACCTCTAACTCCTAGGCTAAAGTGATGCCCCTGCCTCAGCTTCCCAAGTAGCTAGGACTATAGGCATGCACCACCATGCATGGTTATTTTTTCATGGTGGAGTTGAAGGTTTTCCTATGTTGCCCAGGCTAGTCTGTAGTCTCAAACTCTTGGCCTTAAGTGATCTCCCATTTCAGCCTCCCAAAGTGCTGGTATTGCAGGTGTGAGTCATGGCACCCAGTCAGGAGATAGCAGTTTTGACAAATTGAATGAATACCCCATTTATTCTCTGTAAATTTTGTTGTACAATGGCTTTCTATCCATTTAATTAATGACATCCATGACTGCAGGGTTTGATGAATAAAGTTGGAAGCAATAGTTGAGCTAATGTTTCAAATTATATTGCTTTTAAGTTCACAGTCAGATAATCTTAAGTCATGATATGTAAGGTAAGCTTTTTGAATTTAGACAACTTCATTCTCAATAAAAAGCCTTGTCTAAAAAGGAGCAATGCAAAGGAAGTATCACGTATTTGATTGTTAATTAGTACTGTATATAAATATATTTACCATAATGCAACATCTTTCTGGAAGAAAATAATGGCTAAAATAATAACAAATTTTATAACCATCTAGTAGATAGAATTTCAGTTTTACACATTCAAACATAATTTATATCTACATCATCAAAGCAGCTTTATATACAAAGTATCCTTTTAAAATAACAATCATATATTCAGTCATTCATTTGTTCAGCAAATATTTCCTAAGTATGTTGTAATAACCATATCAGGTATTTGAAGTCTTGAGGTATTGATGCAAGAGGAAGTAACATCCAAGCAGAGACCTACAATTTTAGCAAAATAAGAATGGATGATGAGGGAAATGTGAATGAGAAGAGTATATCAAGCAAAAGGAATGCCTCTTAAGAAGGCTAAGTGGCTAAAGAGGACCATACACTAAAAAGATAAAAACACTAGTGGAAAAGGCATAGAATAAGGCCAGAAAACCAAGGGCCTTCTCAATTACTTGAAGGAATATGAACTATGTTGTAAGAATACTTGGGAGCCATTGACTAGATTTTTTCGAAACTTCTTTGAGATATATCCCACATGTCATAAAATTCACCCACTTCGAGTGTACAGTTTAATGATTTTTTTTTTGTAATCTTACCAAATATAGTGATGCAACCATCACCACAACTTAGTTGTGGAATCTTTTATCCACCCCCACAGTAAGATCCCTCTTGCATAATTACTCCTCATTCCCATTACAAGCCCACTAATCTACATTCTTTCTATATATTTGTCTTTTCAGGATGATTCATGGAAATTGATTTATATAATGTGGTTTCTTATGTGTAGCTTCTTTCATTGAATAAAATGTTTTGGAAGTTCATTCATGATGTAATGTGACAATAATTTAAAGGCAATAATGAAAGACAATCTAATACATGTATTTGTTGAATCCCTACTATATGCTAGGTACTATTATAGTCACTTAGGGATGTATCAGTGAATGAAATGGATAACATTAACTTCTCTTGAGAATATTACATGCTAGAAGAAATGACAGAAAATAAATATTTAATGTAATGAATAATTGGATTAGGCAATATTTGAGGCAAAGATGAAAGCTGTGGGGAAAAAGGCATAATTCTGGGAAAGGAAGACTAGCTGTACTGCTCAGGGTGCAAGTTGCAAAGTTAATTAGGGTGAATAAAGTAGACCTCATCAAGAAGATGAAATTTGAGCAAAGAATTTAAAGAGTGAAGGATTGATCTAATGAACATTTGTGGAAAAGAACCAGGTACTGGAAACAATCAGAGAAAAGGTCCCAGAGTATGTTGAGAGGAACATCAGAAGGAAGAAGTAGGAGATGAAAGAGAGAAGTAAAGAGAAGCCTGATAAAGAGGACCCCTTGAATCTTTGTAAGACTTTGGCTTTGCCCCAAGTGAAATGGGAAAACGTTGCAGCATTTTGAAAGAACTAACGTCATGTGGCTTAGATACTAAAAAGGTCCACTCTGACTGCTATATAAAAAAAGACTGTAAGTGGACAAGGATAGATGCTAGAGGATACAGTAGGAAGCAACTGCAGAAATCCAACCCAGAGATAAATGGTGGCTTGGACAAACTTAGCAACAGCAGAGGTGATGGGAAGCAGTCAGATTTGGGATATATTTTAGTGGTAGCATCAGTAGATTTTCCTGGCATTTTTGAGGTAAGATGTGTGAGAAAGAGGAGTTCAAAAGAACTCCAAGGTTTCTGTTCTGAACAATTTTAATGATGAAGTCAACTGAGACTGGGAAAGTGAAAGGTAGAGCAACCCAAGGAGAACATTAGGAGCTCGGTTATAGAAATGTTAAATTTCAGATGTCCCATCCAAATGAAGGCAGTTGGATAAATAAATCTGTTCAGAAGAGAATTCTAGGATGGGGATACAAATTTTGAGTTTACTAGGTTAGAGATAATATTTAATACCATTTGTATGTGAAGAGATCATCAAGACAGAGAATGCAGATGGAAAAGAGAAGATTACCAAAAAATGAGCTCTATGGGCATATTACAGGAAGATAATTCCACAGTAGTAAATGTAATCTAGATGGCATGCTCAGTTAATACATTAAAGACTATAGATGGTTCTAAGGAGTTTTTACTCTTAAAGAAGTAAATAACCTAATTTTGAATCATTATAATGAAGATTGATCCCAAAAAGGAAGTCTTCAGCAGACTGAGGTGATATGAGTTCATTACATCTTGGCCAAGGTCCTTTGAAGGGGAGACAAAAATGATAATAAGAGATTGGCCTGATTTATTGGCTGAATCCAGTTGAATAAAAATTATTCCCAAACAATTCTCAAGATGTTGTTACAGATGTGAAAGAACAACTTGTTTTGCATTACTGCAGACATTTATGAATTAACTGAGTTCTTTGGTTCTTGTAAATATTTTATAATATGGCAATTACAAAAGGACATTCATACAGTGGCATAGGTGTGAAAACATCATTTATGCCAATACTATTTTCTTTGGCAGAAATTTTATGAGTTCTCATTTTAACTTTAAAGAGTAGGAGTCTATATATGATTAATAATATCTCATAACATTTAATTTTCACCTTCATTTAATAACCATTGTCTTAAACGGGAGCTTTTAACTTTTCTTGGTAATGATTGAAGTCCGAGGGAATCAACTTTTTATTTTTTAGAATTTCACAGGAATTCTGATGATGTAACAACAGAGAGGAACAGAGAGAGACAGACAGAGAGAGAGAGAGAGGAGTGAGAAACTGGAATAGTTTTTTCATCTCCCTACTGCTGGCAAATCCTTTGGCCTTGGTAGGTCCCAATTTGCCTTCATAGAAATGTGTTTATTGCAATCACGTGACTGACTGGTTCTGTAAGGAGGTCTTGGGGGCACAGGAAGCTAGTAAAGAAGAACAATATATTTTTAGGCTTATTAGATATCTCTTGTGATGCCTTCAGTAAGAGAAACAAGTCCAACAGACAGAAAAAATTAGTATCAGACAGTTAAAAGGCCTATTCTGACAAATAGATCTGGAGTTATGAGATTGACAAATAGATTTATTTTCTGAACAATTTGACTTTCTTTTTAAGATCAAAGGGCACACATTGTAACAATCTTTACTTAGATTTGCAAATTCTTGCCTAGGAGTTATCTTATTCATTCAGCAATGTATTACATATTCACATTGGTGTTTTTCAGAGTCCTTCCAGTTTCTCACATCTCTCCACCAGCTGCTTTTCCCTAGCCCCAGTCACAGCTGGTCTATTCATCTGCTTATGTTGATCGAGTTATTGAAAGACATGACCTTAGTTTGCCTTGTGAGACTTATTAGCAGTGGAAATGTGCTTTTGCCTCTGATTTCAGTTTACTCTGTTAAAGTGAAAAATGAAAGAACACTGCTTCACTATGCAATTAAAACTGATTTTATTAAAATGGGAAGATTTTTTTTTTATTCTTTTTCTTCTGTTGAAAAAAGTCTTACCAGCTCTATTATTCTCTTCCTTCATCCTTCAAGCATAACCACAATTCTAACATATAGCCTTGAATCCATGAGTTTTGTCCTTTACACACTTACATATGCATCTAATATGATATTGTTTCATCTGTCAAATTTTTTGGAAGTGGCATTGTACTGCAGCCAGCTTTTGTTCACACACTGTGTTCCTGATATCTCTCCATGCCAATACCTTCATATGTATGTGTATATAGGTACTAGTAAATGCTGATAAAGAATTTTTCTAGGATTTGTACAAATTTATCCTCCTACCAGCAATGTATGGGAGTTCTGAGAAATCCATATTATTGAGGCATTTGTTATTACCATTCATTTTATTTAACTACTCTGGGGAAAGTGTGGTGGTATGCATTGTGATTATAACTTGAATTCCACTGATTTTTTTGCACTTAAAAAATTGAGATAAAATTCACATAACATAAAATTAACCATTTAAAAATATGTCAGTCAGTAGTTCTTAGTATATTCATAAGATTGTACAATTATCATCAGGATTTAATTCCAGGAAATTTTCATCACCCCAAAAAGAAACAATACCGTTAGCAGGCACTCCCACCTCCCCCCTCCGGCATACTCTGACAACCACTAATATACTTTCTGTCTCTATGAATTTGCCTATTTTAGACATTTTATGTGAATGTCATTGAACAATGTGTGACCTTTTGTGTCTGGCTCTTTCATTTAGCATAATGCTTTTAAGGTTTTCTTTTATACCTGAATAATATTCCATTATATAAATAAATCGTATCTTATTTATGTACTCATCAGTTGAAGAACATTTGGTTTATTTCCACTTTTTGGAATATCATGAATAATACTGCCATGAACATTTTTATACAAGTTTTTTTGTGGATATGCTTTGAACCCAATAAGAAATGAAACATAAGAGAATATAAGATAATTGAATATAAGGTAATTAAATATATTAATTATATTGAATATGAAATAAATATTTTGAAATATACATGTTTTCAATACCAAAGAGTTGAATTGCTGGGTCATATGCTAAATCTATATTTAACTTTTGAGAAACTGCTAAACTTTTCCACAGCAGCTGTCCCATTTTACTTTACCACCAGCAATGTTAAGGGTATGAGTTTCTCCACATCTTCACCAACATTTGTTATTTTTCATTTTTTCCATTAAAGTCATTCTAGTGGGTGTGAAGTGACATCTCAGTGTAGATTTTACTTGCATTTCCTTGATGACTAATGATGTTGAGCATCTCCTGATGTGGTGAATAACCATCTGTAGATCTTTCTTGGAGAGCTTTGTTTATTTTTAAATTGGGTTATCTGTTTTTTCTTCTTGAGTTATAAATGTTCTTCATATATTCTGGATACTTGATCCTATAATATATAATTTGCAACTATAACTTTATTCTAATCTGTGGGTAGTTTTTTATTTTCCTGATCACTTGTGATTTTTTTTTCCATAGTCACTTGTGATTTTAAAGCCACAGCTAAGAAATTACTGATTAATTCAAGGTCATGAAAACTTACACATGTATTTGATTATTAAAGTAGTTGTACCAGTCAGGGTTCTCCAGAAAAATAAAACTAATAATTAGGATGGGTACAGAAAGAAAGAAGAAAGGAAGAAAACAAGGAAGGAAGGAAGGAAGGAAGGATGGAAGGAAGGAAGGAAGGAAGGAAGGAAGGAAGGAAGGAAGGAA
>NC_045440.1:75914435-75920392 GCF_002776525.5 Piliocolobus tephrosceles | reverse complement strand
GGAAGGAAGGAAGGAAGGAAGGAAGGAAGGAAGGAAGGAAGGAAAGAAGGAAGGAAGGAAGATAAAGAAAGAAAATAAAGAAAAAGAAGAAAGGAAGAAAAAAGAAAGAAAGAGAGAGAAGGAAAGAAGAAAGAGAAAGAAAGAAAGAGAAAGAAAGAAAGAGGAAAGAAGGAAAGAAAGAAGGAAGGAAGACATTTATTTGTCTTAAGGATTGGCTTAAGCAAATATGATGATGACAAGTTTAGAATCTATAGAGCAGATAGGGTGAAAACTGAGGTAAGAGCTAATGCAAATAGAGTCCAAATCCATTAAGACAGGCCAGCAGATTGGAAACTCAGGCACGATTTCTACATTACGGACTTGAGGTATCTCTACAGCCTGCAAGAGCCACAGTGTTACTGGGCTTGGGTTCCCCCCTAATGCAGATATGGCTCCATCAGCCGATGCCCATGGAGGAAGCATTTAGACCAGTGCTAGCAAGAGGGGAATTGTTCATCCAAGTGACTGGAACTGAGTTCTGGCAAGCCTCGCTCCTGTGGGCTAAAGTACTCTGGGGTCCTATATAAACTTGAAAAAAGACTAAAAACTAAAAAAAAATTTAAAAGAAAAGCCCTATCAGATTTTGCCATGAAGATTATTAGGCTTCCTAAATAATTTAGAAAACATTAATACTTTAAAAAATCTTCATAAAATTGTTTTATATAGGTATTATAGCTTAAAATCAACTGGTGAGTTTTCTTTTAGGAAAGCTTTTAATTCTGGGTTCCAATGCGTAGTATATATCGAACTATTTAACTTTCCCTTTTTATTTTGTTAATATGAGTAAGCTGTGATTCTTTTCTAGAAATTTGTCTGTTTCATTTAATTTTCAGGTTTGTTGAAAACGTTTTCTAAAATAGTTCCTCAGAATATGTTTAATATCTGGAAGAATTGTTTTAATCCTAATTTTGATCATTTTTGCCATTTTTCTTTTTTCTATTTTTTCCAGGAGACTATCAAATAATTACTTTATTTGCAAAATATCTATCGGTTACGCTAGTTACATATGCTTAAAATCAGCTTCCAATATATATTGTTGCTTCTATCGTAGCCAGGTCTCATGGGCCTGTGAATCATGGGGTGGAAATGGGAATGACTCTTCACTATTGCTTCAGCGGGAAACATGCTTTGCTTAGCTCAGGTCATCCAGAAACAAATATGCTGTGCCACAAAATAAGTCTAAATAAACTAAAAGCATCTGGAGTATGTCCTCTGAACACATTATAATTAAATATAAATAAATAATATAGAAACAATACTAATTTGGTTATGAAACAATGCACTTCTAAATAATCACAGTTGAAAGGAGAAATTACAAGGCAAAACTGCATAATACTAAAAATACTACACATCAGAATCACCAACAATAACAAAACCCAAAAGCTTACCTAGAAATAAAGGTTAGGAAATCTCAGTTTGCAAGATTAATATAAGGAAGTCAATTGTTTTTCTATACATTATCAATTAATACTTGAAACTGGAAATATAAAAATACCATTCACAATAGCACTGAAAAAAATACTCAAGTATATATATATATTTATATATATATATATACACACACACACACACATACACACACAGATAGCAAAGCATATATAGGATATATATGTGAAAAACCATAAAACTCTGATGAAAGAAATCAAAGACCTAAATAAATAGAAATGTGTTCCATGTTCATGCCTTGGAAGACTCAATATTGCTAAGATAAAAATACTTTCCAACTTGATCTACAAATTCAACACAATCCCAATCAAAATCACAAAAAGCTATTTTGCAGATATCAACAATTTGATTTTTAGTATATATGAAAAGGCAAAAAATCTAGAATAGCCAACAAAATACTGAAGAAAAACACAGAGCACTGATACTATTCAACTTTAATAGTTCCTATAAAACTACAGTAGTCTGGGCGTGGTGGCTCAGGCCTGTAATTCCAGCACTTTGGGAGGCCACGGTGAGCAAGTCACTTAAGGTCAGGGATTCGAGACCAGTCTGACCAACATGCTGAAACCCCATCTCTACTAAAAATACAAAAGAAATAGCTGAGTGTCATAACGGGCACCTGTAATCCCAGCTGCTTGGGAGGCTGAGGCATAAGAATCACTTGAACCCAGAAGTCAGAGGTTGCAGTGAGCCGAGATTGTACCACTGCACTCCAGCTTGGGCGACATAGCCTGACTTTGTCTCAAAAAAAAAAAAAAAAAAAAACTACAGTAAACAAAAAAGCATAATAAAAGTGTAGTATTAGTGAAAAAAAAAAAAGGGCACATGGATCAACAGAACAGAACACACAGTCTAGAATTGACACATATAAAGTCAATAGACCTTTGACAAAAGAGCAAAAGCAATTCATGGAGAAAGGATATCTTTCTAAATGTGATGTGGAGCAGTTAGATGTTTATATGCAGAAAGAAAAAAAAGGGACTCCAGCCACAGACCTTGCCTTTCATAAAATTAATTCAAAATGGATCAATATTAAAATGTAAAATGCAAAACTTTAAAATTTCCAGAAGAAAACACAGAAATAAGTGTGTGACCTTGGGTTTGAGAAGAGATTTTAGATATAATACCAAAATCGTGATTCATGAAAAATATGAAGTTAAATTATTTTAAAATTAAAATTTTCTGTTTTGCAAAAGAAACTGTAATGAAAATGAAAAGACAAGCCACAGGCTAAAAGACAGCATTTTCAAAACACATATCTGATAAAGGACCTGATCTAAGTAACACCAAGAACACTTTAAACAATAACAAAACAAAAGTCTAAACGAGCAAAACATTTGGATAGACACCTCACCAAAGAATATATACAGATGATAAATAAGCATATGGAAAGACGCTCAACTTCATTTGTCCCTAGAAAATTGCAAATTTGAACTACCAGATACCACTAGACACCTGTTAGAATGGTTAAAATCCAAAACACTGACAATACCAAAATCTGTCAAGGATGTGGAACAACCAGAACCCTCATTCATTACTGGTAGGAAAATAAAATGATACAACTGCTTTGGAAGACAGTTACTCAGTTTCTTACAACTGTGAGCCAGAAATTGTGTTTCTACATATTCACCCAGTTGATCTGAAAACTTTTGCCCACCAAAAAACCTGAATGTGAATATTTATAGCACCATTATTCATAATCACCAAACACTGGAAGCAACTAAGATCTCCTTCAATAGATAAATGGATAAATATAATGTAGCAGTCTATATAATGGAACAGTATTCAATGATATAAAAAATGAATTTTCAAGTATGAAAAGGCATTTGAGGAACCTTAAATGCATATTACTAAGTTAGAAAAAAAAGCAATCTGAAAGGCTACACACTGTATGAGTCCACTTATATAATATTCTGCAAAGGGCAACCAAAGAGACAGTAAAAAGATTAATGGTTGCTAGGGTTTGGGGGAAAGAGGCAAGGGTTAAATAAGTGAAACAAAAAGGATATTTTTAGGGTGGTGAGACTTTTCTGTATGAAACTCTAATGGTGGGTATAAGACATTATGCCTTGTCAAACTGCATAGAACTTTTCAAGCACAGAGAGTGTACTTTAATGTATTCAAATTTAAGAAAATAATTTATGAGATCAGTGGATCCCAGAAAGGAATGCAGATTATGACAAGACACTTTAACTGTATTACAGATGTATGAAACAATCTCACTGAAGGGATGAGGGGAAAAATGACAATCCAAGTTCCTTTGAAAATGAGTGGCATCTGTAAGACTAAAGGCAGAAAGAACTGCACATAAGCGTTCTGTGTAAAGCACATAAATACTCTAGTTCCTAAAGCTGCTGTCCATGGAGATATAGGTCAACAATTCTGATACTGCTATGCGCGTACACTGAAAATGAGCGATCAAGTCAATAGTGGCAGGTTGTGGGAGCCAGATTTCTCACTGTTGAAGTGGGAAGTTACAGATAAGAAAGGGGAGAAGGCTAGATGATCTATGTGGTAATGGATTAGAGTTGGAGATCTCAGTATGAACTATGTTATATTAATATAGACATAGTTGTATATGAGTGTTTGTAGATAGGCATATATAAACAAGTTAATATTTAAACCCAGATATTTTCTTTTTTCTGTTAGTTGTAAAGGCCTAGCATCAGTAGCAATGAACACACTCAGTACCACTAACACCCATATCTTAGTTTTTAGCACTATTCTTCAGTTTAAAAAAAAAAAAAAAAGAAAAAGGACACCTTAGAGAAATGGATGATTGTACAACTGGAGTGAAAAATACATAAGCTGAACTGGAGCATCTTGTAAAGCCACAAAGAAAGAAATGTTTTAAAAAATTCCATGTTGATGGAAATATAATGAAGGGTACAGGAGCCAAGTGAAAAATTCCAAAGGCAAGACTAGAACAATTTGAACAGAATAAATAAAATAGTATTGAATTATAACCCAAAGCATAAAGTAAATATCCCTGAATTCATTCTTATATAAATAAGTAATTTAATAAATTAATAAATGGGGGAGAAGTGACAAATACCCTATATAGAAGAAATACAAATATACTTACCACTTTCATTCAGCATGGTCATAGCTATAGCAATAAAAAGAAAAATAAATAATAACCATAAATATCAGAAAAAAGAGGAGTAAAACTATGCAAAGAGAAATAATTATTTACATACAAAATTATTTACATACAAAAATCCTATAAGATCTACCTAACTAGAATGAATAAGTAAATTCAGAAAAAATGTAGGATACAAGATTAATGTACGGAAGTCAAATTTTGTCATGATAACAGCACAAAATGAGGGAGATAAATTTTAGAAAATAATTCAATTTAAAATAGCATGATAAGGCACAAAATTCCTAGGAAAAAATATTTTAACAAAATAGATGGAAGATTTATATGCTCAAAATTATAAAACATTACTAACAGGAATTAAAGAGAACAAATAAATGAAGACATATTAAAAGGTTGAAAATATTAGTATTATTAAAATGTCAATCCACATGCACAGTGTATATATAGATTTGGGCATAATCCCAGTAATGTACCTGGAGACTGTTTTGTAAAAATAGAGAAACTTATTTTGAAATTCATATAAAACTGCAAAAGATCTAGAATATCCAAAGCAACCTTATGATAGAAGAACAAATTTGTAAGACGTATTACTTGACTTCAACACATATGAAACTACAAACACAAAGACAGTTATTCGATAAAATAGAAAAGAGGACTCAGAAATTGACTCACACTTACAAAGTCATTTGATTATAGATAAAGATGCCAAAATATTCAATGGGGAAAGAAAGTCTGTTAACAAATGGTACTGTACCAACTGAACGTACATTTAAAAAAAAAGACATCAACCTCTACCTCATTTTATACACAAAATTTAGTTCAAATTAGCTCATTGACCTAAATGTAAAGACTAAAATCTTAAAGCTTTAGAGGTCATCATCAAACAATATCTTCATGACTTGGGAGTGAGTGGACAAGTGTCCTAGAGTGGTCCCAGATAGCAATGAAAATAAGGAAAGGTATTATTTAAAATTGATTTTATCAAAGTTTTAAAAATTTCGTTCATCAGAAGCTATTGTTTAGCGGGGCATGGTGGTGTGTGCCTGTAGTCCCAGCTACTTGACAGACTGAAGCAGGAGAATTGCCTGAGCAGGGAGGTCGAGGCCACAGTGAGCTATGATTGTGCCACTGCACTCCAGCCTGGGCAACAAGAACAAGATCCATCTGAAACAAACAAAAAGGAAGGAAGGAAGGAAGGAAGGAAGGAAGGAAGGAAGGAAGGAGAAAGAAAGAAAGAGAGAGAAAAGAAGGAAGGAAAGAAAAAGGAAGGAAGGAAGGAAGGAAAGAAAGAGAAAGAAAGAAAGAAAGAAAGAAAGAAAGAAAGAAAGAAAGAAAGAAAGAAAGAAAGAAAGAAAGAAAGAAAGAAAGA
>NC_045440.1:75872593-75914425 GCF_002776525.5 Piliocolobus tephrosceles | reverse complement strand
AGAAAGAAAGAAAGAAAGAAAGAAAGAAAGAAAGAAAGAAAGAAAGAGGGAGGGAGAAAGAGGGAGGGAGGGAAGGAAGGAAGGGAAAGAAAGAAAGAGGGAAGGAAGGGAAAGAGAAAAAAAAATTTTAAAGCAATTGTTATTAAGAAAATTAACAGGTAAGCCATGTTTAGGGAGAAAATATCTATAAAACAGATACATGACAAAGAACAGTATATTTTTTAAAATAGTATATTTTATAAACATATTTTATATAGTCTACATTTATATAGTATGTGTCATATAAAATAGAATGCATTTTTAAAATATTCACTACTTAACAACAGACAAATATCCCAATTAAAAATGTATAAAGGATTAGACCACACTTCACAAAAGGAGATATATGAATAGCCAACCAATACATACGTGATCAATATTATTAGTCATCCAGGAAATGACAAAATTAAATAAATATTAAACTCTAGCCAATGATAAGAATGCAGAAGCATTTAGGGAAGAGTGTACTTACGTCTACATTAATAAAATGGTAAAAACGAGATAGATTCATGATAGAAAGAATGATGGATTTGTGACACAGCAGCTATAGTAAAATATTACTGGTTAAAACCAAGTTACAAGTAAATATTCACAAAAAATTCTTACAATCAGCATTTGACTTTTTCATAAGATGTTGGAAGAAGTTGATGTTGAATATTAGCAAAATATATCTTCAATTAGGAATAAATTATTCTCAGAATGTATCAAATTTTTGAGAAATATGCAGCAAAAAAAAAATAAAAGAATTGTGGTTTGTCTTCTGGCAGAGACTCCAAGTTACTGCTGCATACACCTCTCAAACTGTGGAAGATGGTCACTGGAGAATACTAGCACATGTAAAAAAACATATTTAGTGTTTTTTAAAAATGGTTTCTCTCAAAATTTTGATCTTCTCCATTGATGAAATTTCAGTCCTTATGTATATCTTCCCACAAAAATAAAAATCTATGCATCAATATTGGCAAATGTGCCTACATTATTATTAACTTCAATATATGAATACCTAATTAACACATTTCAGCTCAATCTTGACTTAGAAGATCCTTCGCTGATAGTTTTAGTTTTCATAATCCTATCATTTGGCCTTAGTCCTTCATGACAAATGATATTTAACTACTGTAGATTGTAGGAATAGATGTTCCCAGATATATTTACTAAATGGGATATTTAGTTATTTTAGTAGGCTTAGTTTTAATGATAATAGGAAGAAATCTTATTTTGCTCAAAAGAGCACCTGCCTTTATCTCCAAAGTGCGCAGGACTGGTTAATGTGAATTGATCTCTGTGGCAATAACTGAAAACATTTCGGATGCAGCTGAAATCCAACAGATGGCAGTGAAATACAGAAAATTCGCTGATTCCTGAATCTTTATGTGATTGCTTTCAGTGGTAAGCTGCTAGTCTATTGCCAATTAGAAGCTCCCATAAAACTGTAGAATCTCTTTAGGATCATATTATAGTTTTTAAACCCTGTGAGGTCTTGGATAAAAAATATTTCCAAACCTACTGTGTCCGTGAGGATGCTGTGGCTTTGTGGGATTAAAGAACCTACTTGAGGTTATATAAGTAAGTTTGTGGTACATTCAAGTGTAGAGTCAACATAATTCAGTGGTACTTGTATAAATTCTAAATCCATCTCACAGTTGGATGATGTATTTTGGAATATCAAAGCTGTATTTTAATAACAGTAACAATCCATGGAGTGGAAATGAGGTCCAAGATGAGTCTGGAGATGGGCAGAGGTTAAGCTATGAAGGGCATCGTGGATTAGCAATTGAAGGATTAGCAATATGAAGGATCAGCAATTTCCTTGTAAATGCAACACATAATTTAATGAAGCTTAACTCTGGCTTTTTACAGCTATTATCTTTGAGCAGTTTTATAAAACAAAAACACACCAATAGCCCATCTCCCTGCAAACTCTCAGAGATGCTGATTTAATTTTTCTCAGAATGTGTCTGTAAAATGACATTTAAAAATGCTTCCCAAAATGATTCTAATATGGATCCAGGGCTGAGAACTCCTGTCACAGAAATAAGGATCATGGGCTCTGGTATCAGAGAGACTTGAGATTTGATTTGTACTCCATCCACTTCCTAGCTCAGTAAACTATTATATATTATTTAATTTCTTTAAGCCTCAGTTTTTGCATATGTAAAACAAGTGATAATAGTATTATCTACTTCATAGGATTAGTTTCAGGATTACTTATAAATCACTGGATTTAAAAAATAATTCTATAAATTCAATATGTATATGACTGCTTTTGAACATGTGCTTTGATTCTTCATGGAATTCTATTTTATTGTTGTGTTATTTTATTGTCATATTGATTCATGAATTTCCTAGCTGACAATTGTATATTCATCCAAAGACAGTCATGATTGCATGAATACTGGTTAGCATAATCAAATTGGAAAAAATACTATTAAATTACATGGTATTTTTCTCAATAAAGTCATCATAAAATTATTGTTTACATCATAGGTTTAAGGATTGCCATGTAGAAAGAGAATTTATCTTTATATCAGTTAACTATGGTTGTCTAATAAATTACCTCAAAATTCAGTGGCTCAAAACAACAATTTATTTAGCTCTCAATTCTGTGGATCAATTTAGGTTAGTCTCAGATGGGACATTTCTGGTTTCGGGTGATTGCCATTGCAATTCCTCACATGGTGACAGTCAGCAACTGGGCCAACTATGAGTTGACGATCTAGGATGGGCAGAACTGGGATGACTCTTCTCTGGTCCAGGTGGTCTCTCATCTTCCAGCATGCTAGTTCATGTTTCTTCTCATGGCATGGCATGGGTTCCAAGAGAGCCCATGAGGTTATATAAGTACGTTTATACATGAGGTTATACAAAGCACAAAAAGCCTTTTGAAGCCAAAGCTCATAGTCTGTATGCCATCACATCTGGTCCTTTCCATATGTCAACTCAGTTACAAAATCAGCTCAGATTTAAAGGGGAGGGAAATGGTCCCCACTCCTTGATAGGGAGAGATGCAAGAGATACAGACACAAGAAAGTGTAATGATCAGAGGTATTTTTGCAGTCATACCATAGTCTTCTTTGGGATTTCTCCAGAAATAAAAACTCTAGTAAATTGTTGGGATTTACACAGAGACAGAAATCACCAAATCTATAAGAAGAACTTTAAAACTGTTGAAATAATGAGCTCCCTGTCACTGCAAGCAACCAAGCATAGGCTAGATGCCATTTTACACATATAATGTAGAAATGACTGATGCATTGCTTGGAAGTTTGATAAGGACTATTGACACAATGTTTGAATTCTAAAGTTTCACTCTGAGCTATTTTAATGTGGAATTTGAAGGGTGAGTAAAAAAAAAATAAATTACAAGTAGATAAGCAATCAAGGGCTTAAATATAAAAAATAGATCTTAAAAACTTTTAGGCAAAATATAGGAGAATGTGTTTATGACGAAAATACTAACAGATGCTCAGCCTTATGATAATAAAAGATGTAGAATAATCAAGAGACTGTAAATTAAATGATAATGAAATATTATTATACATAGAAGATTGAAAAATTAATTAAAAATCTGTCAATATTAAGTGTGGATGAGAAGAGAACTTATTAAATGTGGACCAATGGCAACTCATGCACCACTTTGGGGAGTACAAATTGAACTACCACTTCAGAAGCAATTTGGCATTATCAGGTAAAACAAAGGAATATACGCCCTGTAACTAGCAATTTGACTCTTAGTTTAAGAGGAAATATTTCACATGAACACAAGGAAGGATGTAAGAAAATACTCAGAGCAGCGCTATTATTCATAACCATACTAAAAAAGAAATAAGCCAAATGTCCATCATGGGAATGCATAAACAGGTGACAATGTATTCCCAGCATGGTATGTAAAGCAACTGTGACATGGAAGGGACCATAGCTAGAGGAATCAACATGATGAATCTTAAAAGCATAATGTTGAGTAATAAAAATGCTCATAATGTTCAGCAAAAGAATTCATACTAAAGCATTTTCTTTACTTGAAGTAAAAAATTGGCAATGCAAAGTAGTTTATTGCTAAGAGATATATACACATGGTACATATAAGCAAATGAATTATGAACAATTCAGGATAGAAGTGACCTCTGAATAATATTCCATTTCTTAAGTTATTTCTTAAGGGTGGGGATAATAGGTGTTAGCATTTTTACTAATTAGACTATGCATGCATAAACAGGTGTATGTATATGTGCAAAATGCATATAATATACACATTCATTTGTATGTGTATTTCATTTTGCTTCCTGGCTTCTTGGCTAAGATCAAGTGTGATATTTCACAATAAAGAAGGCTGAAAGTCATCCTTATGTTAAGTTTAAGGAATAATTTGGGTTATTTTTTCCCCTCACTGCAAGGAAGAAATTAACTGCCTTCTTGGCCTCACTGGTGTGCCTTTTCACCAGATTATATAGACAGCTTTAATAATCTTCAGTTTTCAGAGACATAACTAAAGGTTATAACAATTCTTTAATGGCACTATTTTTTTTCCAAGAGATATTCAGAAACTATTCCAGATCCTAGTCCCCTCATATACTGGGGTGTTAAGACAGAAATTCGCTTTAAGGGAGTTCATTCTGGGACAAGTGCCTGGGATGATATGAGGATTTCTCAGTCCTCTGCACCCTGGGGATGTGTGTTCCCTCTTGTTTAAGGTGTAATTACCCTCACGGTGTCTTTTTGGAGGGTGAATTTTAAGTCACAGCTTTGCCCAATCACTGTGGGAAGAAGACAGTTTCTTTCTTCAAATCTTTTCATTTTCCACGTCACATTCTTTTCTCATTCACTCATGGCCCCACTCTTGGATCTCCTAGCTCCAGCCCCAGTCCCAAACTTCTCCCCACTGCAACCATACTGCTCAGTCAAAGAGTAACAGTCTCCCTCTGTGCACTCGCTTATGGTTGATTCTACAACAATCCTTTGGTGAGTGAAATATCAAGCCTCTGTGTTTGGCAGCTCGGGCCGCCTGCAAATGAGAACGACTATCTGGTTGAAGGCAGAGCACCACTCTGATGTAAATCAGAGCTGATTAAATATATGGGTCTCCTTTCTACTGCTGAAAGGAGTCTGGAAACAGCGTGCTATTTCTAGACCAAATATGTTTAGAGGGTAGTTGTGGCAACAAAGATTTGATCCCAGATAACCTGTGAGAGCATCAGTTATAACTTCTCGGCATGATCCATATTAATTTGGATCATTATGTCCTACTAAATTTGCATCTTCATTCCTAGTGTTTATTTTAGTTTTGATTTGGAATAGTGTCCAGGCCTAAGCCCCACCTAATAAGTAGATATACAGACCTCTCCCTCTGCTCCTCTTCCCTCTTTCCCCCGGGACTATTTCTAGTATTCTTCTCAGGAAGAGGTGCCAGAGCATCTGAACATGGGTGATCAATGAATCTTCCTGACACCACACCCTCTTCTCTCAAATCAATAGCCCCAAGTAACAACGTTAGCTTCTGTTGAACTGAAGTCCAAATGTGTCTCTTGGCCTTACTGATTTAGACAGCTGTCTCCTTCCTGGAATGAATAGCTTTCTTCCTTGCTGGTCACCTGTGATCCATGTATTCTGTCCCCTCAGATTTTGTCCACTTGCTCCCTGATAAGGACTCCCACCAAGCCTCATGGTAGTAGCCATGTGGCTTATAAAATTGAGCATCTACCAGTTCTCTTTGACAGCGGCTTCATGATCCACTTCTTAATTTACTGACACCTGATAAGTTTTACCCTGAAAGATTAAATAATTCCATCTTCAACCTCCACTAATTATTATAGAAATCAGATTCAAAAAATATTTCCCTAAAGAAATGATTCTAGCATTTCAAATATTTTTGTTCTCTGTTTTCTGTCCCTTTGATATTATGCACTCTCAATTTTTCCTTTTTTAAGGCCATCTGTCTGTGTGAGTGTATACACATGAGTGTGTGTTACATTTAACTATATGAATTGTGCCTTTAAAGTGGACATAATATCGTCTATTTGTAGGTGATGACAAAGAAAATTAATTTTAAAATTGATAGTTATAAAGAAATAAATATTAAAATTAAACTCATAAGCATACACAATTCTATTGAATATAATACCCTGTATACAGTAGGTACACTATAGACGTTGCTATTTTAAGATAAAACTATTTTTGGGTGATATTGCTTTGAATATAGAGCTTCCTTGAATCATAGCTACATCACTTTACCTGCTGACATCTTCTACATGAATGATTTTGCTAGTTGCCCAAACTTAAAGTTAGATTTATTAGTATTAAACAAGAAACATTTCTAGCAAAGTTCCAAACAGAATGAAACATATTAACAATGGGTAGCACTTGGTTTTCTCTGTAGTCTCTACTTCTAAAAAGGGCTTCCTAATGAAAATACGGGGAAACTAATCAAGTCTCTTTGAAGCTGCTGGCCTTGACTGGAGAGGAAGAGAGGAGGGGGTGTAAAAAGAACGTGGGAGAGAAGGAATAGGAGGAAGGAAATTAAAAACAAGGAAGAGACGAATCTTAGAAAATGGCTAGGAGAGAGATTTATGGAAAGGATGCTAAAAACAATTGAAGAAAAAAGAAAATAGTAGTCACTGAAATAAAAACAATAAAACATGAAAAAAAAAAAACACATTTTTTCATTACCTAAGCTAACAGAAACCTTAATACACAAATGCAAAGACGCTGTGAGACTTGATCGAGCCATTGTGAGGAGCATATCATTATTATGGGGTGGGAGGCAGGGGTATTGTTCCAATAACTTTCCTACCATTTGTACCCATTTTAGCTCCATTTGGTAAATTAAAGAAGTTATCAGAAGCCAATGGAAAGAAGGTTCAGAAAATAAGAGGGCAAAAACACATGCTTTCATTAATTCAACTAACGAAGGTTAGTTGCATTGAAAATAAGTTGAGCCCACCCACTAAGTGCCATAAACTTTCCCAGGCACTTGGTATATATCAGCGAACAAAACCAACAAAAGTCCGTGTCCTTATGGAGTGTTTTGTAATGGGAAACACATGCAATAACACACATTGCATCTCATTTTCACTATTTGTTTGTCTGGAAGAGCCCGTTGTGCCTCAAGAAGGCAAACATTGGTGTGCTGTTGTTAAACAGCATTACATGATCATCAAATCGCTCTAGCTTTTAACTATTTACTGCATCAAGCACTACTATGTGTCAGGAACTGGTAGAGCCACAAAGAAGGCATCGCAATAGCTTCCTGCCAGGTCTGCTTCGGGCCCCTCTTACTGTTCATTCCCCACAGAGCTCTCAGAATGTTTACAAAATACACAAACAGGCTAAATGAAATGAAGGGAGGGAGAGAGGGAGGAAGGGAAGGAGGGAGGGAGGGAAGGAGGGAAGGAAGGAAGGAAAGAAAGAAGGAAGGAAGGAAGGAAGGAAGGAAGGAAGGAAGGAAGGAAGGAAGTTAAGAAAACAAATCTTATTACATCTTTCCCCAGCTTAGACCCCTCAGAGGGTTTCCCTTTACTCTTGTAATTTATTTTTCATTTATATTATTTAAATAAATAAAAAATAAAATGATGGATATCACTTATGGCATTAGGTTTTCTTTCTTTCTATCTTTTCTTTCTTTTATCTCTCTTTCTTTCTTTCCTTCCTTCCCTTCCTTCCCTTCCTTCCCTTCCTTCCCTCCCTTCCTTTCCTTCCTTCCTTCCTTCCTTCCTTCCTTCCTTCCTTCCTTCCTTCCTTCCTTCCTTCCTTCCTTCTTTCTTTCTCTCTCTCTCTCTCTCTCGGCAGGGTCTTGCTCTGTCACCCAGGCACCCAGGTAGAAGTGCTACAGTGACACAATCCCAGCTCACTACAGCCTTGACCTCCTGGGCTCCAGCAATCCTCCTGCCTCAGCCTCCCAAAGTGTTGAGATTACAGGCATGAGCCACCACACCTGGCCCCATTCACTCTTATAATAAAATGTAAACTCCTTATCTTGCCTTAAAGCCCCCTGCATAATCTGATCCCTGTTAACCTCACACTTCATAGGAGTTTAGCCTCCTCCTCATGGAGGTGCCCCAGCCAGAAGCTCTTTTTCTGTTTGTTTCCATTTCTTTACCACTAAGTGTGTTCCTGTAGAAGGCCTGGCAGGACAGGACTTGTTTCCGACCTAGAACCCTCTGCTTCAGGGTCTGCCTGGAGCTGGTTGATTCCTCCCATTCATATTTCAGCTCCAATATTACCACCTTACCATTTATAACATGTGACCCTTTGCCACGCCACCTCATTTTCATTCTCTGTGAAGCACTTGCCAAAACCTGGCATATTTCTTTCTTATTACTTTATCTGCTTAATTATAAATCCTCACTAGTATCTAAACTCCATGAGAACACAGATGTTGCTCGTGTACCAAAAGATATGCAGATGTTTTTCTCCCCTCAAGGATCTTGGTACAATATGAGGAATACACATAAACAATGTTGCTCAAAGCAAAACATACCATTTGAGAGGTACAAATAAAGTGCTATGGGGTATAGAAAATCGTAAGAACAGGCCAGGCACAGTGGCTCATGCCTGTAATTCCAGCACTTTGGAAGGCCAAGGTGGGTGGATCACCAGAGGTCAGGAGTTTGAGACCAGCCTGGCCAACATGGCGAAACCCCGACTCTACTAACAAATACAAAACTTCGCCAGGTATGGTGGTGGGCACCTGTAATCCCAGTTACTCGAGAGGATGAATTAGGAGAATCGCTTGAACGGAGGTGAGAGGTTGTGGTGAGGAGAATCGGGAGGCGGAGGTTGCAGTGAGCCCAGATTGGCCGCTGCACTCCAGTCTGGGTGGCAGAGCAAGGCTCTTTCTCAAAAAAAAAAAAAAATTATAAAAACAAAAATGATCTACATGGAGACTATCAGCAAAGACTTCCTGAAATTAGTTTTCAGTTAGATTTAAAGGAACAGTAGAATCTGAATAGAGGGAACTGGGAGAAATAGATTTTTCTGTGGCGCGGGTGTGGGTAGGAAAACGGAAAAATCTCAAAGCTTGGCAAGGCTCATAGTACTGCTCCATGTCACAGAGCACAAAGCTCATGAAAGATTGCAGTGACAAATCCTGCCATGCAGATTCCACAACTGCTCTGAGAGTGCCCCCTCACAAAGAGAGGCGTGGACTCTCCTTCACATCCTTCAAAACAAGTGGCATGGGCCAGGCACCCGTTGGAAGCTTCTCTAGGGCAGCAGTATGTCTCATAATCTAGAAAACAAAATATGCTAAAGTGAACCCACTAAATGAGGTGGCTACTTATTGCTCCCAGTTTGTGTTTACAATATAGATTGTGAAGAGAATGCCAATGAAAATTTTAAAAAATAAATAAACCAAGGTAATAGAAGGGGGATGAAGAAACAAAGAGCTTGAGCTACTAAGTGGCAGATCAGTTTACTTATTATTTTAAGAAATAATCATGAAGCACCTACTATGTGCCAAAAAAGTATTCTCTAGCAGTGAATAAGGCAGATAAAGTCTTTGCTATAGTGTTTCTATTTTGGAGCTTGGAAACAGGAAATACACATATAAACAAGTACATACATAGTACATGCTAGAGCGGTGAGTGCCATCTCAACTTTTCTGTCCCAGGAGCAGGACTTTTTCCTCATAGAGCCAACACCTGTGTGTGCACCTCAAATTGAAATAATCAGAAACTCTGTGGACCTCTTCCTTAGACAAAGATGGGAGACATGTTTTCTAAATTATTATAACTTTTCAAAATTTATCTCAAAATCTAATAAGAATCATGGTAATGTCTGAGATAATCTTACTGTTATACCTATTTGTAACTCAGGACTAGGTACTCAGGACTAGGTATATCTAATTTCTCTTTAATATCCCCCCTCTGCTAGCATCATAGGCATAAGACATACCCTCAGGGAGTTTAAGAGCATTTGTATAACAGTAGTTCGAGTTTCAGGCTAAGAACAGGAAAAGTGCCTGGCATGCTATCTTACAATATTTCTTTGCTTCTACGTGTGTGTTTGGACCAGAGAGACTTTTGTTCCAAACCATAGCCTTTCCAGCATTTATATGTCTTCTATGTGAGCCTGGAGGTAGTATTCGTGGGAAATAAGATTTTATTAGGAAGCTTATAAAGAACTTCCCTTATGTAGGACAAAAGTTGGACCATGAACAATTAGACTTGGAGTAAAATTTGATTTCGTATTCAAACAAAAAATATCCTATCTGAAGAAGATTCTGGAAAAGTATCAAGTGCTCTTGAAATGAAAGGAGAATGGTGAAAATGGATAAATTTTTCCCCCTGTGAAAAAATTATTTCTGTATTTTCAGCCTTGATTTTTCCAGTGATCTATAGGGTTTTTGTTGGGCAATGTGCTTTACAGTGTAATAAGAAAATGATATGTTCCAGTTCTGTCATTTTCTTGATGATTCTACCTTGTTTTCAGCTCCATTTGCTTTGTGATTATAAAGATGAATTTTCCATAATTACCCATGCTGAGAAATACGACAATGTGTAAGTTCTCAATTCATGCACATGCTCATTCTGAGAAATCCTGGAAAGAATAGAATATACTAAGAAAAAAATGAAAATGTAAACATATTTCTCTTTCTCTACAATCCTTAGATTTTTATGAGCTTTTAAAAATATTTTCTTGCTTACCTGCTTCTTCCTTCCTTCCCTTCCCTTCCTCCCTCCCTTCCTCTCTTCTTCCTTCCTTCCTTCCTTTTTTCTTTTCTTTCTTTCTTTCTTTCTTTCTTTCTTTCTTTCTTTCTTTCTTTCTTTCTTTCTTTCTCTTTCTTTTCTTTTTTTCTCTTTCTTCTCTCTTTTTCTTTCTTTCTCTTTCTTTCTTCTTCAGAAATATACTATTCAAACTATGTTTCATAGTGTTACTAACTATAAACTTTCATAAAATTGGACATAAAGACATAGTTTTTGCAAATATTTTTACTATAGGTCAGAGCTACAGAACAGAACAAACACACAGTATCTCACAGTTTCCCCCTTACTCTTAATAATTCAATAGAAAAAAAATTAAATGAAAATAATGACTGGATTATTAAGGCTTCAGAAGAAGATATTCCTTCAAAAAGAGCAGTGTGGGGACTATGTTCTCCACTAACTTTCTAAAGCAGAAATATGAGGATGCTACACCCTCCATCATTCACTCCTATCCAAAATGAAAATGTTATGCATTAGTGTGGATAAAACCTTGTTATCTTAGGAGTTGACATCATATTAACTCTTAAGAGACAGAAATGTCTTGCTTTGAAAAAGTACCTGTTATACATGTGGTTCTCAAATTTTCTCATCTCAAGAGCCCTTACACACTTAAAAGAATTGAGGACCCCAATGGGCTTTTGTTCCTGTGGGTTGTATTTATTAATCTTTACTGTATTCAAAATTAAACTTGAAAAAATTAAAAGCTGAGTCTATACAAGGAAACATTCCATTACCTGGCATCTCATGTCATGTAACATCTGGACAACTTCCCTGTACACCAGTGACACAATGAGAATGAAAAGGCACATGATTTTGTAGTAATACCATGAAAATAGTTTTGACCTTGCAGACTCACTGAAAGGCTACATTGCAGAATTGCTGTTCAGAGAGAAAAAGAGCCCTAGGAATTCTCAGGAATCATGGAGAGAGTTTTAGTCTCTCATGAGCCATGGAAGGAGCAGTCATCTGGGTATACTTACCAAGATCTTAAAGGCAAGGAAGCCCTCAGATGACATCCGGGCCTTGCTTATTATATAATGATAATAAATTGGAAATGATACAACCACCACCAATTATGATGAAATAATTTTATGGTAACAACACATCAAAATGCCAGAGGTTATAGTTTCAACAAATATTTAATGGAAAGTAAAATGCCAACATATAAAGATAATGAGGAAAATCTTAAAATGATTTAAATATTGCAAATTAATATAACTATATAAAAGTCAAACAGAAGAATACACTCAAATGAGAGATATTTAAACACTGATTTTTTTGGTAGCTATAGGATAATTTTAATCTCTTTAATGCACTCATCTTTAGCAAGGCTGACTGCTCAGAATTCATATGCCATGCCTCTTCATGGCTCTGTACCTTTGCACATACTGCTCTAGATTTATGGAATACTTTTTCCCCTTTTCTCATGTGGTTAAACCCCACTGTTTAACACGTCCTTTTCCTTAAGAAGCTCCACCTCCACACTCTGTAGCAACCTTTGCATTCATGTGTGTCTTTGTAGTATAATTGTGTTTCAGATTTTCTGTCTCTCCTTCTAAATGAAGAATTCCTTATAGTGAAGAACTTTCCTTTTCTTTGTTTGTTTTGGTTGGTTGTTTGGTTTTGGACAGTTTATTTTGCTATACTCAGATATTGAGAAAATCTAGAGAAACATGTAGTTCTCCAGAATACATTCTCCCAAGTGCTGCCTTTTCAATAATATTTGCAGTAATATGTTGACATGACTGTTGTTCAAAATGATTCAAAAAATAGATGAGGCAGTATATCTGGAAGTTATGTAAAGAAGGAATCAGAGGTTGAGGCTTTTGTATTTATGTATTTCCTACAAGACAATCTATGGTCTTCTCGCCCACCCCAATTCATGAATCACTTGTGATTTTTAAATCCGGTTGTACTTTGACCAAAAATATATAAATCCTCATTAATGTTTCATTTAGTTTTGGTCTTAAAGGCTAGATGATACATGAATGAATGTGTGGTGAGAGGAATTTAAATTGAAACTGGGTAAACATTGTTGAAGAAAAGCCCACTGGAATAAAATTCATTCCACATATACATTTATGAATAATGTGGGGCAGGAGAGCTTCAGATAGCTGCTGAAGATGAAATAAAGTGGACCTTCAAATGTAAGGAAGAGTGGGCAGGCAGAGAAGAAATATTGCTTAAAAAAAAGAAGCACAACTTCACATCTTTGTGCATACTTGAAGTTGGCTAGGAAACGGCAGTTGGATACCAATTAGCCCAGGGTAGAGCAGGCCAAGAATGAATAGTCCAGGAGATAAGTCAGAGCCACAAAAAAAATGCTAAGTTATGCAAATGGATAACTACTACAAGAAACCAGAGGACTCTCTTAACATTTTTTACCATAGTGAAGAAAACATATCTGAACAATGGAGAAATCTTGGTCAAAATCAACACATAAATCTCAGATGGAAAGAGCTATATAAAACAAATACATGTGTATGTCTATAGATGATTAGAACCTTTATGCACCATCTCTTGTTTTAAAAATAATGATAGTTTATTTCTGCAGTGTAATTTTAGATAACACAGAGCTAAAATATCAATCATCAGCTTACATTCATTGTGGGAAGGAAATTCTAACCAATTGATTTAAAAATCCAGGATGAAAACATTTAATATATATGTAGATAATTTATTGAGCATAATAGTACAATTGTGGTTCTTCATTTCAACTGGTATCTGGGTCACTTAGCCACTTTGGATCTCAGTTTTCTCATCTGAAATTTGAGGGGGTTGGTATAGATGAGATCTAAGTTGACTTCCAACTATAAACTTACTCCATGAGACAATGATGGGTTCAGTTATTCTGGATTTTGTTTTGTCCTGACATGATAAAATGTGACCTCTTGGGGAAAAAATATAACTTTTAAATAACATCAGTTTTGATGTAAAACCATAGATTTCAGGAATTTATAATATATAAAAATAACTGAATCTCTGTATTTGTTCAATTGTTCTTTTATATTGATTGAGTGGTTGCTTCAAACTGTAAGCCTAATGGGGTTAATTAAGGACCTCAAATATAATTTGAAAATGTTTACAGACAGCACATTTTAGGTTGCCAATTCCATCTGTAGACACTGCTATATTAATGACACAATATTTATTTTAGAGGTCATAGTGCTGTTTGCCAGGTTAAACATTTGTAATCTGGATCCAGCTTTAATATACCCTTTCAAAGAAAGCCACAGGCTGCTATACACTACATCAACAGTACTCTTCAATCGACTGGTTTGTCAGGATTACAGAGACAACTAAGCCAACAATAACAGGCACCTTCCATTTGGATGCTAATTAGAATGTTGACATAGTAAAATCCCTTACTAGGGACAAGTTGGTGTTCAGTACTCACAAGCCAAGATCATACTGAAGGCATAGCTGTTAATAGAATTTGTCCCTGGAGTGACCAAAGGCAGAGCACAAAGAGCTACAGCCTTGTGTATATCCTGTGGGGGTGGTGAGTGTGTGGGTGTAAGCTCCTGGCTGCACACTGGCTTCTGATGACCACACAGTGGTTAATTTGTATTTTTCCTCTCAAATATCATTTTTAAAGGTCACACTTCTGTTTACTAAACCTATACATAGGTAAGCAACATCAGGTTAGAGACCTAAGTGTGCATCTGGGGTTTACTATCACCACACTTTTTAAATGATTTCAAGAATCTATCACCCATATTGTAATTTGTATAATATTCTAGGAGATCTTTGTGTTGTATAGTGTCTCATGTTTTTAAAGTAATTTTACATATCTTGCATTCATTTTTATTATTTCTGTGAGATTGAAAAGGGATTTTTAAAAAAAATGGACAATGATATAGAAAAAGAAGAACAGAAAGCTATAACTACCAGGCTAGTTTTAATAGGATGTAGTAACAATAGAAAAAACCAAAAATATAATCAAACAATATCAAAGAAGGTAAATAATAGAGTAGTGTATTAGTCTGTTCTCATGCTGCTATAAAGAACTACCTGAGACTGGGTAATTTATAAAGAAAAGAGATTTAATTGACTCACAGTTCCATAGGCTGTACAAGTCACATGGCTGGGGAGGCCTCAGGAAACTTACAATCATGGTGGAAAGCGAAGGAGAAGCCAGCATGTCCTATATGGTAGAACCAGGAGGAAGAGAGAGAGAGAAGGGGAAGTGCTATACACTTTCAAACAATCAGATCTCATGAGAACAGCAAGGGGGAAGTCTGCTCCCATGATTCAATCACCCTCCACCAGGCCCCTCCTGCAACACTGGAAATTACAATTCAACATGAGATATGGGTGGGGACTCAAAGTCAAACGATATCAAGTAGGTCTGCCAGATAACCTCGAGAAACTCAGAATTAAAGCATATAAAAGCAACCAAACAAACAATCATTATTGGGCATCAATGCTGTACCCAGCCTTACTTTCTCAGTATATCATTGTCTTGTTTACATTAAGAAATTCACCTTAATTGGGTATTCCCAAAAGGCATGGAGTGTAAAATACCTTTCCTGTGATTGTCATGGGGCATGTCCTGTCTTTCACTGTACCTGTGGTGACTAGACTCTAAGATAGTCCTAGATGACCCTGGTCTCCTAACATGCTCTTACCTAGTCTCCTCCCCTTGACTGTGCACTGGCCCAGTCACTTGCTTCCAACAAGCAGACTATAGCAAAAGTAGCAGAATGCCACTTCTGGGATTAGATTACACAAAACAGTTCCTTCCATGTTGCCAGCAGAGTCTCTCCCTTGCTGTGTTTGCTGAAGCAAACCACCATCTGGAGAGGCTGCATGAAACCAAGGGTGACCTCCAGCCAATAGCCAGCGAGGAAGTGAGGCCCTCAATACAGCAACCCTTCAGAAACTGAATCCTTCCACCAACCACGTAAGCTTGGAAGCGGATCTTTTCCCACTTAAGTCTTGATATGAGACCCCAGTCTAGCTGAAAAGTTTGTTTCGGCCTGTGAGAAACCCTGAAACAGAGAATCCAACAGACCCATGCCAGGACTCATAATCCACAGAAACTGCAGGATAAGAAATGTGTGTTGTTTTAAGCCACAGAGTTTGTTGTGATTTGCTTTGCATCAGTAGATAACTAATACTATTCTCTGACTTAGGGAAAATGCATTTCATGTCTGAGATTTATCACTTAATTCAAAGGATACCTTGGTTTAATTATTGGCATAGGTTAGCACACACAAATTTCGCAAACTAATTATCCTTTGTAAATTACCAGATACTAGAATTTACTGCTCATCTTCATGTCTAAATCAAGTTCAGAATAATAAAACGTTACTTATTGTCAACACCACCAGGTGGTACATAAAATACATTAAAAACTTCTTTATTCATTAGTCATTCACAAAAGCTTTTTCTATATTGAAATATCTATTAAATTAGAAAACTTAACTTGTGAAAAAATGATATTTTCCATTTGTATAACATGCAATAGTAGTAGAAATTACTGGTCATATCAGTCAATCATTCTGGGAATTGTTTTGGAAAAGTCAGGCTACACTTCATGATGTGAGATCTTAATCAAAATTAAACGTTTAAAAACCTCTGGGAAAGCCCATGGCACTGTTTGGGGTACGAGACTATCAATCTTATTAATTTCCATATAACATAGTATCCCTTAAATTTGGATCTAAATATAACCTCTGGAGCTTTACCCCAACTTTTCTTTTGCGACCTTGGGGAAAATGCTGGACTTCTTTAAGTTTTAAATTCCTTCTCTATAAAACAAAAAGAATAATTTTTGAAGAGCTACAGTAGGTGCAACACAAAGGAAAATGATTGTTAACATTCAAAACTGAGAGGAAAAGAAGGAAGTGTGTCATTTCTTTCTAGATCAGTGGTCCCCAGCCTTTTTGGCACAGGGACTGGTTTCATGGAATAAAATTTTTCCATGGCCCAGGGTGGGGTTATGGTTTCAATACGACTCAAGCGCATCACATTTATTGTGCCCTCTGTTTCTATTGCTATTACATTGTGATGTATAATAAAATAATTATAAAACTCACCATAATGTAGAATCAGTGGGAGCCCTGAGCTTGTTTTCCTCCAACTAGATAGTCCCATCCAGGGGTGATAGGAAACAGTGATAAACTAACACAAATCACCGAACATTAGATTCTCATAAGGAGCATGCCACCTAGATCCCTTGATGCACAGTTCACAATGGGTTCAAGGGTTCACACTCCTATGAGAATCTAATGCCATTGCTGATCTAACAGGAGGTGGAGCTCAGATAGTAATACAAATGATGGAGAACAGCTGTAAATGCAGATGAAGCTTCACTCACTGGCCTGCTGCTCACCTCCTGCTTTGTGGCCTGGTTTCTAACAGGCCATGGACCAGTGGTTGGGAACCCCTGTTTTAGATGATGACTTCATCTTCCCTCATAGATACAAGAAAACAAAATGCTCAAGGGATAATTTGCCAGAAGGAAAACAAAGAGAAATCTAAACTCCTCTGCACAAGAAAATAAATAGACATTTTGGAGTAAAGAAGAGCACAGAACAAAGGAGGTGGGTGTGTGGGAAGACAGGAGGGTCCAAGCACACAGGTGTAGGTGAAGGGATGGGTGGCCGTGAGCTGTGGTGAAATGCCAGTGCTGAGAAATTGCCAGTGTCTGGTGTTTCTAAAGAACCATGAAGCAATGCAGAGTAAACTTACTGCCTCAAAACTTAATAGATTCTCTTGCAGATAAAAATGCCACTAAGAATATTGTCTGGGGAAATAAAACCTAAGGGACAATTAAGACCACATCTGGTCTTGGGGAAAAAAGACGGTCCAGCTAATGGAATGCAATGAGACGTAATTGAGAATGAGACCTTGGGGAAGACAGGAAGTCAGGGAGATGACGGACCTTGAAAAAGATCACAAACTCCTGAGAATTTGGAGAGATCATCAAAAGATCATCGAACACCCAGGGCAATATGGAAGAGAGGGTTTAAACTAATTGTCAGTCCCAAAAGACAGAGTGACTCCAGCTACCAACGTAATAATTAAAGACTTAAAATATGTAGAACTGGGCCTATTATTAAAATACTCAGCACTGAATAAAACAAAATGTGTTTTAGGCTCAGGGACTGTACAAGATGACTTTCCCAAGTAGCTGAAAATAATGCACAGAAAATTAAAGAATGTGAATTACCAAATAAATTCACCTGTTTGGATTTGAATGATTTCCAATCATACAGAAAATATGAATCAATTATAACAGCTTATTCGTCAGTTATATTCAGTATTATAATACGTCTATATCTATACATGCATAAATATTAAGCCTCAAACTAAATACATTGAAATGCTGTTGTTAGTATGTTTTTATCACGGGATTCCTAAAACACTCCAGCATGTGGGCACTAGCTGAAATGGCTTCTCCTCTTGCACACCTCTGTTAGAAACTCACCCTATAGGTGAGGCTTCCCCAATAGCACTCCTTAACATAGCAACACTCACCTTCCCAGCACATACTCACCCTCATTCCTGCTTTTTTTTTTCCAAAGCATTCATTTTTCTCCAAAACATACTATATATTTTTACTCATTTGTTTGTCATTTTTGACAGTTTTGTCTACATAAAACAAGCTTCATGAAATCAGGTTTATTCCTTACCCATGTAACAAACCTGTACATGTACCCCCTGAACCTAAAATAAAAGTTAGAAAGAAAAAAAATAGAAAAAAATTTTAGATGCATACTTTGAGGATGATTTTTAAAATTTATTTATTATAGAGCTTCAACTGGGATGTGGTAAAAATTACGTCACCCAGTTTGTTCAAGAAGCGTGGTTTGCATCCTAGCTATGCTTTCCTGAGCTGTTTCACTTCCTAGGGCAAACTCCTTAACCTCCTGGAGTCTGTTTCCATATCTATAAAACCAGGGACATGAGCATCAACTGCTCAGAGTTGTCCTGAGTGCTAAATATGAAGATGGCTGGATACATTTACCCATTATACGTGTGTGCTATGTCTCAGATTGTCTACAACTCTGTTCTGTTAATTTGTTAAATTTATTATATAAATAGTATATCAAATATCTTCCTGAAAAATAAAGTAAAAGTTAAAAATTAATTAATTCGTCATTAACTAGGAGTAACATTAGGAAATTCCATACTATCTTTCTATCAATTTTTTTTGATTGATGTCATAAGTCTGGAGTTGCTTCCTCACCTGACAACACCCTTTCTTTACTACACTCTTAACTTATTTGTGCTGTTAAACAAGGCCTTGTTACACACAACCAAACATTCTCATCATTTTCATACACACTTATTTTAAATTCACATTTTAAAAACAAAGGCTATTTGAGGATATCACTTTTTCTAAAACATATTTTATAATATGGTAATATCTTCATCTGTTCAGGCTGCTGTGACAAAATGCCTTAGACTGGGTAATATATAAACCATAGAAATGTATTGCTCACAGTTCTGGAAACTGGGAAGTTCAAGCTGCCAACGAATGCAATGTCTGCTGAGGGTTTGTACCTCACAGATGATACCTTCTGTGTGTCCTCACATGGTGAAAGGGACAAACCAGCTTTCTGGGGTCTCTCTTACAAGGGTGCACATCCCATTAATGAGGGCTGCACCCTCATGACCTAATCACATCCCAAAGGTCCCACTTCTTAATGGTTAGCACTGAAGATTAGCTATCAACCTATGAATTTGGAAAGGAACATAAACATTCACACCACAGCAGGGGACAAAGATTTTTTTTTAAAAAAACTGAGAAATGGTTGTAGTTACTCAAGTTGAATTACTTTATTGTTAAGCATTAGAGAATAATTTCTATGGCAGAGGAACACATCAGAGACTTACAGTGTCATTGGTGCCGTTTCTGTAAGGAACTAATTCATTTTCCTTCTTCTCCTTGGGATTCTCGGTTGCTGTCTTCGATGCCACTAAGTTGCTTTGACCACTAGGTCTTTCCGCTTGACAAGCTCCTCCACTCTGCGATGAGTGCTCAGATGTCTCTTCCAGGTTCTTCTCTCTTCTATTATCAAGATTACTGCGAAGCTAAAAGGTTAAACATCAGGGACCTGCTTTGCTCGGGCCCCATTGAAATCCTGTTCCTAATTTTAGATTTATAGTTTCTGCAATATTTTCCTTAAAATCTCCCCCCAAAACTTCTGCCACTCCTATACATGCATCAAATTGTGTATGCTTCTGGACCCACAAACCAGATCTTCCCTCCTGTGCTACATAGTACTTCATAGAGCTAAAAGAACTCATCACACATTATCATAGACACTTATTTATATGTAGATTGTATTTACACAGAGTATGACTTCCTGGAGCCCAGGGATCATGTCATATTATCTTTCTATCATAGTAGTCACTCAATAGGCTTCTGTGGAAATGATTTGTTGAGAAAAGCATGGTTCCACAGTTCCCCGACTCCATTGCAATATTTTCTCACCCTACAACAAAGGGCTACTCATTTCCTTTCTGCAACCTATTCAAAAGGTCTATTTTGGTTGGTAACCAGCTTAGGAAAGAGCAATTACATTTTTCATTCCACTTTTTCCAAGTCTAAGTTAAACTGGTTACATACTAAAAGAGAGCCTAGAATTATGGGCTGAATTTTTTGTCTTTATAGCTGGATAAATCACCTATTTGTATTACCATAGAGAGATCATTTTCCATCTGTAGGCTTCAGTTTTCTTATTTATAAAAACAAACAAGCAAACAAACAAACCAAAGGTAAGGACAGTCCTGGGGGAAGAGCAACTTTTGACCTGGTAACGTCAAAGCAATTTGGTAATTGGATGAAACTCTATATATGAAAGTCCTGACACGACATGAACATAAATTGTTAAAATTACTTTGAAAAGTTGGGGGATAAATTTATTTATATAATTTTGTTTATATATAAACATAGGTTAGAATTACTCTTTAGTTAAATGATTATTATCCCTCAGGTTCACAAATTTAAACTTCAGAATCATGAAGTGATTCAAAGATCAAAAGAAAAAATACATAAATGCACTCATAATTAAAATGTCATAATAATAAAGTTCACTTGCTACTTTTGATTTCTCAGGGTTTAGAAACAAACAACTTGCTCAGCATGTTTTGGCAGAACTTCTTTTTAAAAAACAAGAAGGTTAACTACCAAATTATGAGGACAGCAAATGGAAAAAAAACAACCGTAATACTGCTAAATAAAGATATGAACACAAATTCTATATTGGAAATCAAACTAGTACATTTTAAATGGGAGGTTGTGTGGGGTTGTTGTTGTTGGGTTTTTTGTTTTTGTTTTTTTTTTTTTTTTACTTTCTTCTTATATTGAATAATTTTTCCAAAAGTCTTATTATACTTAAAAAGGAATTCCATTTTTTGGTTCTTTCCCCCCAAGGCATGAGCATTAAAAAAAGGAGAGAAAACTCTATGACGTCTATTGACAGAGAAATAAATATGTTCTTCTATTTTAGTCTTATTTAAATACACGTGGTACATAAAGGCGTGCTTAGCACTAAAAATACATCTTCCATGTTAAGAAATTGTATCCTTAGGATATAACATGTAGGAAAGTAGTAAGAAACTTTGAACTACATAGTGTATGTGAATTAATACACCAGGCAGATTGGCAGTTTTCAAAAGATTTTACTGAAGGAGACAAAATGAAATAAATAAAACAAAATAAAATAAACATTGACTTGCGCCGCGGTGGCTCACGCCTGTAATCCTAGCACTTTGGGAGGCCGAGGCGGGCGGATCACGAGGTCAGGAGATCGAGACCGTCCTGGCTAACAAGGTGAAACCCCATCTCTACTAAAAATACAAAAAAAAAAATTAGCCGGGCATGGTGGCGGGTGCCTGTAGTCCCAGCTACTAGGGAGGCTAAGGCAGGAGAATGGTTTGAACCCAGGCGGTGGAGCTTGCAGTGAGCCGAGATCACGCCACTGGATTCCAGCCTGGGTGACAGAGCGAGACTCCATCTCAAAAAAAAAAAAAAAAAAAAAAGTTGGCTTACAGAACACTGAATTACTATCCCAAGATAATTTAAAAGTTTCCTCAGGCTTCCTAGATGACACCAGACAAGCGGATTGAGTCTGTCACTCATTGACTTGGCTTTGTTGAAACGCAGTGATATTGAGACTACCAAAGGATATTGCATCAGGAGCTGGTGTGAATCACATATTCTCAGAAGCTACCTCTGGGTTGGCTTTAAACATATGAGCACATTGCTTTTACAATCTGATTCCAGGATTGAGTGTATTTTTCCGTGCAGCTTTCTCACCTCGTTGCCTTTGAAATGACGGATATTTCCATTCCTGGTCTATAGATTCCTCCCTAGAGCCTCAGATCATTCTGCACTGAACTTCTAACACCTCTATTTTCACGACTCCATGCAACTTTTCTTACTGCCCCGGCCCCTCACTTCTGCTACATTTCTTGCTGTTTGTTGGCTTGTTAAAAACATATTGCTTAACCAGTGTTTCCCAAATTATTAGAATGTTAAAAAAAAAAAAATAGTTTAATGGAAAAAGGATTTCAGGGTAAAATAAATTTGGAGAAACTGAGATAGTCAAAGTCAAACAAGTCTCCACTACTGAGTTTCTTAGGTATGAAGCATACAATGTTGGTCAGGAGTAGTGGCTCACACGGGTCATCCCAGTACTTTGGGAGGCGGAGGTGGGCAGATCTCCTCAGGTCAAGAGTTCTTGACCAGACTTTTCAACTTGGTGAAATCCCATCTCTACTAAAAATACATAAATTAGCTGGGCAAGGTGGTGCACACCTGTAATTCCAGCTACTCAGGAGGCTGAGGCATGAGAATCACTTGAACCTGGGAGTCAGAGGTTAGAGTGAGCCAAGATAGTGCCACTACACTCCAGCCTGGGCCATCTCAAAACAAACACACAAAACTAATGTTTATATCCAAGGTGGAAAAAAAGTGTGGAGAATTTTGTTGTGGCACACTTTATTTCTCAATGGAGAATACTTTGAGAAATTATGTTCTAGACAGATGTTATGTAATATTAATTCTGCACATAGACAAAGCAAAACTTTTTCTCTCTATGTTCACCATTAACATCCAGGTTTCATTTGGTAGCTCCTGTTGTAGTCATTGCATTCGTATGGGAGGATAGGGAGTGTGAGTGGTGAACTAAGGGACTGGACACAATTTTTCAAGAACCCTGACTTGGCCTCTTGCCTCCTCATTTTATAGAATTATTAGAACACTGGCTTTTTCTCTTTTAAGACTCCTATTCCCTCTAAGAATTTCTGCTAAGTTCCCCAGACCCTTAAATGCTTGAATTCTGTACTCTTGTGCTGATAATAGAAAGCCTGTGAGCCTTGAGTACCATAAATATTCAAGCTCTTGCTGACTCTGCTTGTATGATATTCCACATGGTCCTGTACAGAAAAATGGTGCTATACAATTTTAATTAAATAGTTGGTCAAATTAATAATGAAAACATGCAATAATAATAATACTGCAGAGACTTTATAAGTAAAGTTTCTCTTTTATAATCTTGCCTTCCCAGATTCTAAAAATTAAATGAAATAAAGTGTGTTAAGGGTGAATGCTTGCTACATAGTGACTGAATAAATGGTAAGAACTCTTCATCTCTGACCAAGTCTTGATGCTCTAACTTATTTTAATCAACCAAAGCCATGTTCTCTGACAATGGCTAATTGAAATACTTTGCTCAAGCCAAACCAAAAAGATTTTATTTTTTGTGCCCAACAATGAGTGAGAGATAGTCATTCATTTTAAGGAAAGGGAAATAAAAACCCCAATCATCTCAGCATAGATTTAAAGAGACACAGAGGCCCTTTCCTGTAGAATATGTCTGAACCTAGGAAATCCAAATACCTGTTATATAACCTTGTTAATTTTGTTTTAATCATGAAGCTAAGGAACTACTTCATTATTTTAGCTTAGCAATCCCTTTTGAGTCAATTTAGGAACTTCCTGGGTTTTCCTATTTTGAGTAGATTTGGTTCAATTCAATGTATATGGAGTGCCAAGTAGGTAGGTTATCGTTCCAACACTGTGGAGCCTATAATCTCATTGGAGGCAAAAGAGTGAGTACAAAATAATTACCATATAAACTGGAGTATGTTTATGCTGTATGGAAAAAAGCTATGGTAACTTTGAGAAAAGAATGTTATATAGTGTGATGGAAAATAATAAAGATATCTGAATTGAGGTAGCAAGTAGGATGGTCTCAAAGAATAAATAGGATTTTAACAAATAGAAGTAAGAAATGAAGACTCCCCAGATGTGAAAAACACAAAACAAAACAAAACAAAACAAAAGGTATAAAAATATTGAGAAGAGACAAACATACTTAGATAACAACCTTAAAAATAGTTAAGAACCCAGAGTACAGTAATATCAAGAACAAAAGAAAACACTAGGAACAAAACGCTGGGGTATGTCTTTAGAGAACAGCAGCAGTTCTAAAGTGTGGAAATTACAGCACCAATGAAAACCAAGGGGAGAATTTAAAAAACAGGACAGATCGCAATTTCAGATGCTTCTGAGATGCTAAGTAGGACTAGGGTTGAGAAAAGGCCTTTTTGATTTGGTGATTGGGAGGCGTCTAGAGATGTAAGAAAATATAGTTTCTGCAGAAAAGTAAAGAGGTATGGAAACTATGTTGGAAGGGATTAATTAGTGATTGGAAAGTGAAAACATACTAGAAATAATTTGTTGTTAAAAGGAAAGAGAGTCCTTTGTACCTTGAGGAGTCGGGAGATTGAAGGGCTTGGAGATTTCCAAACATGAATGAAGGGAAAGATGACATTATATAGGAAAAAATGCAAACCAGAAAAGTTACACTCTATGAATTGAAGATCCAATCAGGAGGAGACAGAATAAAGAGCTCAGAAGAGAGGATCACCTAGCAAAGAGAACAATGACTTAAGAGACAGAGGATTAGAGAGAGAGAGAGAAGATTAGTAGAGACAGAAACAAAGGTAAAGATGAAAACAGGAGATGAAGTCACCTCCTTTAAGTGGAGGGAGTATTGGTATCTTGAAGACAGTGTAACTGATTATAAGAATAGCTACCTGTGAAAAATATGCCTAGAACTGTTATTGGAGGCACATTCATACAGGTCTGCAACAAACTCAATTCTTGCCTCCTCAGAAGAAAAAATTTGACTGAGGGGAGTAAGGCAGAAGGAGAGACTGAGGTCAGTTTTACAGCAGGAGTAAAAGTTTACTGAAAAGATCTAGAGCAGAAACAAAAGGAAGGAAAGAACACTTGGATGAGGGCCAAGTAGACAAGTTGAAAGACAAGTGCATGGTTTGACCTTTTGACACATGGTTTTATACACTGGCATACTTCCAGGGTCTTGCACCCCTTCTCCCCTGTTCTTTCCTTGGGGTGGGCTGTCCATAAGCATAGCAGCCTGCTAGCACTTGGGAGGTAAGGATGCACAATATGTTTACTGGATCTGTATGCATGCTCACTTGAGGCATCCTTCCCTTACCAGCTGAATGCTTTCATAGAAGGTCATTTACCAGTAAAATATCTGCCATTTTGCCCCTCACTGCCCAACTCCTGAGATCTTATCACCAGCTTTAGGTTTTTTCTATCTATAGGGAGACTGCCTTTCTCTAGTGCTGGCTGTAATGAATTCTTATTTTAGAGAGACAATTAAAAATCACCTGACCATCACCTGATAGTTATCTGACATTCCAGGTTGTTGGGGGAGCTCTCTCCTGCCCTGTTTATGTCTTACTAGTGACCTGCTGTAACATTTCCCTGCTCAAGAGTCCATGACCCCAATTCTTTGAAGAAAATGGGCAAAAGTCCATCTGCTGCAACTGCTTCCTGCTGACAGAGGGGCAGTGGTGGTTTTTCTGTGTGTCTTGGCCTCTTGCTAGCTGCCAGGACAGGAGGGTGGCTCCATGGGTTGGGGAAAGTGGTATCCAGCCAGGTCCAAGGGAAACAGGGGCAGGATTTTACCTCTGTCATGTCTCACTGATGGGCAGTCTAGAGGTCTTCTGTAGAAGGGTGACTCTTGGATACTGAGAGCACAGTATCCCTCACTGAGGAACGTGTGGGTCTTGATGGCTTTGAAGTCAAGAGGAGACAAATTGGGTTATCAGGTTTAGAAGACTGTCAAAATGAAATAAAAGGGTGAGGACAGCTCCAAAGATTCTCGAGGCTGCCAACACACCTAGGTAGCTGGTGGCTGTAGTCATGCCTGCTAAGACTTGGGTTTATGGGATTGCTAGCCAATTCCAATGTGTGTCCAGAATTAGAATATTGATCCAGATTTTTACATTACCCATCCCTTTTGTTTCTTCTGAGCTGTAGCCAAAGATCACTGGTTGGTTTACAAGAATAAGCAGGGTTAGTCCAAATTGAGACAAAAACTCAAAAATAACTTATGAGACTAGAAGCTAATGATAGGTGTACATGGTTCTTGAAACATGATTTTTCTCTTTCCAGTCCTCATTTTTATTAAAAACAAATCATGATAAGACTGATTTGTTTGCAAAATAAGCTTTAGTCCTATTTACTTGGCTTAATTACTTGCATAAAGCACAGTAAGACTAATTATTTGCCATATAGGCTCCTTTTTAAATTGGCTTTGATGGAACTTTCATAAGACATCTCAGATAAGATTTTTTAAAAACCTTAAGCCCAGCCATGGGTTGACATCATCAAACACCTGTATAAATTGGGTAAATTCCTCTCCTCTTGAGGTCCCAAGATAACTTGAGGCTCCTGGGCCTGTCAGAAAGTGACATTCCTTACTTACCACAGGTCAGAAACCCTGTACAGGGACTCTGTAGATAAGATATAAGACTGGTTTTCTCAAGGTGCTTTTATTGGCTGTATAAGTCAATTGTGATTCCTTAAAGGAAAGCATGCCATTCCAGTCAAAAGCCTTGGTAAAAATAACCAGTTTCTCCAACTGTGTCCTGTTGCAAAAGAAATCAGATTCTTATTGGACTTATGCAAACAACTATATTGCCGTAAGTTAAGAATACTCACAAATAGTTCCCAAATTTTGGAGAAATCAGTTAAGAGAAACAAATATGCTCCAAATTTTGTTTATACACAAAGGTGTATAGGTGTATACTTTACTCAATTGTTAAAAGCTGTAAATAGCTCAACGTAAGTGTTCTTGGCTCTGAAAATCAAAGGATTAGCAACGTTTTCAAAAAAAGCATTAAAGGTTTACTTTAGTCTTCCATTAGTTTAGTCCATGCAGTTAACCCTTGTTCTGCTTGATGTTCATAAATATTTTAGCTCTCCATGAAAGTCTCAAAAATTTTTCCTTTATTCTAAAGTCACAATTTCCAAAGCTCTCAGAAACTTGCATTTAAGAGCATCTGTTAGAGTCCTATAGCTGATTACAAAGCCACCTTTTAAAAAATTTTTATTTACTTATTTTACTTTAAGTTCTGGGATACATGTGCAGAATGTGTAAGTTTGTTACATAGGTATACATGTGCTATGGTGGTTTGCTGCACCTATCAACCCATCATCTAGGTCTTAAGTCCTGCATGCATTTGATATTTGTCCTATTGCTCTCCCTCCCCTTGCCCCCTACCCCACAACAGGCCTCTGTGATGTTCCCCTCCGTGTATCCACATGTTCTCGTTGTTCAATTCCCACTTACTAATGAAAACATGTGTTGTTTGGTTTTCTGTTCCTATATTACTTTGCTGAGAATGATGGCTTCCAGCTTCATCCATGTCCCTGCAAAAGATCTGACCTCATTCTTTTTGATGGGTGCATAGTATTCTATGGTGTGTATGTGCCACATTTTCTTTATCCAGTCTATCACCGATGGGCATTCGGGTTGGTTCCAAGTCTTTGCTATTGTAAATAGTGCTGCAGTAAACTTATGTGTGCATGTGTCTTTACAGTAGAATGATTTATAATCCATTGAGTATATATCCAGTAATGGGATTGCTAGGTCACATGGTATTTTTGGTTCTAGATTCTTGAGGAATCACCACACTGTTTTCCACAATGGTTGAACTAATTTACACTTTCACTAACAGCGTAAAAGCATTTCTATTTATCCACAGCCTTGCCATCATCTGTTGTTTCCTGACTTTTTAATAATCACAATTCTAACTGGCATGAGATGGTATCTCATTGTCATTTTGATTTGCATTTCTCTAAGGACCAGTGATGATGAGCTTTTTTAATATGTTTGTTAGCTACATAAATGTCTTCTTTTGAGAAGTGTCTATACATATCCTTTGCCCACTTTCTGATGTTTTTTTTTTTTTTCTTGTACATTTGTTTAAGCTCCTTGTAGATTCTACATATTAGCCCTTTGTCAGATGGGTAGATTGCATAAATTTTCTCCCATTCTGTAGGTTCCCTGTTCACTCTGATGGTAGTTTCTTTTGCTTTGCAGAAGCTGTTTAGTTTAATTAGATCCCATTTGTCAATTTTGGCTTTTGTTACAATTGCTTTTGGTGTTTTAGTCACGAAGTCTTTGCCCATGCCTATATTGCTGAATGGTATTGCCTAGGTTTTCTTCTAGGGCTTTTATAGTTTTGGGTTTTACATTTAAGTCTTTAATTCATCTTGAGTTAATTTTTGTATAAGGTGTAAGGAAGGGGTCCAGTTTCTATTTTCTGCATATGGCTCACCAGTTTTCCCAGCACCATTTATTAAATATGGAATACTTTCCCCCTTGCTTGTTTTTGTCAGGTTTGTCAAAGATCAGATGGTTGCAGATGTGTGGTATCATTTCTGAGGTCTCTGTTCTTTTCCATTGGCCTATATAACTCTTTTGGTTAATGCAGCCTTGTAGTATAGTTTGAAATCAGGTAGTGTGATGCCCCCAGCACAAAGCTAACTTTTAAAGAGAATCAAAGCAAGACAACAATTGTGTGTGGGTGGCAAAAATCTTAGGGCTGCTGCACTTAAAGATGCAATAGACAAGGGAATTTCTTACCTCTGTGGCTTTCAATAATTTAACATAACAATTATAATTTTTACTCATAACGTATACTAAGTTGTATCAGAATCATAGGAGTTTTGCATAACTGTGGGAAACATATTAACACATTTATACAAATACAGCCCAAAGAAAGCCAGATATTACCTTTATATTAGTGTACTATTGATGTCAAACCCAATTCTTAACAAAACCTTATAGACCAATTTATTCCACTTTAATCTCTGATCATAAGGTAAGAGTCTCATAAAGCATTCATAACCCTTTACAATTTTCTGTTAAAGAGCAAAACAAAACAATGTTCTAATAAACCTGTGTTATGTTTTTATTCCAATATTAAATTTACATATAAACAGAGTAATACTCCATTAATTTTAGCTAATATAGTCAGTCACACAGAGAACGTCTTTTACAAGAGTAATCTTTCACAAACCTCCCATAACTTGCTCAAATCTTCAGCTTTATTCTAACTTAAAACAATCATTTTAGCCGGGCGAGGTGGCGGGCGCCTGTAGTCCCAGCTACTCCGGAGGCTGAGGCAGGAGAATGGCGTAAACCCGGGAGGCGGAGCTTGCAGTGAGCTGAGATCCGGCCACTGCACTCCAGTCCGGGCGACAGAGCGAGACTCTGCCTCAAAAAAAAAAAAAAAAAAAAAATCATTTAACTCTCTAAACTTGGGCAAAAATTCACATTTGTATGCCCTTTTATAATTCTTTTTCATCAAAAGCACACTTTGCTTTTCTCATACATCTTGCATGTAAAACTGTTTCTTTGGTAGTTTCAACTGCATGTTACAATGTTAACTCGTAGTAACTTTTATTTTTGGTGAAAACCTTTTATTTTTGGTGAAAAACCTTGTAAGTAAGCAATTTTGTAAGTGAATTCTGTGCTCGGTGTGGAGCCTAGGACACCAGACAGAAGTGCACATAAAATTTGGTTCTTTCCAGAATAGCCAGGGGGCATGGCTAACTCCACATGTGCCCAGGCCTTACCTAGAATTTAATTGCTCCAAAGTAGGTAAGTTGAACGATTTTTAAAAGTTAAAGAGGCAGTTTATGACCTTAAAGTATTTAGGAAACCTAATATCTTACCTGCATAATTGAGATCGCATTTAAAACTATCTTTCTTTCCCAAAGCTTACTTAAGTCACATGAACTAAAAGGCATTACAGTTTTTATTTTTCTGACCAAACATTTTATTTAAGTGCTTATGATTTTAAGTCAATTAATCAGAACTTTCTCAAATATTAACATCACACACATCTGGGGTTCAACACAAGTTATTTCAGTGAGGAGTGGGGACAGTTCTTTACCTTCTAGGTGACCAAGAGCATGCTTCTCTGATCTAAACCTACAAAGAGCTGAGTATTCCCCTCTAACTGCCATTAGCCATCCCTAAAAGTATATTTCCTATGTAGTTATCACATACCAAAGCTCTCTCATAATGTGAAATAATTTTTGATACCCTCAAAAGTTAAAAAAAGTCAGATAACACAATGCAAAATGAAACAGAGACTCAGAATTTGAGAGAGATTTATCTACATTCAATTCCTAGGGCTTCATGAGGAAAACTGTTTTTCCCAAAACAAGTTTTTTCAAAACATAGGGAGCCTCCTATGTTTTTCCCAAGGAATCCCAGACTGTTAGAAATTATCTTAGGTCCTCTCATGTGTGCATCAAGAGCAACAAGAAGACAAAATGGAGAAAAACAATTCAGTCAACTGAGAAGAATAAAACATTTTTTTCCAGAAAAACATGATCCAAGAAGAGAAAAAAAAACCATAAAGGCCATTTAAATATATGCATAGCTTGGGTATATACATAATTAAGCTGACTTTTAACCATAGCACTCTTTTAAAACAATCCTATTAAATCTCTTTATTACTCTAGCTAGGCCAAACAGGCAATATTTCTGGCTTTTAAACTTTACCAAAAGTAAATTCACAGGTGAAATCAATAAGACTCAACTAAAGTTATGACTTAACCACAAGCATGTGAGGTATTTTCAAAGAGGTTGTTAAGAGTTGTTACAAAATCTCCAAAGAAGATTTTACAGAATCTTCAAAGGTAACTCAGAGAAAAAAAAAATTCAAAAATGGAAGTCAGAAGTTATTCATGGAGGGGCGAAGAATTAACAAATGGAAAAGGTCACACAGATAACAGCCAGAAGGTACTCATTCCCTAAGCCAGGAATTGAATCCTGACCCTGTACTTCCGTTGGGAAAACACGAAGCCTTAGCTACTAAGCTACAGCACTGGGCAGTTTCTGTTGCTCTTCCCGGAAGGAGCCTAGAGCAGTCAATTTTGAGCATGCAATGGCTTTTAACTTGCTCAAGGTTAATTTTAGAGCTAGCTATGACATGAATTCCAAAATTCCTGTTCTCTGGATGGTAGAGAGCAAGAGACAACACTGTCACTGGTCACAAGGACATAAAACAAGATGAGAGGGAAGCTTCATTCAGTATTTTTTTTTTACAGAGAATTGCAGCACAGTTTGTTACTAATGAGTTTGCTGGGCCTGTTAGAGCAGTGGGCTTACAGGGGTCCTAGGCCCACATTCTATCCTAAGGTACTCCTCTTTATGACAGAATGACACAGACAGACAAATTCATAGCAGAGAGTACACCAGATTTGCCATAGCTTGACTAGCCTCATGAATTGTTTTTCTCATTAATCAAAACTTTGCAGAGGAGATGGTGATTTTTACCATTCCTACAATTGGTTTGCACACAGAAAGAGGGGCCAGAATTCTGACTGGTAAGAAATTCTTACACTTTTGCTGGCATGCCAGGTTTCTGGGTTACCTTTCCCTAAGCGACCCAACCCTAGAAACCCTGCTAACTGCACCACAGCCTTGGGGGCCAAGTTGTAACACAAAGGAAAACCACCCTTTGTTTTATAGAACCTTTGAATTAGACATAAGTCTTTTTCCTTCTGTTAGGAAGTTATGGTTTGTATTGCAAATTGCTGCGTGAGTCCTGTGAAAGAGCGGATAAGGAGGTTATCTGCATACTGTAGAAATTATCCTCCCTCAAGAGATTGCTCAGTTAGATTTTTGCTGGGGCTTGTTTTAATAAATATGGGCGATTTCTAAACCCCTGAGATAGGAGCGTCCACACTGAAGTTACTGGTTAACAATTTAGATAGATTGTTAGGACAAATGGGGATATTAGAAAGAAAGATGAATTCAGAGGTTGGGTAAATATTAAGTGAGCACCCATCTTATCTTGGAAAGTATATTTTTGTCCCAAAGAGGTGTGAGGTATTTAGACCTTACCAGAGACCGATGGAAGAATGGTAATTAGTCACTTAAGCAATACAAAGGAGAGTGAATCTTTTCTTTTAGAGGGAGGGATTGCCATCTGCCCAGATTACCCAACAGGATTTGGAGGAGAGTTGCAAAGAGAAGGTTAGCACAGAGTGGGCAGCTTTTCAACCCAAAAGGGAAATTTCCAATTTTACTTGCTGCCTCCAGAGTTGCCCTTGGCTTTGTCCTTGTGATGACAGTGTCTGATTTGGAAGCCAGCTAGAGCAGAGAGTCCTTTAGCTCAAGACCATCAGGGGTTGGGATTCTGTCCCAGGATCGCTTCGTCCCTCAGGGCAGTCTCCTTCCCAGTGGCTGAGCTTCTGGCAGAGAGAATGAGCCATGTGGGGCTTCTTCCCATTTATCCCATTGGACAGTTTTCCTTCCAGTGGCCTGATTTTCCACACCAATGGCAGTTACCTAGAGGAGTGCCCTTAGGCAACTTGGAGGGGGCTGGTGGGCTTGCAGGGCAGTCAGTAGTTGAGCCTGTCTCCTTTCCCTATCTTTCTCATTTTTTTAGCCCTGTCTTCCTTATTCTGCTCTTGGTTGTAAAAGATAGAGGAGGTTAATCTGAAGACCTCCTGCAGAGAGGCACTGGGTTCCAAGGCTGACTTTTGTGATTTCCTCCCAGTTCATTTTTAAACCAAACAGTATTACAAAGATAAACTTGTTTTTTGTTTAAGGTTTGGGGGAATCAAACTTTTCCCAGTTTTGGAGGATGCATCTGAGGGCCATGTCCTATGGTATGGAGATGCAATTACCCAAATGCAAAGAGAGAACAGAGGAGATAAAAAGGAAAAACAAGGCATTCTTTCGACTTTCTTATTATCCTGAATGGGGCATCCTCCCATATCATTTGAGTCCCAGAATGAACCAATCTTGGTCCCATCTTGTCACAGTTGCCCACTTGAGAACGGAGGACATACTGGAATCAACAGTAGACCTCCCGTTCATCCTTGAGGTTCTGAAATGAACCAGTCTTACCACATACCCCTAACCTTTCATTCCTGTTCTAATGGTGTAATCTAGCCTGGGACCATCCATCTTCACTGTCCTATGGGTCTCTTGTACCTGCAGCCTTAGGCCGACCTATATCCTTGTTTCCATGACATTATAGTGACTCTCACTCGAGTATTCTGGCAACAAAATGATTATCTCTTTTCTCAGATTCCCATTTTTACATGTTCTGTAAGTAGACAAGAAGCCTGTTTTTTAGCTAACTGCTGCAAGGAGGCTGGACTTCTCTCCCTGTTTCCTTTAAAGATGACATTGAAGGTCTTGCTGCATATTGAGAAGGACATGGAAGTAAATAGAGAAATGGAGGCTACAGGAGGAAGTGGGAGGAAGTCAGAGGAATACTCTTGAAAGTCTTTATATGCTCACAAAAGCAGCAGCCCTTGGATTCAAAAAGCCAATGTTTATTTGCTCTTTTGATGTGAAGTAGTAACCTCCAGAGGACTTGGGGCTTACGGCAAGAAATCACAAATGGCAAAGGAAGAATTTCCTCTTCTCTCAAAGGGGTGGTCCCAAAGGACTATGAATCTTTTCTTTTTGGAAGAAAAGGATGCCATTTGTCCTCCTTATTCATAGGTCAAAAACCACAACACTTTGAAAAAGAACTTCCAACTCTCTTTCCAGAGGCAAGCAATCTTATAAGGTAAGCTGATGAACTACAAAAATGATTAAGTGACCATATTCAGGTTAGTTGTTTTATTTTATGCAAATATTGTGAATTTTCCATAAAGATGACATCTTTGATTAGACTTTAAATTAATTCTTATGATCAAAGTCTTTATTCGGGGGAACAATTTTAAATTTATATTTGTTTAGTATGCATTTCTCTATGCACATTTTTATTTTTAACAGATTAAAAGGATATTCTGATGGAAATAGGAAATAGATTCTTTTGTCTACATTGAACTATAAAATAAAAGTCAAGACCAGTGTAAGTGGCACTGAATTTTTCTGAATTGGCTAGATTGGTCATTTTGATATTCTAGATCAAATGTATTTGAGGTCAAATGGCATCACTGAAAAACACAGGAATAAAAGTTTCTCTTTTTCTTTAATTTATCAAATACATGTTAGATAAACTTTCAGTAAATCTACAAACCTACCCTAAGCAGATTTTTTAAAACCCAAATTTTAAAATTTCCACAAAAGCCTATCCAGGGGGTTCAACACCACAAGCATTTGCTTTTTCTCTTTGAGTGGTCCTAGTCATCAGAATAATGAACTCATCAGAATGGCAGGAAATACAAGTGAAAGGAATTCTTTTGTAATCACATTAAACTGAGTTTGAATCTGGGGTTCAACACAAGTTATTAAATTTCTAAGCTTCATTTTATTTACTTGTAAAATTATCTACTTTATGGATTCTGTGAAAGATAGCAAAGTAAGGCAGAAAATGTTAGCATTTTGTCTACCACGTAACTCTTAAAAATCATAGTAATCACCACCACCATCATCATTATCATCATTAACTTTGTCAATATTTTTACTATTTCCAGTGTAAGAGGAGAATACCTGGTACCTAAAAAACCACAAAAACAAAAGCTCTATGCCTTTCATAAAGTAATCTTTTTCAGGTGTAGATTTTTCGCCAATAACTTTTTAGAGATTTGTTTTTGAATGCTAGTTTCTATTTTACTATCATCTAAACTTCCATGTTGAGTGTGAATGTGAATCTAGTCACTAGTCAATGTATGCTGGGTAATATCATAATTCATAAGACGTGGCTGATTAGCTGAATTTATAAGAGAAAAAAGGGGTTAAACTGAGATCACACATACATAAAACAAAAGATCACAGTGAAGAAGAGTTATAAATACAGGTACATGTACAGTTGAGCACGCTGTACCTTGCAAAACTCTGGTTGTGCATCTTATTTCACAGAGTCTTCTGTGTGAATAGTAAGACTTGCAGCTGTGTAGGGTACACACTGAGTGGCTGTGGATGATGTTCCCAGAGAAGTTGACCAAAAGTGACACAGGAGTGTTGAGGACGAGGAAGATCCCAAAATTTGGGTTCTACATTGGACCTGATTACCAACCCCGTCACCAAAAAGTTGAGATTGCGATTGATTGGAGAAATGTTCATTGAAATATTTTTAAGATGTAACAAGGTAAAGTGAAAAGAGAACACTGGTTTGGGAGTCTAACATATATCATAACTTTGAGTCACGTAGTAGTTGTGTGACATCGGGTCCCCGTGAAAAACTTAGCTTACTAACTCACCACCCCAACACAGAGTTCCCCGTCATCACTTTAGTGCCTACTCTTTAAATTTGAACAAGCACCAACAATTAGTCAACGTTTGAAGAAAGCCTCTAACATGAAAGAGGGAGAGACAGATTAAAAAAACAGCAAAACAAAACAAAACCAAAACAGAGAAATGGGAACCAAGATTAAAAAATAGAGAGTAGAAAAAAACTATAAAGAATATAATTAATATTCCCAGAAATACAAGAGAGGATGTCTCCATATAACAAGAACAGGATGCAATAAAAAGAAAAAATATATAAGGAAAAAACTATTTGTGTGTGTATAAATTTCTGCATGGTGCAGTGGTGTGGCCCATAGTCCCAGCTACTCGGGAGGCTGGGGCAGGAGGACCATTTGAGTCCAGGAGTTCAGTGCCAGCCTAGGCAACATAGTGAAATCACCCATTAAAAACAAAACAAAACAAAACAAAACAAACAAACAAAATATATATATATGTGTGTGTGTGTGTGTGTATTTCTAAGAGCAAAAAAGTATACATTTATGAAATACATAATACAATATATAATAAATATAAATATAAATCCACAAAACTCAGGATATAAAGTTTAAAATACATCAGAAATAAGAACAAATGAAAGTAATAGGAAAATAATAGAGAAATATACATTTGGGAAGATTGGAAGATTAACACAGAAGGCCAACAACAAAAATGGAGATTCAAGAATGAGAGATCAACAACACCACAAAAATAGATGGATAAAAAATACTAAAGAAATACTCTTGGGAAATATCCTAGGACTGAATAACGTGAGTCTTCATATTAAGAAAGCCAAATAAACGTCCAACAAAAAAGATCAGTATTGAAGTATATTATAAGGAAATTCCAAAACATTGAGGATAAATATTGGGTCCTAATCCCTCCAGAAAAACTTCTCAACAGCTATGCCAAATGCTAAAAAAAAAAAATACAAATGATACCATCAAAAATCTGAGGAAGATGTTTTCCAACCCAAAATTCTACACAGACAACTATTGATCAAACATAACAGTAGAATGAAGATGTTTTTTAAAATACACAGGAACTCAAAAAAGTGTTCTTTCTTTTGCATACTGGTAGGAAACCTTTGGGTAAGTGTTTCAGCAAAATGTGTGGTAATACGAGAAGGAAGAAGCCTTGGAATGGAACAGAGGATGCAGGGATTTGCTAGAGAACAGTTCAGGAAATTTCTAGGACTGAGCTATGAGCCACTTAATGTGGAATCAGCAACCCAAAGTGGTGCAGAACTATAGAGATATGAATGAGGAGGGAATCAAAAAGAAGGAGAAGGAGAAGGAGGAGAGGAGGAGAAAAAAGGAAATAATAGATTATCAAATGGATGCAATTATTTGAAAAAAGTATTGCTGGACATTGACAAATATCTTCGAATACTTCCAAAAATTAATTTTAAGTACATCAAAAACAAAGCAAAAGAAAACAGAAGTAATTTCACAAAAAGTAAAAGGTGACAATGTATTTTCCAGCATTAATTTGAACATTAATATTATAATAAAGTATTGGATCACCATTGAATAAAAAATATTGTGATTATTATTTTGCAATGATGCAGGTAAAGGCAGTGGTTTCATCACAGTCACTATCTAGCATTGTTATAAGAATGAAGATAAATAACAACGAACAGAGAAGAGAGTTAAAAGTGGTTTCCTCTGTGGAGCAGGACTGAAAGGACGCTGTTTGTCTTATTCGCAGTCTGTTTTAATAGGAGCCTTTCAATAATGCTTGTCTTTTTAATGAAATGTCTATATTACTCTGATAAAAATAAAAATTTATTTTAGTAAATCTACAAAACTTCAGATCACATTGGCTAACTATTAAATAAATGGAACAGACAGTGCAGATGATCTGCCTTGTAGAACTCGTCAGCCAGACAGCCCTGTTGTCAGAAAATATTCATATGTTTTGCAGATGAGGAATGATGAGAAGTTTTCTGTGTGGGATCCTTGGGTGTTGATGGAGGAGACCAGTCATCAGGCAGGTGGTGACAGGCCTTCAACATCATGGTGAGTTATTGGAACTTTACACTGTGGTCAGGAAAAAGCAATCTTGGGTTGCAAATAGAGGAGAAAGAAAATCAAATTTATTTTTTTGGAAAGATATCTAGCACCAGATGGGAGAAGAAGAAAAGTTTTGGAAGGCAGAACAGTAAGTAGCGGTTACAAAGTTTTGAGACAGGATGAGGGTCACAGAGACCTTAGATAAAGGTTACATTTGGAAAATATTTGTGAGATAAAACTTCATGAAAGATTGGATGTGAGGAATGAGGGAGTATTCTAGTGTAATTTCAAGCTTTCTAACAAGAGAGCCTGAGAGATTGGTGACCCATAAAATTGAGACTAGAAAACAGTGGAGGAGATACAGTTGTCATCCCTTTGTCCATGGCTTCACTTTGCTCAGTTTCAGATACTCACAGTCAACCTCAGTCTGAAAATGGTGAGTACAGTACAAGAGGATTTTTTTTTTCTTGCTCTGTCACCCAGGCTGGAATGCGGTGGCACAATCTCAGCTCACTGCAAGCTCTGCCTCCTGGATTGAAGCAGTTCTCCCACCTTAGCCTGCCAAGTAGCTGGGATTACAGGTGCATGCCACCACACCTGGCTAATTTTTATATATTTTTAATAGAGACAGGTTTTCATCATGTTGACCAGGCTGGTCTCGAACTCCTGACCTTGTGATCCACCTGCCTCAGCCTCCCAAAGTGCTGGGATTACAGGCATGAGCCACCGCACCCAGCCAACAGGATTTTTTTTTTTTTGAGACCGAGTCTCACTCTGTCGCCCAGGCTGGAGTGCAGTGGCACCATCTCGGCTCACTGCAAGCTCCACCTCCTGGGTTCATGCCATTCTCCTGCCTCAGCCTCCCAAGTAGCTGGGACTACAGGCGCCCGCCACCACGCCCGGCTAATTTTTTGTATTTTTAGTAGAGACGGGGTTTCACCGTGTTAGCCAGGATGGTCTCGATCTCCTGACCTTGTGATCTGCCTGCCTTGGCCTCCCAAAGTATTTACAGGTAAATAGAGGAGCCACTGCGCCCGGTCTGCCAATAGGATATTTTAAGTGATAGAGAGTGAGAGAGAGAGAGAGAGATCAATTCACATAGTGTTTATGACAGTATATTGTTGTAATTCTTCTGTTTTATCATTGGTTATTGTTTTTAATCTCTTATGTGCCTAATTTATAAATTAAACTTTAGCAAAGTTGATGTGTATAAAAAAAAACATAATATTTATATAGAATTCAATACTGTCCATGGTGTCAGGCATCCACTGGGGGTCTCAGAACATATTCCTTGTGGATAAGGAGGGAGGCTCTACTGTAATTCCATTGCTGCAGATTTTTGAAATAATCAACAGAACATGCATTTTTCCAAAGTGGGTCACACATCCAGAGGGGTGACATGGGCATGTACTTTAAACAGTCAGAAAGTCAGATGTGTGAAAAGCAGTTCTGTTTATATCTCAATATCTGAAAAGTCACTTTGTTCATAAGACATCAATTCCAGTTGTAACAGAAAACGTAACCTTGCTACTTTAATGTAATTCAGTCAGATCCTATTAGAGCTCAGTGTCCTTTGGATAACTGCAAATATATAATAATGGATATATATCCAATGTCCTTTGGATAACTGCATATAACGTAGAACTCCTCATGAATTTCTTTCCTGCTCCCTCTTCTCTTTCCCCTATTTCCAGGACAAGGGAGTGAGGTAGGATCCTGGTTAAAAGGATAGTTAGTGAGGAAGCAGAGGTAGGCAGGGTGGTTTGTGAATTGTTCTGGCATTGAGAGAGCTGTGTTCATTCTCTGGTACTCATCCGTCCCTGCTGGCCTCAGCTTGTACCTTCCTGTCTTGCACAGTAGCCTCAATCCCAATCTGCTGCCAATATCCATAGTCCTGCAACAATCCTTATGTCTTAGACCCACATGTTATTCATCCTCCTTTCCTCAGGGAAAGCTTATGCCTCAACTGGTCCTTAAAACTATTTCCACACCTTGCTGAAAGTGTTTTATAATTACCCAGTGTTTTATCTGCAACTTGCTGGTCTAAGCTGAAGTCTGTAGGCCCATATTCTACATTCCTCCCACAGACTTAGCTACTCTGGGACTCCAGGGCCATGTTGAATATCAGTGCATTAACATTAATTGCTAACATGGATCCATACTTATTTTAATTTACTTATCCATCCATCCTATGCATTTATATTTCTATGTGTCGTATATATCTCCTCACCATCTCTCTCAGTATATATGTTGAGTAAACCAATTTCAATAAACAAATCACTTCCTTTTTTTACTTTTATTTTAAGTTTGGGGGTAAATGTGCAGGTTTGTTATTTAGGTAAACTTGTTTCATGGGGGTTTGTTGTACAGATTATTTCATCATCCAGGTATTAAGCCTAGAACCCATTAGTTATTTGTTTCCTGATCCTCCCCTCCTCCAATACTCCACCCTCCAATTGGCCCCAGTGTCTGTTGTTCCCCTTCATGTGTCCATGTGTTCTTATCATTTAACTCCCACTTATAAGTGAAAACATTTGGTATTTAAACAAGTCACTTTCAATTAGATCCTTTAGTGGTTATGAGAAAGATGAAAGTGTATGTGAGTGAAGCAAGTAGAGGCCGTGAGACGACTATAAATTCCAGCAAAATGCACTAAAACTAATAGACCAAGGCTAATGGTGAAGACTTAGAGGACAAATCTTTACCTTGTTAAAGGTCAGAAAGAACAAATGGTGACACACATATCAGATACCCTACTGTCATTATTTCAGGACACATCGTAATTCTCCCACACATCCCTTGGTGTAGGAAAGGAAAAGGGGTTAGGGGCAAAATTGAGAGTTGACTCGAAAGTTACAAAAAGAGACTGTTAAAAATTGGTCATAGCAGACGCTGCCGCCGAGGAAATTCTTGTACTACTAGCCATGGTCAACCCTACCGTGTTCTTCGACATTGCCGTCGAGGGCGAGCCCTTGGGCCGCGGCTCCTTCGAGCTGTTTGCAGACAAGGTACCAAAGACAGCAGAAAATTTTCGTGCTCTGAGCACTGGAGAGAAAGGATTTGGTTATAAGGGTTCTTGCTTTCACAGAATTATTCCAGGGTTTATGTGTCAGGGTGGTGACTTCACACGCCATAATGGCACTGGTGGCAAGTCCATCTATGGGGAGAAATTTGAAGATGAGAACTTCATCCTAAAGCATACAGGTCCTGGCATCTTGTCCATGGCAAATGCTGGACCCAATACAAATGGTTCCCAGTTTTTCATCTGCACTGCCAAGACTGAGTGGTTGGATGGCAAGCATGTGGTCTTTGGCAAAGTGAAAGAAGGCATGAATATTGTGGAGGCCATGGAGCGCTTTGGGTCCAGGAATGGCAAGACCAGCAAGAAGATTACCATTGCTGACTGTGGACAACTCGAATAAGTTTGACTTGTGTTTTATCTTAACCACCAGACCATTCCTTCTGTAGCTCAGGAGAGCACCCCTCCACCCCATTTGCTCGCAGTATCCTAGAATCTTTGTGCTCTCGCTGCAGTTCCCTTTGGGTTCCATATTTTCCTTGTTCTCTCCCATGACTAGCTGGATTGCAGAGTTAAGTTTATGATTATGAAATAAAAACTAAATAACAACAACAAAAAATTGGTCATAAAGAACATGGTCTTTTATTTGTTTATTTATTTTTTGGAGATGGAGTCTTGCTCTGTCACCCAGGCTGGAGTTCAATGACACAATCTCAGCTCACCACAACCTCCGCCTCCCGGGTTCAAACGATTGTCCTTCCTCAGCCTCCTGAGTAGTTGGGATTACAGGCTTGTGCCACCACACCCAGCTAATTTTTTTGTATTTTCTGTAGAGACAGAATTTCACCAGGTTGGTCAGGCTGGTCTCAAACTCCTGACCTCAGGTGATCGACCCGCCTTGGCCTCCCAAAGTGCTGAGATTCCAGGCTTGAGCACCACACCCAGCCTAGAACACGGTCATTTTTTTTTAAGAGTAGAAATGGTGTAAATATTCTTCTGACCATAAAAAAATATAAGTAGGAATCAATACCAAAATGAGTTAAAATAGACAATACATAACCTTTCACCTGGAAATTTTAAATAAAATACTTTCTTAAATACCATGTCAATGTGGGAATAAAGTGAGAAATATATGGAATTTGACAATGGAAACCCTATCTGTTAAAATCTAATAGATACAGAAAAATCAGAGGAAATAAATAGCTTTACTCATTTACATTAATAAAAGAAATATAAAAGATAAATATAATTTTAGTTAAAGATTGATTAAAATAACAAAATCAACCAAAAGCATAGAAGAATTCAAGACCAGCCTAGGCAACATGGCAAAATACCATCTCTACAAAATAATAATAATAATAATAATAATAGAAAAATTGGCCTGTTGTGGTGGCATGTTCCTGTAATTTCAGCTACTCAAGAGATTGAAGTGGGAGGAATGCTTGAGCCCAGGAGGTCAGGCTGCTCTGAAACATGATCCCCCACATCACTCCAGCCTGGGTGACAGGATGAGACCCATCTCAAAAAAAAAAAAAAAAAAAAAAAAAAAAAAAAAA
>NC_045440.1:75832366-75872493 GCF_002776525.5 Piliocolobus tephrosceles | reverse complement strand
AAAAAAAAAAAAAAAAAAAAAAAAAAAAAAAAGAATTAATGAATTTTAATAGCATTGAATATATAGTAATTCCAAGAGCAGATCTTTTGAAAATGTCAAAAAATTAAAAATATAGTTAATTTAAACAAATAAAGACATCACAAATTCACAGAATCCAAATGATAATCATGAGGAAATGCAAATGCTTAAGAAGGAAAAGAAATATAAGATATTGTTTGGTTCAAAAAAGTATGCAATTATATTTGGAAGTCTGAATTAAGGTGAAAGGTTTTTTCCAAAACTGTGCAGAAAGAGCTAGAAAATGTAAAGATACCAACAAATATAGACAAAGTATTTAAAAACCTACTTCCTCTAAAAATAAGAGCAAGATATATAATTCCTACCAAGGTTTTAAAAACAGGTAACTCTCATATTATTTACACTATGTCAGAATATTGAAAAATAGGAAAACTTTCACATTCTTTCATAAATCCAGTACAACACTGATACCAAAGCTATTAAAATAGAGTAAAATAAATCTTATTTCATAAAAATTTAACAAACGCTATATGAAAAAAGCCAAAGCGAATTGCAAAATATAAATGAAATACTGTGAAAAAGATATTCTTAAAGGTTTCAAAGAGTTAATATATGTAATGATCAAAAAGGTTATGCAAATGTGAAAGCAACAACTAACAACCAAATAGGAAAAAGGGTAAACATTTAAAGTTATTTTAAATAAATGTAAAAAACTACCCACAAGGTGAAAAATAGAAGGTAAATCTATAAAGGAATATTATTTTTCTCTAGTCAAATATACCATAAAACCATAAAAATAATATTTTGTCCAGAGTATGGAGGTAGGTTGGACATGAATTAAGTGATACTTATTAATTTTTCTCTTTTTTTCTTTTAGTTGGAGTGGGGTGGCATGTTACTTTCTCATCACCCTGGAGGATCCCACATGGGTTTTTTTATGCTTTTTCCCATTAAACTTTTAAATGTAAATACCTTCGACTTAATAATGTTACTTCTATAAATCGAACCTGTAAATAAATGCACGTTGTACATTTCAACATTCATTTAAGAATTTTTTTAGTAACAAAAATGGGAAACAACTGAAATGCCCGTCAATAAGTTAAAATAGGCACATCCATACTAGTGAATATTTTCTAATATATTTAGAGGAAGGTGATGAGTTAAGCTTTAGACCAATTAAATATGTGCCATTTGCAAGAACTCCAGAGACACGTTCAGAAGCAGTTGTAATTGCAGTATAGAGGATGAGAAAGAGGGAGAAACTACGGGCTAAAAAGAAAACTTAGTGATTCTATAATGTGTAGCAACATTTGGAGGAATGGGTAAGATCATCTTGAGAGAGAATATAAATACTAAGACAGGAAATATGGGAAACGCAATATTTAAAACGCAGGCAGAGAAAAGAGGCCAACACAAGTCACAGAGGAGGGACCAGAGGAAGAAAAACAACAGAGCAAGAGTGGAGGAAGTTTGCCAAAGAAAATCCTTGGTTTTGCACAGCACATAATTAATTGAATGCCGCTGAAAAAGGCTATGTGATACTCCGTATGCAAAATGAATGTAACCCACAAAAGAAATGTTCCTATGCTAATTAAAGACTAGAATGTTATCTATGCTTAGAAGCACATATAAAACACTACATTCTGACCTAGTAAAATAGCCTGTATCCCTATTTATGATAACGAGTAGTTTTGCTTTGCAGGGGGCATAACAAAGGGTCCTACAAAAATCTAACATTTAATCTCATTAATCAGAGGATGAACAAATATGTAATGTGTGACACATTGTAGGAAATCAATAAGTAGCTACTGAATAAATGTTGAATAAGCACAACTGCTTTTTCAGGCTCAACGAAATGTTAATAGTTTAATAATTATAATATGTTCTGCAACCATAAATTAAACCAAACAGCTATTAAATAGACAAGTAATCAACTATGAAACAGTTCCACTTATACTTTTCTAATGCTTCTCCCTAATTATTAGCAATAAATTTAAAATGCTCGTTGATTTTCCAGCTGAGGTGCAGGGAAAGAGGAAAGAGGAGAGGGAAGATGGAGGGCATGGGGGCTGTGAGTGCATCATTCCCATTGTGAGACATACTATGACACACACACATAATTATGCAATTCACAAAGAAAAAAACAGTGAGACACGAAAGTTAACATTTTCTAATTACTATCCTACAAGTGAATTAAAAGGCATTTAAATAATAAGTAACCATTATACAGTAAAGAAGGCACTTGGGAAGGCATTTTGGCAGTTATTCACAAAATGAAATATACTCTTGCCATATGACCTAGTCACTGCACTGCTAGGTATTCGAGTTGAAAACATATGTTCACATAAAAACCTGCACATGAATGTTTATAGCAGTTTTATTCATAATTGCTAAAACTTGGAAGCAAACATACTGTATGATTTCAACTACACGACACTCTGTAAAAAGAAAATCGGTGAAGACACTAAAAACATGAGTGGTTGTCAGGGGTTGGAGTGAGGGAGGGATAACGAGGTGGAGCACAAAGGATTTTTTAGGTGGTGAAACTACTCTGTTTGATTTTGTAGTAGTAGATACATGTCATTTTACGTTTGTCAAAACCTATAGAATATACATCACAATGAGGACTCTTCAATGTAAATGATGGACTTTAGATAATAATAATTTATATTGACTCATCAACTGTAATAAATGTACCACAGTAATGCAAGGTGTTAGTAATAGGGGAAACTAGTCAGGCGTATTGGCTCATCGCTGTAATCCAGCAATTTGGGAGGCTGAGGAGGGCGGATGGCTTGAGCTCAGGAGCTAGAGATCAGCCTAGGCAGCATGATGAAATCCCATCTCTACAAAAATACAAAATATTAGCAGACATGATGACACACACCTGTAGTCCTGGCTGCTTGGGAGTCTGAAGTGGGAGAATCACCTGAGCCTGGGAAATGGAGGCTTCAGTGAGCCAAGATTGCGCCACTGTACTCCAGCATAAGCGAAACTGTGTGGAATGAGGAGGTACGTGGTAACTCTTTGTGCTTTTTACTAATCAAAACCTAAAATTAATCTAAAAGATAAAGTCTATTCATGTAGAGGGGGAAGTAAAGGAGGCAACCCCCAAGGACATAAAAAGTAATATGCAATTTGCGATAGTTTGAATGTTTGTGTTCCCCACAAAATTCATATGTTGAAATTCTAAATCCCAAAATGATGGTATTAGAAGGTAGGGCCTTTGGGTAATTACGTCATGGGAGTAGAGTCTTTGTGAATGGGGTCAGTGTCCTTTCAAAAGAGGCCTGAGGGAGAGACTCCTTGCCCCTTCCACCATGTAAGGACACAGCGAGAAGGTACCATCTATGAACCACGAAGTGGGTGCTCACCAGGCACTGAATCTGCTGGTACCTCAATCTTTGCTTTCCCACCCTCTAGAACTGTGAGAAATAGATTTATTTATTTAAATCTCCTAGTTTATGGTATTTTGTTATAGCAGCATGGATAAGCTAAGGCATGAATTATTTAATTAGTAACTTATTTTTGACCTAAAGAAAATAGAAAACTGAAAAGTCAGTGTGCATGATTAGGTATTGACCAACTCTGTATGTATTTATTTATTTACTTACTTATTAATCTTTTTTTCAACTATATTGAGTCCTTTTTATGTCAGGCAGTTTCAGAAACAATGGAAGCAAGTGAAGCCCCTGTTTTCATAGACCTTACATTTGATGGGACACAAAATAATAACAACAATAATCAAAGCGATGGGATAAAGCTGAGAAGTCACGCTTCTCCTGTTAGCATTCCAGCTACACCTCAGCTTCTCCTCATTGCAACAGCTACACTTTCACAGCCTCAGTGAAGGGATGACAACAGAGCACAGATAACAGAACTGAATTCTTGTTTCTCAAATTTCTAACTGAGCCAAAGACAAAAATAATTTTTTTTAAAAAATCCTTGATAGTTAAAGTTAACTGTCCTCACCACCACCCGGACTGTACAATAACCCTGCACTGGAGGACAGGAAAATGAGAACAGTGGCTGAGGATTGGCAGGCATTGGGCTCCTTGGAAAGGGAATGCTAGATTCTGTGCCAATTCAGGCCAACCCCAGGGGTGGTGATGTTGGATGATGAAGCCATTCCAGGAAGGTTTGCAGAATTGAGGAGAGATGTGGACCTTTACTATCTACTGAAACCCCCAAGGAGCCATGCGACAGCAGAGCGTGGGGCTGAAATCTTCTTCTGAGGTCATCTCTAACTCTCAGAAACTTAGGTTAGGAACCTGCATGTCATTAATCTCAGACATATTTTTTTTTTACCTTTACTGAAAGATATATGTAATAAATGAAATGTGTTCCTTTTGTACAATTACATTCTAAAAAATAAATACTTCCCCATGTCTGAATTTTCTAATGAAAATGAAAATATCTGGTCCTTTAATGCTTCTTTAAGTTTTCTTACTCCGATTATAATGATGTCTTATAAACAGGAGTGAGCTCACGTCAACTGATTTTTTTAAGATTAATATCCTAATAGGATTAAAATAGATACCTGTGTATTCATTTGAGACAAAATAGGAAAAATATGTCCGTTGTCATTCTTAGACAACTATTTGGATAAACCAAAGTACTTTGAATTTTAGAATCTGACATTGTTTTTGAGTCTCTAAGTGTGAAAAGAATACATTTTTTTCTCTGTACATTTTAAGGCAATTTTTAAAAACATTTACTTAACTATTAATTTGATTGTTTTGGGGAAGGGTCTGATTTTGGACAGTTAAGTTACCTTACAACTGATTACATTTCAGGTAGATTTGAACACAAATCTTTTGTATGAAAATGCGTCTTTTTATATACTTTCTTCTTTTTTTTTTTTTTTTTTTTTTTTTTTTTGAGACAGTTTTGTTCTTGTTGCCCAGGGTGGAGTGCAGTGGCACGATCCCCGCTCACTGCAACCTCTGCCTCCCAGATTCAAGTGATTCTCCTGCCTCAGCCTCCCAAGTAGCTGGAACTACAGGTACCCACCACCACGCCTGGGTAATTTTTGTATTTTTAGTAGAGATGGGGTTACACCATGTTGGCCAGGATGGTCTCCAATTCCTGACCTCAGGTGATCCACCTGCCTTGGCCTCCCAAAGTGCTGGGATTACAGGCGTAAGCCACCGTGCCCAGACTATGCTTCTTTTTAACACTGTTTCTATTCTTACTTAAGCATCAATAGAATACACCATAGGTCACAGGTTCAAACAAGGCCATGGTCCATTTGCAGTTTTCCCAGTGATGTGGCCACTGCAAATTAACCCAGTAGTTGATTTGCTTTCCAGTTTTAGAATTCACTTTAGCTTTCTTTGTTAAATGTTAGAAGAGATCTTGAGCCTGGTCCGTTGGTTGCTTGTTGGATGTCAGGGAAACATGTCTTCCTCAGAGAAAAGGGCTTTGGCTGTAAGGTAACTCTTACCAAATGAAGTTTTGATGACTTAAGTGTAAATGAATCAGAGCATACATATTATATTTCCGTTGAAATACACTGGGATTTAAACATTAAGGAGCAAATGGCTTGGCAAAATGAATTAGGAGGTTTTGCCAAACCCAAAATATATATAAAAAAAGAAAAGTCGGGCTCTTTGCAGAATTCTAAGTGCCAATAGTTTTGCCTATCCCTAAAGTTTATAGTTTGGCATTAATCATGAAATCTGGTAGAGCAGGACTGAAAAACTGAGAGGAGAAGTAGATTACCATCTAATTGCCATTTATTTGTCACTGTGTTTTCCAGAGTTAGCTTTCTAGCACATTTTAAATCTACATTCAGAGTAACAGATTTTCTGTTCTGACTTGGGTTCACATGCTGCCTCTGCTAGTTACCAGTTATTTAACCTTAAGTAAGTAACTTAATATCTCTGTACCTCAGTTTTCTTATCTTGAAAATGAGCAAAATTATATAACGTTACCTGTATATATATAATACATTTAAGAGCCTTAAGCTGAACCAAGCACACAGTAAGTGCTCAATAAATATTAACTATTAATTATCAGATAGTAAACCGCTTTGGTTACTAAAGACCAGCCACTTGTAAATAACTTTACTTTCCCCAATACCTACTGGAATTGGAGGAGTTAAACATCCAGACTCTAGTGCGGGTATTTGGCTCAAGCTCCCACACACTTGTTCCTAAATTCTCTAGTTTCTTCTCCCCTGTATCTATTTCTCTTTTGAGGTTGCTCTTGCATTCCCTCTGCGGAAGAGGTGTTGTAGTGACTACTTTTGTCAAGACAGTTAGGACCATAGTCTACTCCTCTGCTGCTGCTGCACCAGGCCTTACAAGACTACAGTAACTCCATTCCTTGTTCCTTCTGGTGCTCTCACCAGGGAAGAGGGTGCTATCACACCTCCTCCCCCAACTCCAGCATATACACCCACCCTGTTTTAGTTCATTTGTGCTGCTATAACAAATATCTGAGACTGGGTAATTTACAAATAATAGAAATTTATTATCTTACAGTTCTGAAGGCTGGGAAGTCCAAGATCAAGACACTGGCGGGTTTTGCATCTGGTGGGGGACATCTTGCCACATCCTCACATTGCCAAAGAATGAAAGGACAAAGAAAAGGGGACTAATGCTATGTCCTCATCTGATGAAGAGGAGACGGGCAAAAAGAGCCAAAGCTGGATGCCTTCAGCGCTTTTGTAAGGCATTAATCTATTCATGAAAGTGGAACCATCACAACGTATCAATTCCCCCAAACGCCCCACCTCTTATTACCACCACAATGGGTATTAGCTTTCAACATAAACTTTGGAGGGAATACGTTTAAACCGTAGCACACCCCAACCTTTGACATCACCATTTGAAGCGTTAATACCAGAAAGCAAAGCATAATCTTGTCTTGAAGTGGTAGATTTTCTCTCGGATGGTGCTCAGAACTGATCTTCCCTCACTCACTCATTTATTCATCAAATATATGTTGAGGATACAACAAATTATTTTATGTGTTATAGGAATCATTTTTATAAAAGATAGGGAACTTCATTTATCCCTGCTGTTCAGAAACTTGCAATCTAGCTGAGGAGACCCATAAATCCTGACCAGGATGTTGTAGAGCAGACTACCGGTAAATGATGAACTGAGAGGAACACACTGTGGTGCCACAGGAGACCAAGAGGAAGGCTGAAGGCTCTGCAAACTGGTGGGCAAAAGCAAGGCTTTGTGCAAGAGGTAGAAATAGAAAGTTAGCTCATGGGAAGTCAGGCAGTTATTAACTCGAACAAAGGAGAAGGGAAGCTGGTTCTGGGAACTCAGAAGAGCACAAGCTGAGCACAAAGGGAGGGAATTCCCCCAGGAAGAAAACAAAATACAGCATGGTGAGAAAATACAGACATGTGTTTGAGGAATGTTGCATATAGGGAATACATACAAAAGAAATCATCCTTGAAGTGTACACAGCCTAATGAGGCTATTGGCTGGTGTTGCATGAGTAAGGACACCCAAGGTAAACTGGGGCATGGAGAAGTACCTGCACCTGTATCTCCAGTTTTCTTGGTAAGATCCAACAGCTATTTGATCCTGAACGTAAAGCTGTCTTGTTTATTACCAATGTCATCAAGTAATCTAAGTATTTGCACAAATTGCAATAACCTACCAAACTGACTGTCGGCCCATCAGCTGCCTTTCTAGTCTGTGTGAAAGTTCTTGCTACTCCCCTCTCCTCTCCTCTCCTCTCCTCTCCTCTCCTCTCCTCTCTTATCCTCTTCCTTTTCTTCTCCTCCTCCTCTTCCTTCCTCCTCTTTTTTCTTTTAGGCTCTGATAGTCTTTCACTCTTAGTCCATCAACTTTAATAAGAAACAAAATGGAACTGTAATGTATATCATAAACTATGTATCTGAGTTTGTCTATCATCTTGTTGCAGGTTCTCTTATATTTCAAATAATTACAAGCAATTTGTTCCTCTGTCAGCCTTTTTTGAGGGCTCAGTGCTGTGAAAGGGAGGGGTAGAACCTGGAGACAAGGACATATATAACCTTGGTGATTTTTGTAATGAGCTTCCATTAACTTTTTAACACATATACATACACACACTCTCTCTCTCACACACACACACACACACGCACACACACACACACACACACTATTTATTAATTTATTTACTTATTTATTTTGAGAGAGAGTCTCGCTCTGTCGCCAGGCTTGAGTGCAGTTGCACAATCTCGGCTCACTGCAACTTCTGCCTCCCAGGTTCAAGAGATTCTCTTGCCTCAGCATCCCAAGTAGTTGGGACAACAGGCACACACCACCCAGCTAATTTTTGTATTTTTAGTAGAGACAGGGTTTCACCATTTTGGCCAGGATGGTCTCGATCTCTTGACCTCGTGATCTGCCACCTCAGCCTCCTAAAGTGCTGAGATTACAGGCACTAGCCACCATGCCCAGCCACACATACTATGAATATATATTCATTATTAATTCCATAAACCTTATCAGGGACTTAACATATGCCAGGCACTATTCTAGGAAGTGGGAATGCAGCAGTGAACAAAAAAAAAAAAAAAAAAAAGAAAGAAAATTTTAAAAAAATTCATGGAACTTTATTCTAGAAAGGGAGGGAAACTAGAATCAAACAGGATAATATCATTTGTCATGTGGCAGAACAATAAAGCAGGAGAAGGGGTGAGGATGGTCGCCATCACACACACATGATCACTACCCTGCTGTAGTCTCTGTTCAGATAATAATTTTGTGTCTTCAATAATATGGAGATTTTCAAAGATAAGACTGGAATGGAGAAAACATAAGTGTCTTATACTCAAACTTTTCCTTTCCATTAATGGTAAAACTGTGGACCACAATCACAAATAAGTATTTCAGTATTTCAGTTGTATTTAAAGTTGTATTCAAGTTGTATTTATTAATACATATATATACACACACAATATATAATGCAATATATGTTTGTAGTTTTTATATATTATATGTAATATATGTGTTTGTATATTATAGGTAATATAGAAAGTAAATATATTATGTAATACATCATTTAGTTATTATATATCATATATTATCTATAAACATATATAAAATACATATATATATTTACTCTCTAGTGGAATTTAAAGTGTTCAAAAGTCTTACTTTTGGTGCTCTGAGAGTCTGACAGTGAACCCCAACTCACCTGACATTTTTACCCCAGGGAACATGGATGCTGGATGCAAATGAAATGCCACCTGACCTCTGACACCCCAGAGTTCCCAAGTCCAGTATACACTCTGGTCCTGACTCCCAATCGCTCCCCAATCCTAGACCTCAAATACCAAGAAGTTCCAAAATTGATTCTTGGCCCTTTCACTCCTTCTCATTTCCAATATGATTCACAAAGCCTGTGAAAATAGACCTGTACCTAATTATCTCCCATAGTTGTTTAAAGTTCGTTTGAGTAAACTTTCTATGGATTTCCTCTCATTAGGGCAAAATCACAGTTAGACATTTCACAGGCATGTGTGATTGAACACGGGGAGAAAGTGGGTGACAGGTGGCTAAACTCAGCAGGATACTGGCAACATTTCTAGGAGAAAATATCTACTCTTATTATTGAAGAAGTGACATAGATTAATTAATTAATAAAAGTACTTTTTTAATGCTAGTGAATGAAATATAACTTTAAGAAATTTTAACAAAGCATTCTACAAAAGTTTACAAAGTCTAAGAAGAATTGTATCACTGGTTAGGAGATTAATTCTGTAAATTTTACAAATTCGTTATTTATACTTGCTATTTCTTTTGCCTGGAATGCGCTTTCCTTTGACTGGTGAAACTCTTATCATTTGCAGTTCATTTCATGACCTACCTCTGTTTCTCTGATAGCATGGCTATACAAAATTTAATGCACATCTGTGCTTCTATGAAACACTAAGCTTTCCTCTGTTACTGATTTTTCAGTCAGAAGCATTACAACTCAAATCTGATTTTCTCTTTATTTCCATTCTTTGTGGTTGGTGGATAATTTGTCCTGAAACCTGTGCAGTTTCTTACTTCTATAATTTAAAAAGAGGCTCATTAGGAGTCACCAATGCTTCCAGTCAGATTTGGAAGTTTTAGGGACAGAAACTATGATCAATATCTTTAGACTGAGATAGGTTGAGATATAATTTGATGATCATTAGATTGAGATTTCACATTGACTACAGAATTAGTGAATCCAGAGTGGATTAACTAGTTAATTAATTTATGCTTATATATAATCAGTTAATTGGTAGTCATTGAATACCTACCTGTCAGGTATTGTAAAAAGCAGAATAAAAAGTTAGAATAATAAATACCATTATTATTATAGGAATACATAATAATTTTAAAAATATCTAAATATATGATATAGGAGTGTAGAGTTGCCTACCATTGAAGAATTTCATAATTTTGATCAGAATATGGAAAATCTGAGCTCACTAAACAGAAATGAAATATTTACAATGAAAAGATTAAAAATGTGTTTTAGTGGGTTGTTCAAGATGAAAGAGAAGACTGTTCTTCCAGGCTTCCAACAGTTTTATCAGCAGGATTTTTACAAAGAACCTTTTTGCACAGAATGAGAATAAATAATTTTCGAAGTCTCAGAGTCAGAGTCAATCAAGACCTTTGGCTCCAGAGTGAATACCATTATGCTATTCTGCCTCTTCTATGTTCTGGAGGTTTTAGAAAGCCAGTATGAAGCTTGCTTGGACAGTACTGGGATGGAGCAGAAGGGTTTAGGAGGGGGTAACCTAAAAGTTCACAAAAGCCTCTCTCCTACCTACTCTCCTCCCTTCCTCACCCCTCTCCAGGACTGAGGATAAAGAAAATGAGAGCATCAGCATTATTTGTCCAATAGATGCAAGTCTGAAGTTGGTCTAAAGTCAGGATATCAATTAAAAGAGAAAAACACATGCGTACACAGGAACTGTTAGGCATTTCACATTCTGGTACCTAGAATTTCATTTATTCAGCTGTGGTGGCTTGAGCCAAAAAAATGCAGTCAATCAACCTTAAAATTTCAAGTTGAACTGTACATGTGTAGTTTCACAGGAGATTTTCCATGATAACGTATACAAAGTCACAAGATGACTGGAGTTCAGAGGTGGAACTTCATTCAGTGGAAGGACTAGAAGAACCAATTAGGAGCCTGGTGAATGGAGACTTAAGGACAAAAAGGAAAAGCCAACAGAAAAGGCAAACTCAAGTACTGGAGGGCTAGAATACCAAGGTCCTAGAGTGACTGGTTGCAATGAATTCTTGTAATTTTGAATAAGAGTTGTACTTTCTCATAACAAAAGTAGAGCTTAGTCACTTTTGAACACAGTTTCCAGTTCTTCAACTCCTCCCAATTTTCAATAGGATCAATCCAGATATCTGCCTTAGACAACCACCTCCTAGTAAAACCACCTCCCTAAGGAGAGATGGATACAATTCTCTTGACTCACCCCACTGATCCCCACACCTTGCATGGACTATTCAGACAGGTCACAGTGATCCACAAAACTTGTGCCTGCTTGCTGTAAGTCAACTAATTAGAACTCCCTGCAGGTAATCTGCTTGGGTAATGCCCTGGACCCCAGTGAAGACTTTGCACCACAGTCCTTCTGTCTCTCTCATTTGCTTCTCACCTGCTGGTTGAGCCTAGTGTCCCCGTTTGCCCCTTCACATAGGCCCTGTAAAGTGTGCTGCCATCTTCTCTCTGAATCTGTTAAGTAATACACCACTTGTGCTATTTCATGTGTTTTGTTGTGTGGTCTTCTTTGCATCTCACCTGATGGGCACACCCGAGCACAACTCTCCTCCTGTTCAGGGCCCTCCTAGAGAGTGGCTATCTTTGTTGGAATAAACCGAACACAGGCCAGCCAAGAGCTTCGAGGGCACCTGCTGGTATAAAAAAGTTTCCTGTAAGAGAAACACCTGATCAGATGTTAGACACTTAGGTATTAGGCCATCCACCAGGATAAAGAAGCATTCCATGAAAGGCATTCTGTAAACATCCACGACCACCTCCCCTGGAGCCATCGGGTCAGGGCTAGAATTATAGTCACTCTCCAGAGGGAGAGACCTCAAGACCAAATTAGAGGAATATTTGACACCAGTTGTGCATTAGTCCATTCTCACATTGCTATAAAGAATTACCTGAAACAGGGTAATTTATAAAGAAAAGAGGTTTAATTGGCTCATAGTTCTGCAGGCTGTGCAGGAAGCATGGTGCTGGCATCTGCTTGGCTTCCAGGGAGGCCTAAGGAAATTTACAATCACGGCAGAAGGTGAAGGGGGGTCAGGCTTCTTAGCTGGCAGGAACAGAAGCAGGAGAGAGAGAAGGGGAAGGTGCCACACACTTTTAAACGAACAGATCTCATGAGAACTCACTATCACAGGGACAGTACCAAGAGGGAGAATCCTAAAGTATTCATGAGAAATCTGCTCCCATAAGTTAATCACCTCTTGCCAGGCCCCACCTCCAACACTGGGGATTACAATTTGATGGAGATTTGGTGCGGACACAGATCCAAACTCTATCATGTAGTGCTATGGAAGATCACCTAGCACTGATCTAAGTTCTCTTGTTGTCTTCTTGCTTAAGTAGAAGGCCCCAGACCTTTAGTGTTAGCCTAAGTCTTAAGTGACACTATCTGAGAATTATGGGACTTAAAGATTGAAAGAGTAGTTGGTATTATAGAGCAAAACAAAAGACGCTGTCCAATCCACAGGCCTATTTTGCAGCCCACCATGTGGCAGAAACTGGTCTAGAATATGGCATCCTCTGTGGCCAGCTCCTCAGACAAGCCTCATTGACTGTTTTTCTTCAAGCTGAATTCTTACAAATAGGAGGAGAAGTAAGTATCATAAATACTGTAGCCAAAAATAAACCAAAACAATCCGTGTATACAACATGTCCTGCCAATTAGACATTCCTGAATGAATCCACGCCAAAATATTGGGAACATAGAACAGCAAAAGACCCAAGCATGAAAGATTGCCAGGACATCACAATGGCTCATATTCCTTTGTCTTCACTCACACAAACTCATTTTCCAGAAACCTTCAGTTCATTCTTTCATCACCTTGTCCTGCCAGTGGTGTTGAACCTCTACGGAAGAAGGGCAAAGTATAAAAGAAAACTTTTCCCACCTGTTATGAAGAAGGTCAGAGTGGCAGACTCCACTGGAAAAACATCGCTGACTCTCTTATTCTTCCACAACACCCAAAGAAGGTATTTTTTTTTTTTTTTTTTTGTATTGGTATGAGCTGAGACTGCAGAAGGCTCCATAAAAATGTCCCTGATGTACTCATGTGTGCAAAAAGACAGAATATGAAGACAAGGGTGTTATCTGTAGTGTGTGAAAAACTCATATGCTCCTTAGAAAGACTGCGCTAACACTGAGGCCAACCCCAAATGAGAATGAGAGAATGGGTTTATTACAGCCATACTCCCCTCAGTGCCTTAGCAAAGCCTCCACCTCTTGTTTAAACTCTGAAACAGAGCAAATCTTTTAGGCGCTGAAAGACTTTTCCAATCACTGTTTCAATAAAGTAAGTGGCTCCTTAAAAGACACAAAGAGCTAGTGGAACTTTAGAGTGAAAAAGTCATCCAGTTTTCCATTCAATGTGGTGGAGAGAGTACAGAAAGGGGGCTAGTTACATTAAAATCAGGTGAGCCCATAAGCATATGTGCAGTGAAGCTGGGTGGGCTTCGTTTGTTTATTAAGGGCTCAAAGTATTAATGGACTTATATGCTGAATGCACAGATACGTTATAAATAGGTCAAAGAGAAGGTAAGCTTTATTTAGTTTTTTTGTTTGTTTGCTTGTTTTCTTTTCCCTAAGTTCTCTCTAAGCCAGAAATTGGTTTCCTACCTTTTGAAAAATTATTGTGTACAAGCAGGCACTGAGACCTCTGCCCAAGAACCAGCCCAACTGCCGGCCATGGTTAATGGGAATGCTTATTTGTTCTGGGAAATGAAACCATCCGGGTGGTGTTGGGGGTCAACTTTTGAACAAAATACTAAAAAGAAACAGATCTGAGGAATCTGGTGAAATTGAAATTTTTTATCCAAAGAAGATAATAATGACTGAATGGAAAATAATTTCATCCTCTCAAATTTTGATTTCAAGAAGCATTGGAAGTTCTTTTATGGTCTAGAATTGCTGCCATAGCAGTGGATAATTGTGCTTGATTGGCAGTAGTTTATTGGAGATATTTCTTCTTTTAACCTCAGTTTAACTGATGGCAGCAAAACAAATTAACTGGGGAAATTGCTTTAAAGACAACCATTTTAAGTAAAAAGCCTGTCAACTAATTCTGGGTTCCTTTGGCTGCGATGCAAGAATAATCACATTAAAAAATAAGGACTGAAACTAATTGTAGGCATGGCCGGTTTCTAAACTGAGCTGAGCTTGACTCAAGAGGATCCCTTCCAGGGGCTAACATGGTCTTACTAATGAACATACTTACATTTTAGGCAAAATATCCGTGTGGAATTTGTCCATTCATAGTCCATGCCCAAAAGCGCCCTATTGTTTCCCATATAGCAAATATGGTGAAAAAGACAAAACACTACAAATTAGAACAGAAAAGACAGCCTTTCCTACTTATTGCTCATATTGAATCAAGTGTGTATTACTGTTCTAGTTTCATAGGCTCTTCTTCCCATAGCAATAACAATGTCTTGGTAACATATGGTTTTTTTACCAGAAATATTTATTTTTTCTAAAGTTCTCTCAGGATTCCATGAAAATTTCTTTGAAATTATTATTTTTCCTTTTTGTTCATGTGAAAGCCTTAAGTGGAAGTGTACTGAAGATTTAATTCACTTTTAAAAAATAAATTAATGTTTTATAACACAAAATGATAGCAATAAAGGTATTTTGTGTTCTCTCCTTACATTGTTTCTCAAATCACTTCTTCTATCCAAGTTTCTGCTGAATGATTCATCAATACAAAATCCAGTGCTTGCAAGGCAAATCTCAAATTAGGCCACTTTCTGTAACTACTTGTGAACCTTAGATAACCAGTAGACAAACTCCATCTTGTGACAAAACAACAACACAAGTATTCTAAAGAAAGAGTGAACCTACTTGACAAAGCAAAAGTTAACATTAGCTTGTGTTTGCTGTTATAAAAATGTTACCTTGAGTGTTCTTTGACTTCTATTTAATGTTCCCCAACTCTCAGTCTGCCCTTCGCTCAACTCTGAACATCCAATTCATCTTCTGGAGTAAAAAAATAGCATTTATTCAAAAACCTATACCCATTTACATTTTACTGCATTGTACTTAAATCACATATTACTTCTATTTTTAAATTCGTATTGGAATTTAGTTAACTTCAGCATCTAAAATTGTGAATTAGAAAACTATTCCTATTTGCACAAAATTCTAGAATCAAAAAAGTTATCTAAGACAACTAAAAGCAAGTTTTGTGTGTGTGTGTGTGTGTGTGTGTTACATATGGTAGGTGCCAGAGGTATTTTAGGTGTACATAAAAGCAAATGGACTTTCACTGTTACATTTAAAATATATATTGGAGTCTTTATCAACCATCTATCAATGAAAACTGGAATTACTGAAACAAAGACTCTTTTAAACTTGAGGAAGGGAATCTCTGTTTGACAAGACTGTTATAAATTTGATAAAATCTCCAAAAGAGAATAATTTAAGTAGGAAAATAACCTACCAATCTTTCAGTGGAGAAGGTGGGAAAACTCTAGTGGTTTAATACATTTTTTTACAAAATTAAAATAGCAAAAATGAAAGCTTTATTCTGATTTGGAAGAATTAAAAAACTGTAAAAAAAATCTTACTTAAAAATTTTTAAGAGTACATCAAAAATTAAATTATTTATAGCAAAATTCCTACCTTCAAGGAAGAATCAAAAACATTAATGCAAAAGTGTTTGATGATTTAGTGTCAAATGTTAGATCCAAAACCAGATCATTTCTCCTCATGTAATTATGAGTAAACATAGCAACATATGGAGAATTCACCTAAGACAAGATTCCTTAATTTTCTTTACTCCAACTACATCACTTGAGTTTTACTATCTCTATGCAGTATTTTCAACTAATTATTCAATATTTAACTAAGGGCAAAGTCATTATTCAACATTTATCAAATTTCATTAGTTCACTAGTCATCAGGTGAAGAAATTTAGTATTGGTTAAGAACATATTCTAGAATTTATTTACATGGGTTCAAATTCTGGCTTACTTACTAGATGAAGATCTAGCTGAATATCCCTTCCTCATATTACACAACTATTCATCCAAACCCTATTTAGATTTAAAGTTAGTGCAAAGATGCAGCCTTGCTTCTAGCCAAGTAATAAAATAAGTATCTTCAGAAACCCTCATACTTAAAATCATTAAAATTCTGTATAAAATACTTACTTGCTTTAGCGCATCACTAGACTGATAAAAAATGAAGGAATCTGCAGAACAATTTAATAAAAGGGGAAGCAACTGGATATTCTCATAGGAGACTTCAGGTAAATCTGGACCCCAGCAGTATAACAGCAGATGAGAAATAAACCCAGCACACAGAAATGAACAGCAGGAAATCTTAGCTGACTTGATCTTGGCAGTAAGTGGTAAGATAATAAAATCGTCCTTGAGACTTTATAACCACAAGCTAGCCCTTACATGACCAACGTTTCAGTCTGAATCCACTCTATCTTGGCAGTCTGAAAAATCTGAATCCAGGAACTTAATTTAAAGTGGTAACTGAAGCAAAGCCGTCTTAGAGAAACTCAGCTTCAGCCCAGGCCTCAAATAATCTACAGGTAAAGTTCCTGGTGTGTGTGTGTTGTTTGTGTGTAAGCAAGGGAGGGCTTTATGTAAAAAAAATCACAACTAAAACTAATGCAGATATTAGAATTAGCAAATGCAGACTATAAAATAACTACCTTTCATTTATTCAAAAAAAAGAAGCCTATAAAAATATAAATAGAATAAGATACTATAAATAATAACCAAGCAATTTTGAGTAAAAACCAATATAATCTTGGAAGATAAAAATTTAAATTTTTTGTCAGATTTTTTAGAATTCGAATATCTTTTTCTTTTTGATTTATTCAACAATTCTGGTATAAATACTTTTTTGGAAGTGCACTATAAGTTATTTCTCCTGGCTTATGCTTTACCTTTTTATTCTCTTGATGCCATCTTTTGATAGGCAAAGGTCTTAATTTTAATAAAATTCATTTATATTAATAAATAATTCTATTTTTTGAGTAAATGTTTATTGTGTCCTGTTTAAGGAGTGTTTGTCTCTCCCAAAGTTATGAAGATATTTTCTTAGGTTTTCTTACAGAAACTTGATGTTTAATTTTTGCTTACAGTTCTGTAAATCAAATTAATTTTTGTGTATGATGTGAGGTAAGGCTTAATATTATTGGTTTGTTTGTTTTCAAATGGATAGTCAAATTATAAGGAAGAATTTATAGAAAATATCAACCTTTCCCCGGTGAATTGCAGTAGCACTTATGTCATAAATCAGGAAACACAGACACACACGCACAAACACACATATACATATGAGTTTGTTTCTGCTCACTCTATTTGAATTTGAGTATTCTTATGCCAATACTACACTGACTTACCTACTCTAATTGTAAAATTAGTCCTGAGATCTGGTAAAGTACTTTCAATTTTGTTCATTCAGTTCAAGACTTTTGGCTATTCTAGGTCTTTGCATTTTCCTATAAATTTCATATTCAGTTGGTCAATTTACACACACAGACACACACACACACAGGAACTTTAGTGGGGACTACATTGAATTTACAGATCAACTAGTAGGGTACTGGCATGTTAAAAATACTGGATTTTTCAATGTTTAAAAATGATTTATACATTTCAATTGCTTTTTAAAATTTCAGAGTAAAAGTCTTACACATATTTTATTAAATTTATAACTAAGTATTTGGTATTTTGGCATTATTATAAATATTTTTTAATTTAATGTTTAGCTTTTGTTGCTGATAAGCAGAAAGTAAAACTTACATTTGCATATTCAATGACCTTGTCAAACATACTTATTAATTCTAATTATTTGGATATTCTTCTAGATTTTATATGTGCACAATCATGTCTTGCATTAATAGTGCAACTCAAATATTCCCTTTCCTCTCTTTATATATATATATATATATTTTTTTTTTTCTTTGCCATGTTACACTGGATAAGACTTCAGTACAATGTTGAATAAAAGTGATGATAATACATATAGTTGTTTCATTCTTGGCTTCCATAGAAAATTGTTCAATATTTAACCAGATTAAATATGATGGTAGCAGTAAGACATTTGTTAATATCTTTTATCAGATTAAGGAGGGTTACTTTTCCAAACAATGAGAGGTTTTTGTTATTGTTTTATGATAGTTCATTAATTTTATCAAATAATCTTTCTACTTCTATTTAAATGATATATGAATTTTTGTCTTTATTGTGATAATGATTAGAATTATATTAATTGACTTCTGGATGGCAAACCAACTTCAAATTGGTTTTGGATTTATTGGTTTCAAATTTTTTCAAATTTCTGTAATAAATATATTTTCGTAATAAACTACATAATAAGCTGTTCATATATACATTATATATATATAAAGGATACAGAATCTGTGTGATTGTAATCTTTTGAAATTTGCTTAGTCTTGCTTTCTGGCCTATTATAGGGTCCAATTTGATAAGTGATCCATTGACACATACATTGAACATTGTTAAGCAGTTGCTGGATACAGTCTTCTATATGTACAAATAAGTCATATAGGTGGGTCCGATCTTCTAGGTCTCTCTTGGATTTTTTTTGACTGCTGATTCTGTCAATTATTGAGACAAGTGCTCCAACCTCCCCTGATGATTGTTGAATTCTACATTTTTTCTTTTAGTTCTGCCATATCTTTACATTGAAAATATATGGCTTGTTGCCTAAAATTTTGTAATTTTTGTATTTTTCCATAAAATCAAGATAAAATAACTTTTTAATGTAATTACTGATATACAACTTGAATTGTAAAATCCAGCCATTGGTTCTCTGTGTCTCATCTTTGCTTCCTAATTCTTTCTTTTTGACTTCTTTTGAGTAATCCATTTTTCTCATTTTCCTGCTCTATTAGATTTTTATTTTTACATTCTTCTATTATTCCTTCAATAATTGTTCTAGAGATTATATGGTTTCTTAACGTATTACTTAAATTAATACAACTACCATTTCCTAATCAATGCAAGACACTCTATTTTCCTCCCCACTTTGTATTATTGTTGTCATATATATTATTGTATACACAATATAAACCCCATAAGACATCATTATTGTTCTCATTTTAAACAGTTAATACTCATTTATATTCCCTTTGTATTCACCTTTCTGGCATTATTTATTTATTCTTATAGTTTACTTTTTTCATCTAGTATCATCTTCCTTGTGTCTGAAGAACACCCATTAGTGTATTTAGGCAATAATTCTCTCAACTTTTTTCTTTCAATCTGCAAATATGTTATTTCATTTTTATTTTTGTATGATAAGTTCTACAGGTTTGGAATTTCAGTTTGGAGATTTTCTGCATTTAATACTTTAAGGATGTTATTATTTTGCCTTCCATCATTCAAAGTTTCTACTGAAAATCACCCTTTGGTCTTCTTCTCGCACTATTAATAACTATTGTCCTTTGTTTCAGCTGCTTTAAAACCTTTCATTGTCTTTGATTTTTAGTAATATGATGTGCTCAGGTGCAGTTTTCTTTTAATATGTTGTGATTAGAGTTTTAAAACTTTAAGTGTATTGCCAAATGTCTTACATCAACTTGGGAAAAAAAATCTCATGATTATGGAGAACAGGAATAGGAAGAGAGGATTTGTTTCAGAGATGATCTCAGTCAGAAAGTCTAAGAGTCCATACCTACCCACAAACCCCAGGTCTTCCTAAGGTATACTTGATATTCTCATTTAATAATGCATTATAGGCCAGACGTAGTGGCTCACGCCTGTAATCCCAGCACTTTGGGAGGCTGAGGTTGGCAGATCAACAGAAGTCAGGAGTTCGAGACCAGCCCGACCAACATGGTGAAACCCCAGTCTCTACTAAAAATACAAAAAATAGCCGGGTGTTGTGGTGCAAGTCTGTAATAGCAACTACTTGGGAGGCTGAGGCACGAGATTCGCTTGAACTCACGAGGCGGAGGTTGCAGTGAGTTAAGATCACACCACTGCACTCCAGCCTATGCGACAGAGGGAGACACTATCTCAAAAAAAAAAAAAAAAAAAAAAAAATTGCATTACAGTACATTTCATTCTAGAATGTAGCTAGCTAGCTTTTCCACTGTGAAATGAGTAGAATGCAAATAATGTGGACTGTTTTTTAATATGTAAAAATATGCATGTATATGAAACATATAGAAGGTGATATCATTATACTTTTTATTTAATGTTTTGTTTGTGCATTGTGCTTGTTAAGAAAAAAAAACTAGGAAATAGAATAGGTGCTTTGAAATACCCTAAAAAATATTTATTTACTGGAGGGTATTAAGAATTATTTGAATTATAAAGTTATCTTTTGCCATAAATATTTACTTAACAAGGGGATCAGCTATTCTATTGTAATTGGTATTTAAATTTATACTAAGTAGAAATGATCTTTGAAAATACTTTTTTGTTGTTGTTTTGTTTTGTTTTGTTGTTTTTCTGAGACGGCGTCTCGCTCTGTCACTCAGGCTGGAGTGCAATGGCGCCATCTCAGCTCACAGCAACCTCCGCCTTCCGGGTTCAAGCGAGTCTCCTGCCTCAGCCTCCTGAATAGCTGGGATTACAGGCATGTGCCACCACACCCGGCTAATCTTTTGTATTTGTAGTAGAGATGGGGTTTCACCATGTTGGTCAGGCTGGTCTCAAACTTCTGACCTCAGGTGATCCACCCATCTTGGCCTCCCGAAGTGCTAAAATTACAGGCATTAACCACCCCACCCAGCCCGAAAATACTTTTAATTAAAGAAGAGCCTTGAACCATTTTTGAAAAAATGTACAACCCTTATATCTGTTTCTTACTCTTATGTAGTCAGTGTTTCTCTTCAACTTTATTCTCAAATATCTTTGAAAACATCACCACACACTCACTGGTCCACTTGAAGTATGAATTACATTAGTTTGTCAAAGATTGGAAAACTAAAAATCATTCACATATTCTCTGCATTTGACAGACGTTTCTTTGACAAACATTGTCTATTTCTCTATATTTAATATAACTAATGGAAAAAATATATTTAATATTCCTATTATGTAACTACTCTAAGTTCCCATAAGTTTGCAACAGAAGTAGGCCACTGCAGATAGCTACAAGAGTGGCATCTGTTAGTCACTCATGTACCTGCAGGTATATGACTATGGCAGAAATAATATGACAGCTTGACCACAGTCCTGAACAATAGAATCAATCCTTTCAATGGTGAATGGCTATTCTGTGGTAATAGTTTGTAATACAAAGATGACCCTAGCACAGACCTTGTTGTGTACTACAGATATTTTCAGGATGTTTATGATTATGCAGTAAGGGAAACTAGAAGGTAAATGCAAGAATAGAGATATCATTCAAGTGCTGTTCGGGCTCAAAGGAAAGTATGCTTGTAAATGGGGAAATCAAAGACCCTCAGAAGAGGTAAAATTAAAGCCATGATAGATTTGTGCTGTCCCGCGCATGCCCAGGCAATGTAAACTGTATGAGACTCAGCAGAGATGTTGGGAAGTATGGAAGAGGCTATAAGTGATACCAGGTATCAGTTTATCCTTAGAAAAAAATGTGAAGCATAGCTGCAATAAGCTGTAAATATAAATTCTGGCCTCAGCATGAGGGCAGTTAAATGAAAATAAAGGCTGTTTGCATTTATTCTATAAGGAGAAAGAAGCAAAGAAAAGCATTTGAACCACAGAGTGACATGTCAGGCTTGGCCTCGGGGATGTGGATTCCTCATTAAACCACTCAAAGTCCCAGAGATAATAGAGGTCAACTAGGATAGTACAGAACTGAAGAAGAATTTCAAGAAAAATCAAATGAAAACTGCCTTAAATTCAACAGAAACAATGAAGAAAGACAATAAAAGTTCTAGTTATTTTCAATGAAATCATAGAATTCTTTCAAGGCACAGTTGCATTTGAGGAAGAGTGGACATCACTCAGGTGTTGGCTCAAATTTTACCCCTTCAGCGAGGCCCTTCTTGACCAGCTCAGGTACCCATGGGCCCGTCATCCTCTCTGTCCTCCCATTTCTTTTTTCCTCGTAGCAATGATCTCCACTGGACGTTTTATTATACACTTAGTGATTTCTATATTTCTGCCACCTACCACCACAACATAAGTTTCTGGCAGGTATACACATGCCTGATTTTTATTTTACACAGTACGTAACATGTGAAACATGCTAAAAAATGTTTGTAGAATGAATGAATTGCAAGAGACCAGGGATTAAGCAGGCAATTGGGATAACCTGAAGAATGAGAGAAAATATTTTTAACTACCCATTCGACAAGGGATCAATAACCGGAATATATAAGGAGCTCAAACAACTCTATAGGAAAACTCTAATAATCTGATCAAAACATGAAGTCAATGACTATGTGAGGCACATTCATGAGTCTGAGTGGTCAGGGACTAAGCAGTGGATAAGACAGTGGCTGTTTTGTGTATGCTCTTCTGGGCTTGGAAGAAGAGATCTACGAGAGAAAGAAAAGATGATTGACAGAGCAAGATCCTAATGAAGGTGACTTCTCCACCTCTTTACAGTCTATTTTAAGCATGGTGAAAATAGTGATCCTTCTGAAATGTGTCAAATCATGGCACTTTTCTGCATAAAACTCTCAATGACTTTCTGTTTCACTCAGAATAAAAGTCAAAGTCCTTACAATAATCGAGTCCACACAGTATTTTGTGACCTCCCTGTCCTCATTTTCTTTTTTTTTTAATTGACACATAAGCATACATTTTTGGGGGCACACAGTGAGGTTTTTTGATACATGTAATATATTGTGATCAGATCAGGATAATGATCTCAAACATCAGTGTTGGCAATATTCAATATCTTCCTTGTAGTTATTTGAAACTCTATATTATTGTTAACCATGGGAATCCTATGGTGGTATAGAACATAAAACTTATTCCTATTATCTAGCCATAATTCTGCATCCTTTAAGAAATCTCTGGCCCCTTTTCTTTTTTCTTCTTTTTTTATGTTTATTTTTTTACTTTTTACTTGTTTGTTTTTGTTTTTGAGACAGAGTTTGACTGTCGCCCGGGCTGGCGTGCAATGGCGCGATCTCGGCTCACTGCAACCTCCGCCTCCAGAGTTCAAGCGATTCTCCTGCCTTAGTCTCCCAAGTAGCCGAGATTACAGGCACCCACCACCACGTCTGGCTAATTTCTTGTATGTTTAGTAGAGACAGGGTTTCACCATGTTGACCAGGGTGGCCTCGAACTCTGGACCTCAGGTGATCCACCCAACTTGGCCTCCCAAAGTGCTGGAATTACAGGCGTGAGCCACTGCACCTGGCCCCCCTTTTTAATACTATTTTATTCTCCCCCTCTGCTGCATACCTGCAGACCAGATAGGCAAGGTCCTGCCACAAGGCCTTTGCCCTCCATCTTCCATTGCCTGGAAACTTCTTCCCCAGAAATCCACATGGTAGATGCCCAGGTGTAATTGCCACATGGCTATCTATCTCCACCAAATCTTTCATATCTTTGCTGAAGTGTTACTTTCATTAGGGCTTTCCTGACTCCTTAGGTAAAATTAAGCATCCTCCTTCCCTGTTCTTCCTCTGCCTCATCCTGCCTTATGTTTTCTCCATAGTGTTGATTACCCTCTGACATATTCCATGTCTTACTTTGTGTCTCTTGTCAACCTCTCCCTGTCTAGAATAGATGTTTTGCTAACACTATTACAAATAGTTACAAATCATGCTATAATGATTCACATTGCACACATATCATTTCATATTTTGCCAGTGTATCTCTGGAATGGATGTGTAGAAGAGCAATTGCTGAGTTAAAGCATAAATGCATACACAATTTTGCAGGATACTGATGGATTCTAGAGCCTGTAGAATTTTCACATACCTTTTCGCTTTTAGAATGAAGTATAGTTATACCATTTTCATGTGCATATTTTCAGTAAAAAAATCATTTTTGAAATAATTAATTACATTGTTCAATGTATTATGTAGAAAGTCACAGAATGAATTTCTGTCTGCCCTTAAGTTTGGTTAAATCCATGTGTTCCTTCACAAGCTGGCATGTTCCCTTCAATTATTAGGCTATCAATGAAGGAAACATGCCAGGACTTCACTTGTCCTTCATCAAAGGAGAAAGTTTGGGTCACACATATTCAACTGAGGATGTGTGCCACCTCTCCATTTTGCTAAGACAGGACCAGGCAGGACCAATCACTCCTGCAAAATGTAAGCACGGCCCAGGAGAGAGTCAGTGCTCCGTGGGACCACAGTGCCAAGGTTGCTGTCTCAGAAGGACCTAGGGCAGAGTCAAATGACAGCAGAAATAGGTGTTGCTCATAAGAGCACAGTAATGCTGTATCTGGGAAAGCCAGTGTCTGCCTTGTCAGGGGGCATTGCCTCTCATGAGAGCATAGGCTAATTAGTGCTTACCAGTGGGTAAGACTGAATGGGGTCATCACCCCCCGCCCCATTTCCTCACCTTCAGAGCTATCCAAGAATAGAAGGATGAGATTTTGCTAACATCAGTCAGGCCTCTGTGGGGCTAGAAATTGTGGCACACACACCTCACACACCTGCACATGCATGCATGCACATACACACACACCGATCAGTGAATGGAACCCCACCTCCTCTAGAGATGACAGAACTTCGCAAAATTGTGAGTGGAAAACCAGAGGCTTCAAATAGGAGGAAGTGAAGTGAGCAAGGACAACTAGCAAGAGAAAGAGAAGCTGAGAGAGAGCTACAGGGTTGGGGGGAGATGCTCTTTGAAAAGGCTTCAGTTTGTGAGGCTCTCTCAATGGTAAGGAAAAATTTAAGTGAAGTCCTAGATTCTGGTCTTTCTCAGCTGGCCTGTGAGATCAACCATCTCATTAGAGATGAAGGAGTTACCCCTCTACAAGAAAGAGCCACCCTGGGAGTCTCCAGCCTTGGGCAGATTGGTGGCCTGAGATGCTGCCTCTCCCTTAGAAAGGCTTAGAAGCCCTCTCTAGGAAGGAACAAAAAAATATTCATGGTCAACTGCTGCAGTTTTCCTGAGTCAGGACTTCTTGATGTTCTTTTCCTCTCCCTCCACGGAAATATCTTTTATAATGATACCTCAAAATATTTTGGGGGATTTAGTGGCAAGAGAAGGAAAGAAGGAGGGAAGAAAATAGGAAAGGGAAGGAAGAAAGAAAAATAGAAAAGTTGGTGTTCAGTGATGCATTAAAGATACAATCATTGTTGCTTTAGAAAAGTGAATTATCTCTCATCAAAACTGGTAGATGGTCCATCCAACAGGCCAGTTCATCTAGTGTCTAATCTACTTTAAAATTATGAAGATAAAGAAAACAATTAGATATACTTCAAAACAACACAATTAATTATACTCTTTTATTGAAAGAAAAGTAATACAATGGAGTTTAAAAAGCTACATTTGTTATGGTTCATAAGGACAGAGGTTTACACAGGTTTTATATATGTACACACTCACAACACTATATCACAACATCAGAGGCACCGTTTTTGCCACAGCTTAGGTAATGAATACAACTCCAAATTAATCTGTTTAAAAAAATATCTAAAATGATACAGTATATTTGAGGATTATATAAATATATGAGACATATTTAGATATTTTTTAAAAATAGTGTTTATATATGCATCACAATCATCTCTAATTCTCAAAATATTATGCTACCAAAATTCTGTTTGTCAAATAAAACATAAGATGCTGCAGTGTGTATCCAAGCACCAGTTTAGCACAGTATTTAATTCTCCTCCAAACTAAAAGGCTGCTAACATGTACAAACTGAACTGAGTATTTCAAACAACCGTTGGAATAATTTAGGCCCTCAAATTTTTTTGTTTTTCATTAGCTGATTGTTCTTACAGAAACAAGAGGGAGCTAAACCATTTAGATTAATGTTGCTCTGTGTAGTAGAATCAATCCTAGGGCTCAAAGAAGAATATTCCTAGGCACTGGAGAAGGTGCGGGGAATAAGTAAGTCCATTTTATGTATGCTACAAGTTGGAGTTTTGCATGGGATTTAGTTCATAAAAAAGGTTCTACTGCTTTAAAATAAGTTTGGAAATATCAATTTGGAAAGTGCTTCAAGGTAAATCTTACTTGATGATGCTAACATAATTTCAGAAATCTGTCAAAACAGATTACAAAAGAGATTACACCCAGATCACAAAAGAGATACGCCCAATTATGTACCTAAACTGAAGGTTTACAGGAAAGTATTATCTATATTAATTACAGATAATATAATCCTAAGCTTTTACATACATTTTTCAATCTAGAAGGACTTTGAATGGAATAATACATTAGTTCAATAATATGACCAAATAACATTGTCAAATTATAGGCCAATAATTAAAGGTGGGGAAATAATCCTTTTATATATGAAATTGATTATTTTTCTATATGTTTTTTATCTTATGAACTGTGCTAAATAAAAATAAATGATCACTTCTGAAAGTGAGACAATTATAATTCTTTTAATTAAATGTAATTCTAATTGTATTTATAAAGCTAACTAAATTAAAAAATATATTTTAGCAATACCTAAATCAGAAAAAAAAAAAAAAAAAAAGAGCACTTTAATAAGTGCCTCAGACCTGGAAAATCATGGAAGACATTATTAATTAGGAAAGTGGGTGCCAGAATATATTAACTCTCCTTTCCTCTTAGATACATGTTAATATTATCAAACATTTTTAGGTGCTGTCAGATTTAGGAAATAGATGAGAATTCTAATATCGCGCAACAAATTTTTATGGAACAGAAATGGCTTTTGCTGTAAGTCAAGTAGCCATTAAGAATTTGTCCTCATAACCACCAGAGGGAGCCAGTGCCTGCAACATTATTAGTTGCAGACAATCTAACCAGTTTAGGTGATACGTGACTTTGGACATTTCCAAGCTATAAAAAGATTTTAAAAAGAAAATCAATAACTCCCAAAGAAATATATTTAAATTCTGTAACATCTAAATAATTTTGGACTGTTGAATTAAAACAACAGAGTTAACTTGCCTATTTTTGGTAAAGATTAATTTAACAAAAGATTTTATTAATATTTCTGAATCAGGAATCGAATGGATAACACTTTTAACAATGCATAAAAGGAGCATTACTAAAGCCATCAACACTAACAATTCATTTAGCACCATATATTTAGCACCAGAATAGACACTGACAGTTCACACTGAATAAAAAAAACTTTAATTGCTAAGAAACTTCAAAACTGATAGCAAGGATATGTGGTAATTGTAATGTGTTTTCAGCACCATTAATCAGGGAAGTGTTAAACCTTCTAAGTTTTTTACTGATCTCCCATAAGTCAAATTTAAACAATAACATCATCTTAAAAATTGTTTTGCATGTGTTCAAATGATTGGACGTGATTATATGTTTCACCAACACAAATAATGACAAATTTTTATGAAACATAAAAGCAAAGATAATGTTAGACATTAAGACAAATGCAACTTTAGTCTCCCTAATCACTTTGGTAGGTAAGGGCTTCCATCTATGTCAAGATTGGCATCGTTTGATACTGCAGAGCCTGGGTATATGGCTACACAGGAAGAACCTACACCAAAGTCTAAGCATTATTTTTCCTTCATAGTCCCATTCAAATTATATGTTTAGCTTGTGCATGTATTTCACAAGCACGGCATCAACACAGAACAAGTAAACTGGCTTAAATATGCATTCGATTTCATTATGTAGATAAGTTGGTTTCACACAAGTGCATATTATGAGAAAAATATCTATCGTTTCAATTCAAATATTCTGTGTAAATTGAACTTGCCCTAGTGTTTGGTCAACTCTGTGCTAAAGTTGCATGGAACTTTCAAATGAATGTTTCCATGAACTTTTCAAATAATGTTATGGCGCTACCAAATGAAATTGTAGGGCAACTCTGTTGGGTGATGGGCCACAGAAAGGATGATGCTTAGACAACCGAACAGAAGCAAAAACAATAAGAACAATAGCGACTTCATCCACATTTTTTGAGCAAACTTATCTATCATAACCAGAAACATTAAGACTGTGCCTACACAACTCACAGATAATTCTATAATGAAATCCATCAGTTTAATTATAAAATTATAATTTTTCAGCCTCTTGATGATATGGAAGCCCCAAAACCTGTATTGTGAGAATATTAAAATTTTTCTACTGGTCATATAAAAAAATCAACACCATAGGGAGGATCGATGCTATGAAATATGTATGCCAATTACTATTTTTTTTAATGATACCTTTCCACATGAAAACCTTAATACTGACAATTTAAAGCTGCTCTTATGAAATAGCTTATAGCCAGACCCTTTCTGCCTTTGGCAATTACAGTGAGAAATAGTTATCTTAGCACCATTGTTGCATGCTGTGAAAAATATGGCAGGCTATGTTGATACTAGCAAACTTTCATTTGCTTTAGCCTGGAAAATAAAATATTTTACATGGCCACTTTGTATTATTAACTTTAAAAAATAGAGTTAGAATAACAAATATACCCGTTATATTTTCAGCTGAGTTGTTAAATTATAAATAAACTTGTAGATCTTGTCATGGTTTGGAAAGGACTGTTGCCTAAGTGTGTAGACGCTAGTCTTAATCTGATATATTTGATGATTTATCTGGATTTTTGATACAATCAAAACTTTGTATTTAAGACATTTTTGTCTTAAGCATGGAAAGATGGGATTTCTGTAAATTGTTGCCATTCTTGGCTTTTCAGTTAATTCTAAAAATCCATTCATATAAGCATTTATTAAACATTTATTATGTTACAGCCACCATTTAAGAAGCTGGGATAAATACAAAGAATTAAACAGAGTTCCTGCCAAAGAGGGGCTCATGAAAAATTTAATTTAATCTCAAATAAATGTTTCATAATATCAATGAAAATTTTAATATTCATGAATTTTTATTAATCTGGTAAATTTACCTTCATAAGAACTCCTGTAAAATATGTAGCAAATATTATTCTTCCTTAGAACTGAAAAGTGAACTCACAGAAGCAATTCAGCAACAAAACTGGAACTTAGTGTAGCCATCTTCTGTTTAATAGTACTTATTGCTGTTTCTGTAGAATGAATATAGCAAAATCGAAGAAGGAAAAACTTTCTGGATAAAATCAAGCAAATATCCAATGAATGAGCTTCCCCTACAATTGTCTAGATATATTAGAAAAAAGTTGGATTAAGACCTAAATAATGTAATTACTTCTATTCTCCATTTTAATCTCAAAAATATTTATTTTTAGTAGCGTCTACATATGTGCCCACAGAGGCAGAGTGGTATGATATCAAAGCATTTGGTCACCATATTCAATTTATAAGAATAATTGGGCCAGTCATTAGTTAAGAAGTAGACTCAATCTCCAGATGGTGTATTTCTTCACCATTGAATGGATTTAACGATCTGTTATCTTTCAAAGTATCCAGCCTAAGAAACTGCAAATGTGTATGGAATTTTAAACAAGTAGCTTCCTTCTGTTATTTGCACTCTAGAACTAACCACATTTAATTGTTCTGTAATTCTATGGAAGCGTTGCACAACCTGAATGAAACACACACACACGTACTTGAAGTGCAATATGTTAAATGTCTGGACCAATATGTTGTATTCTCCTCTCTGAAAGAGATTTCATGATAGGAAAATGCTGCATTTCCAAATTGCATGAGGAAAATTTTCATAGTGACTTTGAATGGATTTCCATGATCAGACTCAGCGAAGAACTGAAAATGTCTCTTCTACAGAAACACAAAAATAAAGTTGGTAACTAGCCCTTAGAAAAGCATCTGAAGAAGGCTACTTTAACAAAATCATGACTGCGTGTGGTGTGCACGAAGGATCTTTTGTACAATACTCAAAGACCCAAGAAGATACATAGATTGATTCAATGACAGGCTAAACAACAAAGAGATAGAGGTGGCCTCAGCACCTCCACATCTCTTTCTGAAATCCTTCACCTCCTGCTGACAGGCCTCAAGATGTACTAGACCCTAAGGATAGCCCATTCTGAAGCTCTCCATCTGGTAGTTAGGTGCAATTACATTTTTCATACCTGTCCCCTGAATTTTATTTCTCTTGAACTTCATTAGTTTTCTGACGGTCTTACTTTCTCTTTTCCAAAGTCACAGCTCTAGGATCTGCTCCAGAAATCCTGGCATTTGTTAATTCTTCCCTTCCCCTTCTCATTCCAAGCACCTTAACTAAATTTCCATGAGAAGCAGAAGCCTTACGTATATATTGCACTGCATGGCTTATTACTTGCTCCACCTACAGGTAAATACTGCTGTGTCTGCTTCCTTCAAAAATAATTTTATAGCAAAATCACCAGTCAGCATTATTTCCTGAATATTTTGTGAGCTTCTTGAGGGCAGGAACCATGTCTAATTATCTCTGCATTAGCAGAACATAACCAGCAGAGTGCCTTGCTTGTAGTAAACGCTCAACTCATGATGACTGATTCAATAAAATGAGACTAAGAGGAAGGCATGATTTGAGAACTTACATAAGATATACGTTGGCATTATCCTTTGGCAGACTCAAATAAGAAAATATATCTCCAGAATGAAATTCATGGTTACTTAATTAAATTATTATTTCCAGATATCACTAAGTGCTATTTTACAAATTAACATTTTGTGGGTATTATAGAAATGGGTGCTAAAGAAGTCCCATCACCTCATGTATATCTGAAAATAGTTTTTTAAAAATTTCCGTCAAGTTGACTACTGAATCATATTACTATCTAAGTGTAATATCACATATTATATGTTTGTGTGCATATATAAATCCATACATATATATGTATATGTATACATACACACACTTACAGGTCAAATATATACTTATTCCTTAGGAACATAATGATATAATTCCTTTGGAATGTAAATTTTAGGATTGGATGCATCAACTATGTCATCATTACATATACCATATCTTAATTTAGGCTTAGAGGTCAGAAAATAGAAATTGATGTTTCAAATATCTCAAAGGATTAAACAAACATGCTAGACAAATACTAATTTATACAAAGGAATACTAAAAGGAAAACAAGATTAGCACAAAATATGTATAGTATGTGCAAAATTCAATATATATATATATATACACACATGCCCATGTTCCCAGAAATCATTATATTTCGTGGAGGATAAAGTAAGCTTATTTAAACCAGTACAGGTAGTTTGATGTAACTCCTGGAAAACACAGATTGTCAGTACATGATCCCCCATAACTTGGAGGACAAGATGAACATGGTACCCCTACTTTATATGGTGCTTCTCCAATCCAGTTGCCTCTAGAAGGGAAAAGAAAAAAGATAGCCTTAATGCAACCCATCCATTTTTTAAAAGTAGATTGTCCTTAAGCCATATGTTCATATGTATTAACATGTGATGATCTGTTTGAGAAGTTGCTTTAGAAAGTCACTGAAAGTTATAATCATTTCTTATTTCAATAGTAACTTATTCTGTATATCTTGCTTTTAAAATATAATCTGAGTATTGTTGATGATATGTTAATTTACAGATAAGAAGTTACTCCCTGCAATGCCTGATGACACAGAGTCCTGGGACACCAGGCCCATTCCACTCATATCGCTCTCCTTCTACAGCAGATTTCTGGAGCACATACTCAGGCCGTATTCCCTTAAACTTATTCCTTTTAAACTCATACTAATGCTCATCTAAGGATGATTTAAAAAACAAGCTAGTATTTTTTTGGGAGACTTAAAAGTAATGGAATGAGTAACAAGTTATCATATACACAAAATATATATAATCATAAATAAAAGGAGATTTGCTTCTAAAGCTGTAAAGTATTTTAGATTCCCAATCTTCATAAAATGAGATGTGAAAAACTTCATATATGGTATAATGGTATAAACCGATATACCATTATTCTCATATTAAGAGAATAATGTCTCTCAGGAACAATGAAAAGTGATTTCAAAAGTTTTATTTCATATGCAAATTCATAGCTACTAATTGTTTTAAATTAGTGCTATTAGATTTTTGATAATACTGAGCCTATTTAGTTGAATTACTTTGTGTTATCGATATTTTTCCTTCACTGTGTTGATGACCATTATCATAACAATAAACCAAAATCTCCACTTTACAGTGTTAAAAACAGCCGTGATGTCATACTGTTATTTTGCTCTTTTAATTATAAAGGAAAAGTTAATAAATGTGTTTTCAGTAGCGTGGTAATAAGTAACTAGAATACTAAGAAATAGCAATATAGACAGCAATGTGAAGACAATTGAATGGTTGGGAGAAAATTTGTTTATCGGTGGTAAAAAGTCAGGGTTGAAGATAAGACAACAATAGGTAAGAGGCTAAAACATAAAACAGGTGGTCCTCATCTTCCTGAAGACCCAACTAAGACCCAGCAGTGACTCATAAAGTCTGTAAGACATGAAAATATCTTGATCAACCAGTCAGTTAAAAATTCAGACTTTTATCTATAAAAAATCTATACAGGAAAATCTATCCTTAAAATGAAAAACTTTTATTCATATTACAAAATGAGATGGGATTTTAAGACTGCCCACCTCTATTAAATTTATTCTACACTATGCTCTAAGGATAAGCTTCCTCATGCATACTTTTGATGCCATCACAGGCTTGCTCAAAAAGGTTCAAGGGGAACCCATTATCTTATGAGTGTAGCTCGCTCTCTTATTCTAATCCTGTACCATTCACAATCTTATTTCCCTCTATGTTTTTTGTTTGTTTGTTTTGTTTTGTTTTTTGAGACAGAGTTTTGCTCTTATTGCCCAGGTTGGAGTGCAATGGTGCAATCTCAGTTCACTGCAACCTCCACCACCCAGGCTCAAGCAATTCTCCTGAGTAACTGGGATTACAGATACACACCACCACACCAAGCTAATTTTGTATTTTTAGTAGAGAAAGGGTTTCACCATGTTGGTCAGACTGATCTCGAACTCCTGACCTCAGGTGATCACCCACCTCGGCCTCCCAAAGTGCTGGGATTATAGGAGTGAGCCATTGCACCCGGCCGTCCCTCTATGCATTTACCAAAAGCTATAAAAGCATATGGGCCAAGCCAATGCTATCTTAATTTCATCTTCTTGTCGATTTGTTTTTCACACATTTTTGGAGCACATATTTTTAGAAACAGAAACTTGGAAATAAAATTGTATTATAAGTAAAATTATTACATATTTTATATGATAAACTTTTACATAAATGTCAGATTTTATTGAATAGAGGGTAATTATATTCAAAACAGTGAATCAGCCAATTTATACACTTATACTATTCATTCTTTTGTTTTATGCTATTCTAACTAAATTCTTTCTCTTTCTCTCTCTCTTTCACTTATCTCTTTGCCTCCTTCCATTCCTCCTTCTCTCTCTCTCTCTCTCTCTCTCTCTTTCTCCCTCTCTCTTTTTCCCACTGAATAACAGTTAGACTTGACATAATTTCATATTAGGTTTGGAAGAATTATTCAGCTACCAATCAGGATTTGAAGACCTTCTTCATTACTTGGTTTTCAGAAAAATTGTTCTTTATTACAACTGAAATGTAGGATGTTAATGTAATATCTTAATCTCTTGGACCTATAAAGCAATAATATATCTCACCAATAACATTAGAAAATTATAACTGTGGGCAAAAAATGAATAGTTACATAAATGAAACAAAAATCTCTTAGACTATTTGAGTACCAATTGGCCTATTTATGTCAGGGAGAAAGGGTAAAGGTTTCATAGGAAAATGCAATGTGTAAAACTAAAACTTTCATACAAATGTACAATTTTAATGCTTTTTTTAATAATGCAGACACAGTCTACTTTCTGAATCTTCCTATTCTAATAATTATGAAGAGGGGAATATGGGGGAATCACTATTTTTCTGACTTTGTAAAAACACTGCCACTGGCATACTACCATATAAATGAGTAATGCAGTTATTTGTGAAACATTTTCTCATTCCCTCCCCATGCTGGAATAGCTGGAGAAAATCTTTGTTTGAGACTTACTTTGGAAGACACTAGCAATGTCATAAATCCTTTGCACATTTTGGTATTTATTCCAAATGGGAACAGAATTGTGTATAAATATTGGAACATTTTATCATCTGAAGAGCTATTGTAATCAAGAGGCATTTTACCAAATGCTGATAAATGTTTATCCTCATAAAGAATGTTCACGAATATGGCTATATCTTATAATGTTTGATAAATTTCCATAATCCATTTTATGTATGCCCTAGGATTAAATTATGAATTTTTTAAATATAAAAAATAAGAGAAGGAAGAAGAAATTGACTTCCAATGCTTTGCTAAAAAGGTAAGCCAACATTTTTGTACTGATAGATGAGAATATCATGGAAGATTCTTCTTTTATTTTATATAGTTATTAGAAGCTTGTGTGGTACAGTGTTTATTTTACAATTGCCATAATTAAAACCTATGGTGAGGAGAATTTAGCGAGCCCTAGCATTTCAAATTGCTTTGCCTACAATTTTAGACTAGAATCCCTGTCTTTGTGAAAAGTAATCTTTCAGCTCATCTTTTTTTCAGAAATATTGGAAGGATGGTGGATTTGAAGATTAGAGGCCATTATAGCTAAGTCTTACTCACTTACCTGTCACAGATACCTATCAGCCTAGGGATATTTACCATCTTTAAAGGATCCAGGGAACAGAATCCAACCTGGTACTTACTTTGGGGCATAGTTGCATACCAAGTAAACTGCACGTCGCCAGACAGATCCCCAAACATTCATGTTTTGGCAAGTATGAATTGCACATCCTATCCGATTGGAAGTGGCCCAAACCATCTGTGAAAATAAACCAATATACTATTACAGACGTCAGAGCTAAGACAATGCATGTCCACCAAAATAGTATTAGCATATTTTAAAAGTATGACTCAAAAATTAACAAGGTCATTGAAATAACCTGCGTATAATGTGTGCACATGGGACCAAAACATCTCATAGGACATCTGGGGTTGCAATCCTGAGGATATGGAAAAGCATAATCTTTCACTTCATCATACCATGGCTTGACCAGCTGGAGAATAGAGCGATATCTGCATATCAAGAAAATAAAGAAATCAGAGTGCAGCAGTGGTAATATATAAGGGACTCATGTTACACTGTAAATTGATTATTCTTTTTGCAGATTATTGATGATGATCTAAGAGCACATCCACCCCTCACAATCACCATCACCACCTAGTCAGGTCCCATATTCCTCCAAGTAGGGCCAAGCATGGAAATGGCCAGGGCTGGAGTAAGTGATTCTGTATTTGTCTAAACATGTGTCTGGTCATTCCACAAAGAAAATGCAAATAATTTCAGGAATCATCAATGTCTTATTTAATCCATGTTGAAAACTTCCTCCATCAGAATTTTATAAGCAATCCAGAATTAGATGTATAAAAGTAGTCACAATATTAGAACCCAGTGCATTTTTTTCACTTCAGTTTGAATTCCCTTAGTTTTAATAATAGCACAGTTGATTTTCCTTCCTTATTTGGGGGAGATGGGTCTTTGAAATGTTGGATAATGACATTGTACAGTGGTAGAAAAATTATCCTAGCAAGTTGGAATAGCTTTTCCCATAGCTGCATATACCTGCATGTATATGTGTGTGTATAAATATATGTAAATGCATGCATTTTTATTGTATACATTTGTGTATATGCAGGTATATGCAACTATGGGAAAGTTTCATGCATGTACATATGCACACACATACACACACACAGCCTCTGCACAGTCATGGGGCTTTTTCCTGAGATGGAGGGGGCAAGACACAGCACAGGCTTAACCCTTTCTAAGATTCTGTGAGCTCAAAGAAAAATCCAGGCTAAGGGAAGGTGTTCCAAGGGTGAAAAGGGGAACTGGCCCTTTAACCCAATTAAATAATTCTGGAAGACATCTAAAATATTCATAGACCAAGCATTAGTACCTGACACATAGTAAGCATTCAATAGGTATTTGTTGATATTATTTGAAACTGATGTAATTCCCATAATTAATAAAGCCATATGGATGAACTGCATGAGTGAAACTACTTCCTACCTTCCAGTGCGTACAGATAGATTTTGGCCCAAAAATCTCAGTAAGTAAGAAGGTCCATGGTCCCAAATGCAAGTAGCGGCCCAAGCCTCTGCCGATTTCGCAAGATTTTCATCCCAAACCTGTAGAGGCAAAAAATCTTCAGCATTATGGGATTTGCTAATAATAAACAAAAAGTAAGATGAAATAAATCGTGTTACTATTTCCTAGAGTGTTTTCTCTTTTTTCTTTTCTTTTTTTTTCCCCCCGGGCTGGAGTGGAGCACAATGGTGCAAACTTGGCTCACTGAAACCTCTGCCTTCCGGGCTCAAGCAATTCTCCTGTCTCAGTCTCCTGAGTAGCTAGGATTACAGGCGCACGCCACCATGCCCAGCAAATTTTTGTATTTTTCCTAGTGATTGGGTTTCACCATGTTGGCCAGGCCAGTCTTGAACTCCTAGCCTCAAGTGATCCACCCACCTCCACCTCCCAAATTGCTGGGATTACAGGTGCGCTCTACCACACCTGGCTAATTTTTGTGATTTTTAGTAGAGACAGGCTTCACCAAGTTGGTCAGGCTGGTCTGGAACTCCTGACCTCAAGTGATCAGCCTGCCTCAGCCTCCCAAAGTGTGGGGATTACAGGCATGAGCCACCGCTCCAGGCCTCCTAGAGTTCTTTTAATTCTGATTCCTGAGACTGCTATAACTAAAATAAAGCAAATTCAGGCCACTGTTATTCAAAGTTCTGTAATGCAATATGGTTATACTACAAAAAATTACTACCTTTTCAGTGTCATCTAGATCCAACATTCATACATCAGTTTTAGTAAAGAAAAGGTTAACAAAAATACCATAACTAGTTGTAACTTGGGGACAGCTCATCTTGACTACCGAAGTTTGAATCCAACAAAGTCCATTGGTTTTCCTAGAGATAATTTTCACAGCCATTGGGAGCCATTATATTAATATATTTTAAGAAACAAAGATGATCCAATTTATTCAAACTGATTTTACCAAAATTAACACTGTCTAATTTTATATTGCAACTTTTAAGGTCATACTCTATTATGATATAATAAATCCCATAGAGTCTACATACATAATATAATTTGAATCATTAGTGGTAATAACAATAATACTATGAGAATTTACATTTTTGTTGGCGTAAACTGGAAACAAACTAATACAAGTAACACTGCTACATAGTGTTATAAAAACATGGTACTTCATGGTTCAATTAAATGAATTAAGAAAAATAGCAACTGTGGCTTTCCTTTATAGAGGAAGCTAAGTTAATAAGGATGTTAGTGATGTATGATAAATTTTCTTTAATTGAAAACTATTGTAGGACAAAATTTGAATGAGCCATGGATTTAGCATACATTCATATTAGTTACCATATGGATTGGCATACTCATTTCCATAGCCACAAGACGAAACCAAGTCGAGCATTTGTGGACCTGCCAGTAATAAATCAGCGCTGAAATAGTAATCTATTTTCCAGCAAGTCATAAGGTACAAAAATACAGAATAGAGAATATTTATAATTCTATACATATTATAGAAAAAGAAGTTTAAAAATTTTCTCTTTTAACATAATTTAGTGATGTATTTACCTGTTGAGAATAATTGTTTTAAAATTGGTTTCATAGTTCAATGTCATGGCATTATTTCCTAAACTATTTATAATATTTGTATATTATTCTACCTGGAAAAATAGTGTTCACATTGTGAATAGACAGTGGTTAGCAGTATATTTTAGAAATTGAGACCTTGTGTGAAGATGGAAGCAACAGTTTTATAATCACTTATATTTACATGGAGCTTATATGAGGAGGTATGTAAATGTCCTATTGATCTTTTTGTCCTACTTTTCTTCCATCAGATTGTGTTCAGCTAAGCAAGGATTAGTAGCTATGCATTCACTGTAAGTTACAAGCTTTCAAGTAAACTCATGGGAATGCTTGACCATATCACTGAAAAGGCTTCATTTCCCTCAAGGATAATGGATTGCATAGATTTATTTAATATAACAACATATTTAATTGAAAAAAAACTAATTTAGTGATTTTAAACAAAATAAGAAAAAAAAAGATGAACTCTTCAAGAGACCCTGTTACCTCAGGAGGCCTACTTTCAAAAGACATTTGTTAGTTACTCAGAAATAGTTTTAAATTAGGAAAAACAAAGTCATCTTACACATATTGACCTAGGATGGCATAAAATAAACTCACTCACAGAGTTCATATAAAAATTATAGCACTCTGGGGCTGAAATGAACTTTACAAAACATTTCATTTGGTTCAAAACTGATCTATCAAATATTTTTTCTTCTGACCAAATATTAACAAAATATGGATTCATAAAATATTGATTGCAGTTCACCACAATACAAAACACTACAATTAATTTATAAAGGCATTTCAGATGGAGTAGCTTCAACAAATTATGTCCCCTAAAAGGTCATTAACAAATTGTAGTTACTTGGGAAAAAGTACATGTATCCATTCTGTACATATTGGACTAGAGTGCACACTCAGATCTATAACTGCTAAAATCACTTCCTTACAATCCTATGCTGAAATACTAGCACACCATGCACACGTAGTGATGACCTGGATCAGTGACTAATCAAGGATCCTGTGCTCTAACCCTAATTCCACTGCTAAGGTCATCTGTGACTGAGGCCATGTCAATTATGATCTCCCAGTTAACTCATCTGTAAAATGAGATTGAATGAGGTCATCTCCAGGGTCCCTTTCATCTTCAACTTTTTGTAATTTCGATACACTTGAGTAGCCCTAGCATCAGAGCCAGGAAGATCTATGTTCTATTGGCCTGGGACTTCCTCAGTTCTGGTGTTTTCCATATCATGGAGAAAGCAAATCTAGATTACTTTCAAAATAATTAAAAATATTCAAGACATTTCTTTTTCCTTATCTCACTCTCTATATGTATATTGAAACATCACATTGTGTACCTTAAATATGTACAATAAAAAATAAGTTAAAAAAAATTAAGGCATTTAACAATTTTAAAAGTAATTTACCATATGTAATCCTATCTTTATACTCATATTTAAAAGCTGAATATTGAGTATGTCAAAAAGATAAAGTAAAAAGTTCATGCCTGAAAAATATCTTACAAGACCATCCTTTGTTAACTACTATAGGGAATTTTGATATGAAGAAAATGTGTTCACTGACGTCCGTGCTTTTAGATATTTCTTTTTTTTTTTTTTTTTGAGACGGAGTCTCGCTCTGTCGCCCGGGCTGGAGTGCAGTGGCCGGGCCTCAGCTCACTGCAAACTCCGCCTCCCAGGTTCACGCCATTCTGCTGCCTCAGCCTCCCGAGTAGCTGGGACTACAGGCGCCCGCCACCTCGCCCGGCTAGTTTTTTGTATTTTTTAGTAGAGACGGGGTTTCACCGTGTTAGCCAGGATGGTCTCGATCTCCTGACCTCGTGATCCGCCCGTCTCGGCCTCCCAAAGTGCTGGGATTACAGGCTTGAGCCACCGCGCCCGGCCGCTTTTAGATATTTCTATGTACAAATATTATATATTGGAGAAGGTAGTTACAGGGAAGAACGGATAATTGCTTTCTCTCACTGTGTTTGCTTTTAGGAAACTGAGAGGGTTTCTACCTGTCTCCATGTCCCTAAAGGAAGATTCTGGAAAGTCTGGCAGGTACTGTCAGACTCCCACATGGAGACAAGACTGACCTACCATCTGATGCTCACTGCGGGGAAGTCAGAGGGCCCCATGCTCTTTCTTGCCTCTCTGTCTCCAGGCAGAACTCACATCTACTCGAGAGAGAGGGAAGATCTGGCTTAAGCAGTGAGCTCTAAAATTTGGGA
>NC_045440.1:75810827-75832356 GCF_002776525.5 Piliocolobus tephrosceles | reverse complement strand
AGAGAGAGGGAAGATCTGGCTTAAGCAGTGAGCTCTAAAATTTGGGAATTACATCATATCCTCTGGTAAAACTGAGACCTACATTTACTTTCTCTGTCTTTCTCCACTGGTTACAATTCCCAGGGAAAGATCGGTAAGTGATTTATCCCCTTAGTCTCCAGTTATTTAAATTTATTAATATGAGTTTTATTATTAATATTAATCATTAATATTAATATTTAAGTTTGAAACTGACAAGCAATGATAACTTTATTTAATAACTATCAGAACCACATGAAGAGAAGTTGATTAATGGGTACAAATATAGAGTATGATAGAAAAAATAAGACCCAGTGCTTGATAGATAAGTAGACTATAGTTTACAATAACCTAGTGTATATTTCAAAGTAAATAGAAGAGAGTTATTCAAATGTTTCTAGCATAAAGAAAAGACACAAATTTAAGGTGATAGTTATCCCAATTACACTGATTTGATCTTTACACATTATATGAATGTATTAAATTATCATATGTACCCTAAAATATTTCTATCAATTATGTATCAATAAAAAATTTAAAAAATTAAGAAACAAAAAATATAGAAATTTTCAACAAAAAAGTGGGGTCTGTAAGAACCTATGATTAATTCTTTCCTATCTGGAAGCTTCAAGTTGTAATGAATGTTGCCATTGTAATTATGGGAAACATTTAACAACTTATGAAAGTTCAGAAAATGAAGATGTAAATTATTTAAACATTTCACTTTATTAATTTCCAGATGCTTAATAGGCAACCTATCTGACAAATTTCTCTGAGTGTCTGTAACATTTATTTAAAATGATTTTAATATACTCTACAGATGTATCAGTGGAAGAAAGAAGGGCACAGGTGTGTACTTATTTCTACAAAATGCCTAGTAAATATGCAACATATTGTTATCTATTCTTGAAAAAACTAAACACCTAATATATACAGAGCTCTTATTAAACCAGATTCCACATTCTGACGTCTTAGTTCTTATCCCTCTAAATAGATAAGGTATTTTCACAGATAATTTGCTTGTAAACACTTAAAATATTTCAACTTAAAAATGAGACAAAATTAAGAATATTATGCGTAAATATGCAAAAATATTTACAAGACCTGCTAGAAGTTATATATTATGATTAAATTAGATAAATCAGATGAATTTTAATTCATAAAATTAAAATGGTTCATAATGGTGTCAGAATATGCATATGCTTGTAGGATGCTTTATTGCTTCCAAGTAGTTTTCTTCCATTCTTTTTCATTAAGAGACATTCAGTTGGTCAGCTCATACATTGGTTGATTTAGCTTTGGACTAAAATATTCACCATAAGGTATTGTGCTTATAGATAAAATTAGAGAGTTTGAGGTAGACACAGTACCTTGTCTGAGAAGCACAAGAAGTTGAAGCCACATAGTCAAACTAAGACATGACACATATCCAGAATTCACACTGAAGTCATTTATCTAAAAGAGTAGTGATGCCAAGAGGTAGAAAGAATATGAAAAGAATGCAAGATTCTCATCAAGTTCAGAGATCTTTATAACTTGAGCTGTATACAAAATTGAGTAAAAAAATGTTGCTGCATGGGCAAAGGTTGCTGACTTCCATTAGTAGACAGAAAAATTTGATGATACTGATCCAAACCAGATATGAGGCTGTCTTATCAATTGTTTTTCTAAGTTTTGGGATCCTCAACATAGTGGCAGCCAGGACCATGAAGCCCACTGACATCTGAAGATGTTGTCCTAAATCCCAGCCACTATCTCTGGCTAACAAATGCAATGAGAAATGGAAGGCAACTGCCAAAATTATTTGGGACTCTATTCCTAAACCTGATTGAGATGACTTCTTTTCCTTTTTAATTGGGTAAGATCCTTTAATTCCAAATATTAAAATTAAATGTAGGGATGTTTAAAATTATAAAATTTAAGGTAAAAATCCAAATAATGCCCATTCTCACTTATAAGTGGGAGCTAAACATTGAGTACACATAGACACAAAGATGCAAAAAATAGACACTGGGGACTACTTGAGAGGGGTGGGAGGAAGGTGGGAATAGTAGAAAAACTCTTGGGTCTTATGCTCACTATCTGTGTGATGGGATCAATTTACTCCAAACCTCAGCATCATGAAATATACCCAGGTAACAAACCTGCCCATATACCCCCTAAAATATGAAAGTTGAAAATACTTTTTAAAAGACATTAAAAAGAATGGGTTTTTAGGGTAAGAAGTCTGATCTTATTTGATATTACTAATATATGTAGTGGTCACAAAAATGCCCTATTACAGTAACATGTTAGTCTTACATTTTCAATTTAAATATATATGCATATAAATACTTGAATTTATGATTTTACATTGAAAATGATAAGAAAATCTGTTAATTCTTTCTACAGTTTTGCAAAATTTAGGTGAATTGAATCACTACATTTCTTAGAATTATACAACTTATTTAACTATATGGAAAGTATTACTATCAATAAATAAATTGAAATACTAAAAAAGAAAATCAAATCTATTAAACCCATACACGCAGTTTAAGAAATTTAATTTGCAAGTGGTAACAAACATTAAATAAATGTGATTGTCAAAACTTGCTATACTTATGAAAAGAACAAAAATTTATAAAGTTAAAATGTTAAGGAAAAAACAAGAATATTAATTTTGAAAATTAAAGTGACCTTTGAGAAGTCTATTCTACACATGGAAACCATTTTCAAATACACAAAATGCTAAAAATAAAAATATCAGACTTTGAATTTTGGGGGACAGATATACAGTTATTTTCTGGATGCCATATCAATGGCATTGGAGATAGCATGGAATGTCCTATAGACATTTATTTTTTCTTGGATGTTTATGTGTCATTTCACATATATAATATAAAAAGCAAAAACATCTTACATAGACAAGTTTTTATTTTTAAAATAATTTAGCTAGGGCTATTTGATCTTTCTCTTAGATTGGGAAAAGAGTGCTAACCTATAGAAGTGGGAAAAAAAAGCCATTAAAAATTAAGTGATGCCAAAATTATTTTCCTTTAGGGCAGCCAAAGGCTTACAAACACTTCATAGGCATGATTGCGGTTCTGTTTTAAAATTAGTGGATTTATCCTCATTAGATAGAAATGTTTGTGAAATGGCCAATAAGGGAAGCTGACAGCTGAATACACAAGAACTTGTGTTAAACCAGACAGGAGAGCAGTACTGAGCCTTGTTAGGCCAGGGAAGGGGAGGGTGGCGCAGAGGATAAGAAAGGGCTTTCATAGGAGAATTTGAGAGTGGTGATTAGATTAATTAGATGATATTAAAATAGTTCTTTGTAAGAGTAGAAGAAGAGGATTAAAGAAACTTGATTTAAAAAGCATTCCCTACCAGGCGCGGTGGCTCAAGCCTGTAATCCCAGCACTTTGGGAGGCCGAGACAGGCGGATCACGAGGTCAGGAGATCAAGACCATCCTGGCTAACATGGTGAAACCCCGTCTCTACTAAAAAATACAAAAAAAAAAAAAAAAACGAGCTGGGCGAGGTGGCGGGCGCCTGTAGTCCCAGCTAATGTAGTGCCAGCTACTTGGGAGGCTGAGGCAGGAGAATGGCGTAAGCCCGGGAGGCAGAGCTTACAGTGAGCTGAGATCCGGCCACTGCACTCCAGCCTGGGCGACAGAACGAGACTCTGTCTCAAAAAAAAAAAACAAAAAAAAGCATTCCCTTCAACCTCAAAAATAACTACAAAATATGACACTCTATTATGTGTATCAAAAAATATAAAGGTGAGATCCAAAGGATTTTTGTAATGTTTGAAAAAAGATAATGAATTATTTCTTTAAATAAGATGAGTATTATCTTTCATGTAAATTTCTTTATCTATAAAGAGATGATGCAAGTTGCACTATTTTTAGGGGCTCTGAACTGAATCATTGCCAGCAACACAAATATCTTAAAAGCACATAGATAATTGTAAAAATCCTCTCTTGAACCCTTTTCCTATTCCAACTGCTATGCCATTCTTCTCCTTTCTTTTACAACAAAATTCCTTGAGAGAGTTGTCTTCACTGGGAATTTCCAGTTTTGCTTTCCCCATTCTCTCTTGAGCCCACCCAAGGCAGATTTTCCACCCTATCCCCACTCCACCCAAGCAGCTGTCTTCAAGGTCATCAAAGGTCATCTCCTGGTCATCACCTTCCTTGGTCTATCAGCAGCTTTTGGCATGCCTGACCACTTGCTCTTTCTGGACACACTTTCATCCCTTGGTTTCATGACTCTACACTTGTCTTTTTTTCTCTGGCTGCTTCTTCTCTATCCCTTTGCTGTTTCCTCCTTATCTCCACAACCTCTGTGTGCTGGGAAGTTCCCAGGGCTCAGCCCAAGTCCCCATATCCACTTCTCTTTTTTTTTCCAACCTTGTTTCATTTATATTCACTGCCCAGATAAACTCATCCAGTCTCATGGATTGAAGCACCAATTATATGCTGCTGGTATTATTCCAAATTATATTTCTAGACTCTCAGTTGAATTTCAGACTAATTTATTCAACTACCTACTTTTCCAGAATTGAACTCCAAATATTCATAACCTTACCCCCATCCCTCCAAACCAACTATTCCTGCTGTCTTCCTGGTATCCGTGAATGACAAAGCCCTTTCTCTAGTCCGGGAATCAGCTAACTATGATGGACAGGTCACATCACCTCCACTGCCTGTGACATATTGTCTATGATGTTTTCCTGCTACAGAGGCAGAGTTGGGTAGTTGCAACATAAATCGTAAGACCTGCAAAGCTGAACATATTTACTATCAGGCCCATTACAGAAAAAGTTTACTAGTTGCTGTTCTTTATTGCTCAGGCCAAAAATCTAGTCATCTACTAACTATTTTTTTTAGTCTACATCTGCTCAGCGAGCAAATCTTTTTTTTTTTTTTTTTCTTTTTTTTGAGACAAAGTCTCACTCTGTTGCCCAGGCTGGAGTGCAGTGGCCGCCTCTCAGCTCACTGCAAGCTCCACCTCCCGGGTTTATGCCATTCTCCTGCCTCAGCCTCCCGAGTAGCTGGGACTACAGGTGCCCGCCACTTTGCCCGGCTAGTTTTTTGTTTTGTTTTGTTTTGTTTTGTATTTTTTAGTAGAGACGGGTTTCACCAGGTTAGCCAAGATGGTCTCGATCTCCTGACCTCGTGATCCGCCCGTCTGGGCCTCCCAAAGTGCTGGGATTACAGGCTTGAGCCACCGTGCCCGGCCTCAGAGAGCAAATCTTGTTGACCCTACCTTCAAAATACTGTATATCTGGACTATAACCACTGATCACCACCACCACTGAATATCTGGAGCTCAGTTTTGGAAAAGTACATAGGTGAATAAATTAGTCTGAAATTCAACTGAGAGGTCTCTAAATACAATTTGAAATATCATCAGCATGTAAGTAGTATTTCAATCAGTAAGACTGGATGAGTTTACAGCAGCAGTGAATATAAATGAAACAAAGGTGAAAAACAATGAATCCCTTTCCATTATAAAAACATCATCTGCATTTAAAACACACATTTATTTGACCTACAAGCAGCTTAGTTCATAAGAATGTGAATCATCAGGAGAACGTGCCCACTGACTCTGCCAAGTTAGCTTTAGGATACCTCCACAAAAGTAGAGCAATTGGAGTGTAATTTGTCACATAAATTCTAGACATCTCACTGTCAGAAGAACACACACATGTTGTAACCCAACCAGAAAGTGCAACCCGTGATGGGAATTCCTTGCTCAGGACTGCATGGCTTCCAGGTCCCAAGATGATCTCACTGTCACTAGTCATTCGTGCATATGTAGAGTAAGAGGCAGGTGAGGAGTGCCTTGCGTTTCCATTTCCTTAATTATAAACTTCTTACCTTTTCCAGGATCTTCAGAAATCCACTGTCTTTGTCTAGCCTCCCCTGACAGCTTATATTGGCAACATCTGAATGGAAATGATTGTGTGTGTGGGTGTTTAATACAAAGGGTCTTGAGGCTAAGAAGGGGTTTGGTGACAGGATCCACTGAGTCAAGGATCTATGACATAGAGGTTCTCTTCCCCCTTAATATCCATTCTGAGACTGTATGCTCTGGCCTGTGAGTTTTTCTGGCCTGTGAGATTTCCAAGGGTATATATAGTACAAAGAGAAATATTTGATTCCACAAGAAGAAATTCTTCCTAATATTCAGCAATGCCCTCAGATGAAATGCCTATAGGGAAATTCTCTATCCAAAGGGCTCAGAAACAGGAGAGATGAACATGGGAAGAGGAACAGGTACTTTATATTGCTATTTAAAGCAGCGCTCCCCAATGTTTTTGGCACGAGGGACCAGTTTTGTGGAAGAAAATTCTTCCAGGGAGGAATGTGGGGAAGGATGATTTTGGGAAGAAACAGCTCCATCGCAGATCATCAGGCTTTAGAGCATTAGATTCTGATAAGAAGTGCACAACCTGGATCCTTCTCATGCACAGTTCACAATAGGGTTGGCACTCCTATGAAAATCTAATCCTGCTATTGATCTGACAGGAGGTGGAGCTCAGGCAGCAATGCTCACTCATCTGCTGCTGTGTAGCCCAGTTCTTAACAGGCCACAGATGGGCACTGGTCTGCAGCCTGGGAATTGGGGAGACCCCTGATTGAAAGCATGCGCTTGTCAGATAGAGTTGTGTTCTCAACATTTTTATTTACTTGCTTTATGACCTTGGGGAAGTTACTTATGCTCTCCAAACTTAAGATTCTCTATCTCCAAAGGAGGAAAATTTTCTCATCTCGCAAGACTTGAGAGGGTTAGGTGAGACAGTGACTGAAGCGTATTTAGCATAGCTCTAGCAGGGCAAAGGTATATTTAATGGTAGCTATTATTATTGTTGGAGATTTGGGAATGGTGGTAGAGTCGGTCACCTAAAATGAAAAGCAGTGAGGTGCACTTTTGATCACATTATCTGACAGTCTGAAGTTTAAGAGACATTAAGAATTAATCTCAACTAAGCAGGCAATCAGCTAAAGTGAAAATGGATAAACCCTGAAGCAACTAAATAATCAGAAACAGAATTGTAAGGAGATTCTAAGGAGGTTGCTTACAGGTAAAAGAAGCTGAAAATTAGAGAACATTTTAGATGTTTTAAAACACATTAATTCACCTCCTTAGATCCTTCTTTAATATATGTTTTATCTTTAAATTTTAACACCACTTGTTAATAGAGTCTAACAATCATCCTACTCTCCAGGGAAATATAATACCCACCAGCTATCATTTAATATTAAAATTATAAGACAGGAGATTTATACATGTGTTTGTTTTCACCAACTCAATATTATATTTTAATAACTAATTTCTAGATTGTTGAGCTCTCCTGTGATACTCTTGAAAACCTCATATCTTGCCATTGCCCACTTGGTCAGAAGGATTCAAATGCCTTTCCGCCTACCTACGGCCTGCTGAAAACATGATCTCTCTGGAATGCAGAGAGACAGATTTGATAGAATGTTCATAGTTAACTAAATTATGAAAAGTGAATTCGATGCACTTTTTACTAGAAAACAATATTGTATCCTTAAGTAACATTTTTGGACTACTTCAGTTTGGAGTATGTGGTGTGAAATTTTAAGAGATTTTATGAAAAGTTTAGTCTAAAAACACAACTTGGGCCGGGCGCGGTGGCTCAAGCCTGTAATCCCAGCACTTTGGGAGGCCGAGACGGGTGGATCACGAGGTCAGGAGATCGAGACCATCCTGACCTACACGGTGAAACCCCGTCTCTATTAAAAAAAAAAATACAAAAAACTAGCCGGGCGAGATGGCGGGCGCCTGTAGTCCCAGCTACTCGGGAGGCTGAGGCAGGAGAATGGCGTAAACCCGGGAGGCAGAGCTTGCAGTGAGCCGAGATCGCGCCACTGCACTCCAGCCTGGGCGACAGAGTGAGACTCCGTCTCAAAAAAATAAAAAAAAATAAAAAAAAAATAAAAAAAAATAAAAAAAAACACAACTTGTTGGGCATTCTTCCATATGTGTGTCAAGAAAAATGATTGGCACCTGATTTCAGATCAGGAGGGAATTCAGATCCCATCCCTCCAAGCCTCAGTCTAGGTTGCATTTTATGCCAAACATCTTTCTTGATCATTTTAAACTGTTAGTTTATATCTTCTGTGCCCACTTCATAGTATTTTTCAGAAATTCTTATAGAGAAGCAAATACCTCAAGTTCATAGCTATTTAAGGGTAAATGGTTTTCATAAATACTAAATTCATGACACCATTTAAAAAACAGAAGGGGGTATTTTCTTGCATATTTGTTGAGTAGATTCCCAGGTATAAAATAATGCATCTATGCTGTCTCCATGACACTACCCAACCTCTAGTATGCAAAGTGATTCATTTTGACTACCAAAAGATATACCCATCCAAAATTCTTTAGTAGAAGAATGCTCCTTCCCCCACACTAGCTACTTTTTTCAACCTCCAAAGGTGTGTATCCTGGGTGATAAACCTGCAGCCACTAATGGCTTCCAGAATTCTGCTCTTTATTTTGTGTTCTCTAACTCAGAGGAACTTAATTGTCTTTGTCAAAAATGGAGGCGTCCTCCTTGGCTGCCTCATCATATAAATCCTCATTCTATTTCATCATGTAAACCACTTACTCCTATGGACTTGTACCTTACATATTTCACGGCTCTAATTTATGTTTTTTTAAAATATCCTTATTGCCTTAAATGTAGCTGAGGCTACCTAGACTATCCTAACAGCCTCGACTGCATCTTTTCTTCACTTCTTTGATTACATAACTTCCCTACTTAAAACCTTCAATGATTACCCTGGATCTTAAAATGAAATTCAAACAAATTTCTGTGTGCCTTCTTCATCCTCATCAAACATCAGTCTTTCTTCTCTACACTAATCCAAGCCTCACTGAATTTTTATCCATGTCTCCAGTGTACTACATACCCTCTTAGAACATCCTCCTATACCCACTACAGATCCCTCTTTCCTTAACTCACGCCTGTATAACTTTATTTATTTTGTATATTTCCTATTTAAAATCATTCCTTCTGGAAGCCTTCCCTACCTTCTTACTCCCACTCCACATCTGAACTAGGTCTTCCCATGGGATTCCAAAGCACCCTGTATCTATCCTAGTTCAGCATTTAGCATGCTGCCTTGCACCTGACTTGTCTGTTCACAGTACTTCCTCCCAAAGAGAGTCTGTTTGCTCCCCACTGACTCCCTCAGCACACAGTGCCAGACATATGAGTAAAAATTATGGAGTGAGTGATTGAATGTTGTACAACTCTTGCCCCTCAGAGCACCACAGTTACACTCTAAAAGGAAGAAGTTAAAGGACCTCATTTAATTGTTCCACAAATAGTTACTGAGTAGTTACTTCATATTCTCTGTGGAGCCGACATGATGCTAGGCTCCATAAGCATTCAGGAGAAACACAGTAAAATTATTTTTCTACACTGTTGCATTTGGTCAAATATCATTTTCCACCAAAAAACTGTGTCCAATATTGGGAAGGACAGTCACCACCTATGTGATTCACAACTTTTCTGCCTGCCTCCTGATGCTGAGGTTTCAAATCACATCCTTTTACTGCTTTTACATGTGCATGTTTTAGAGCCTATATTGAAAATGGTGACAAACAAAATGTTCTTACCTTCAGCGGCTGGCTCCCTATGGAGAGAGCAGAACAAAAGGAAAGAACCTTTAAGGTTACTACCTTCTTCAGGCATATCCAAGTGATACTAAGCAACATGCACCTTGGAAGAAAATTCCTACAAAATGTGCCCAGTCTCTTTCTGAAGCCAAGACATTGAAAAGGTTTTGCATCCAGGAGAGCAGGAATGCAGAGTTCTGAATGTGCTGGAGAAATGCCTCCTGCTAGCAATTGTTCTCAGTACATTGCCTGCTGGCAGAGGCTCTCAGGAGGCCTTCTAGTGGTCATGAAAGCATGCATTGGAGAAGTTTACATTATACGCATTAAAATTCTCATGTTTACAGCAAGAAAATTGAGTTATCCTTCCCAAATGACAGGAAGTGTTCCATGTGGGACGGTATATGGCTTTGTTAAAAAATAGATATATACATGTATATATAAAGATAGACACTACAAGTGTTCAACTACCAAAGAAAGAAAAACAAAAAGTAGTTTACCTTATCCACATTCTCTTCCACATGAAGCCCAAATAAACAAAATCAGCATTTTTCTTTATTCCCGAGTCATAAATTATCAACCTAGGCAAACAGTTCACGGACTCTTTTCAAACATGGATTAATATGTTCTCCATTCATTCATTTAAGTCATGCTTTCTGTAACTTTACTACCTGCTCTGATTTGGTATCCAGTATTTTTCTTTTTTCCAAAACACTGTAGGAAACCTTATATCTATAGCTCTGCAAATAATATTTGTGGGCACCAAATAAATAAAATAGATACTGTATTGTCAATATAGTTATTTTGGCTTCTTAAAATTACATTGCATATTTTTTTTTTTTTTTTAGTTTTAAAGTGATCAGTTCATTTCCATCATTATATTCACATTGCCCCTCATCTGCCTTTCCACCACTCCATACCATCTGTGAAGGCTGCCATCTCACCCATGACACTTCAGGAAGTTGTCTCTTTATGTTCATATTATTCAAAAATGAATAAATATAGACACAGCACCCGGAAAGCTCAAAATTAAAGTTTGCAAGAAATACACAAAGTAATGGTAAGTCACATATGCCTACCGCTTTATGTTGGTGCAGCTATGTGGTTCTTCCTTACCTTTGGCTGAAGGATTGGCATTGCTTACTCAGGAGTCATCACCTCTCTGGTCACTTTCACTGCCAATATCAGCTCCATCAGCTGCCAGGATCATCTTTCTAAAATGCATCCCTAATCCTTCTCTAAAACCTTCACAGTCTTCCTAATTGCCTTTGGAGTAAGGAATCCTCAACCTTTTCTCAAACTCCTCAAAAATACAGCTCAAGTGTCATGGTTTTTCTCTGCTGGAGATTTTGTTCATGCATTGCTTCGCCTGCTGTAACAGCCAACCCTGACCCTTCCTGGGCATCTATTTCACATGCCCCTCCTCCAAGGAGCCTTTCATGATCTGCCAACTAGAGATTATCGCTCCCTTCTTCAACTCCTCCATAATATTTGTCTCTACCTCTTTTATTACATCAGTCTTATACAGCAGTATATTATACTGAATTATATCCTTAGTGGATTTTTTTTCCATTTGTTTTGTTTTTATCGCATTGCTTAGACTCTAAAGACAAAAATTTTGGTTTTCTTTGGATCTCTTTCTCTCATGGAGGGACCTCAAAGTTTTTCAAATTAATTTATTCAATTGACTTGAATTCAGAGAACATCCTACAAATTTTACTCTACGTGTGGGTCTTGCAATTTTATTCTTTTGGAGATAATTCTTATTCTAAGAAACTAGTGTGGTTTGTGGTTTAGAGTCATGGTTTAAGCTACCCTCAGGAAGAATAAAAAACAGCTGGTGTCCAAGGAGATCTGGAAATTAGTCAATAAACTAATTGTAGAACAGAAGCCAAGAGTTAAAAAGTTTTACTTGCAAATTTTAAGTTCTATCTATATGTTTTGTTTTTAGAATTTAAGAAAAAGTTTTTAATTCAGGTGTGGAATCAAATATATTATAAATGATGAGAAAAACTCTATTAAAGCATTTGTAATATCAAAATCGATGCTAATTATAAACATATAACAATTCACAAGGATTTCAACTAAATTCAACAGATAATGGTTGATCACTTTCTATACACAATAAATTGCCCAAGGAAACACAGATACAAAAATGAATAAATATAGACACAGCACCCAGAAAGCTCAAAATTAAAGTTTGCAAGAAATACACAAAGTAACGGTAAGTCACTTCATGAGAGCAAGACATGATGAAAGTAGACATGAAGGGCTACCCCAGCTCAAAACTAGGAGAAATCATCTGTGGTCATGGATATTAGAAGCATTCTGACATCAAAAGCTTGAAAGGTAGTATTATAAATAAAGGAATAAACTAAGGAAGAGACTTTAGAGGGAGAGAAAATGGAGTGGCAAAAGGCTCAAAGAGTTGTAGGTGAAAGGAATTACAAACCAGGCTGGTGCAATTCAAAGCCCTGAGCCAAAGACCATCTTTTATTAAGTTCCCTTGGGTGATATCACTCACTGAGGAGAATTTGCCAACACATGGCTGGTGATCAGAGCACATATATTTGTGAAATATCAAGTGAGGGGTGTCCTAAGTTTCTGAGGTACATAGAACAGGTTAAGAACTCTACTATCTTTCACATGCTCACAATCCAAATCAATGTTGAACAAGTATAACTAAAGGAAATAGTGTCAAACTAAGATCCGCATTTTCTATCTAGCCTAGAGAATTCAAGTCACTTACAGTCCCTACTTCAATATCCAAGCTACCTACTATACTGTACTTCCCTCCAAGTTCCTCTGGGTCTTCATGGGGGATTTAGATGAACTCTTTCCAGTGATCAATTTACTCAAAGAGTCCTTCTAACTTATGATTTCGCTCAATTGAGCACATTTTTCTAACTGAACTGATGGATGTTCTCCCACCTCCAGGCCTTTGTCCAAGACTCCTCATTCTGTCTCTCTTCCCTCATCTTTGAGAGTGGCTCACTCCCTCGCCTGCCTCCAGGCCCTTTCAGTGAGCTCCTCCTTGACCACTTATTAAAAATCAAACCCTCACCACAAACCACTTTATTTTTCTTCATAACCTCATCATCTTACATCCTATGTAACTTATTTATTTACCTGGCTTATTGGCTGATTTCCCCCCACCCCCCAGGGAGCCAAAGATGTCTATTTTACTCATGAATGTATCCCCAATTATGTAGCCTAACATATAGTCAATGCTCAACAAATATTAAATATTTAATAAACATTAAATTAACAAATACAGGTGTGAATGAAGTGTATGCACAGTATTTACATGAGTATTTGAAACAAACCCTATTTTAATTTCCAGCACTTACTGTTCTCATCACTTTTACCAAATTAATGAGGATTTACAAAGCATGTACTATGTAATCAGCACTGGAACTAGTTCTTACAAAATAAATAATAATAAGAATGGAATAATAAATGGAGTATGAATATTATAGGACTTCACCTGGCATTTTAAAGAAGGAAAGAAAGATACCTTGACATCTTCAGGGGTCCCACCATGGGGCATTTCCTCAATGCAGCAAATGAGAAGATGCTCCCCAATAGAAGCATGGGCTTTGAAAGTACACAGATCTAAATTCTAATTCCAGCAGTGCCATTCATTATCCTTACCACCTTGGCCTAGTCGTTAGCATCTCTGGGTCTTAGTGATTTCATTTGTAAAATGAAGATCACAATGTTAACCTCACATGGAGAATGTGAGCTATCAGATGAGATCATCTATGGAAACAATTAGTCAAGTTATTGGCATACGGAAGCAATTAAATAAATGCATGTGGAATGAATTAATTCTTGATAAGTGAGGGAAAATTGAGCTAGAAAAAAATGTGGCTTTTTTCAACCTACTTATATTGTGTTTACCTAACTATGCCTTTCCTCATGGTGAACCCTCTGACCTCAATATGATAAAAATAGTGAATTGCGTTCTTTGGTTGGTTATTACATGTACTGTTATTCTCATTTTACAGATAAATAAATTGGGTGTTAGGCACATTAAATAACTTGTGCAAGACCACAAAGTAAGCAGCAGAGTTAGGATTTGAACCCAGATGAGCTTGCCTTCAAAGCTGGCTGGGCAGTCTTGGTTCTCACTTTAGAGTCATGTGATTGCTACAAATTCTCTAAACTCATAGTTGGGATATTACACCTTTCTGAGCTTGCGTGGTATCTTAGGCATATTTATTTCATCATTTTAGTGATTTTAAAAACGTATTTGTTCCTCCACTTTTTACATATTTACATCACCTTCTAAAAACATCTCTTCTGTACGGGTAACTTTTTGTCTTTAGATCTTGAATGAGTTTTCACTGGGCACCTTTTACAAGAAGTTCAAAGAAACCATCAAAACTAATGTTTGTTGAACATCGAGTTAGTGACAGGCTCTGGTCCGATTACTCCCCAACTCATACACTTATCACAACAACGCTATGTGGCAGATACCACCTTTATCTTCATATTAGAGATGATGAAAATGAAACAGTGTGGTAATGAGTTCATTCAGCATATACTTCAGGACTAGGATTCAAACCCAAGCATTTATATTACATAGCCCATATTCTTAATTATGAGACTATACTATCACACCAGGACTGATTACATCTTCTCTTTCTTTATTAATTTTTTTTTTTTTTGTATTTTTTAGTAGAGACGGGGTTTCACTGTGTTAGCCAGGATATGCATTTTTATGGAGCCTAATTGTACTTCTATGAACTATGACTCTCTTACATCATTTAGCAAGTCTTTAGTTTTCCTGTGACATTGGCATCTGCAACTAGCCAAACTTTTTAATATAAAATGTATTTATATGAAACAAGTAAATCTAGAATATGATAAAAATCCCAAATTTTAATTCAGCACATATAAAACTGTTAGTGGTACCCCCTCCCCTCATCCCAATTTGGAAATACCATATTGATGGTCTTCATTGCCTTAAACAGGCTCCAAGTTGTACTCTTGTAAGACGCTGGACTTTAAATCATAACCTTGCATAAATTCAAAGCCAAATACAAGCTTTAACAAGACTTTTTCCTTTCAATACTAACTTTTTTTTTCCTTTTTAAGTAAAATGATTTAAACATTGTCTATTTTTAAGAGAGAGCAAAGAATGTGTTCACAGCAAGTTGGAATAGTGTGGAAGTGAACTGGCTTCACTGTTATCTGGACGGCAAAGCATTAAATCACAAGGAGAGAAAAGTCAGCATGTTCTCTAGAATACAAATAGATTAGCGTCAGTAAGAGCTTTGTCCAAGAAAGGGAAAAGACACCTACCCAGAGAATACATCATGAATATGAAACCTATAATTTAAAGAAGTATTTTCAAGAAAGGTTACAGCTGATAATATGGCTATGAGATAAAGAAAGCACAGAAAAAAGTTCATGTGACTTTTCTTTTAAGTGGACCTTCCAAATTTGATCAGTCAACATACCCCACTTTTTATCTATGATTCTTACATAAGATACAATTCACCAGTAGCTATGGAACCCACAGAAGAAAGTCTATGTAGACTCTCTCTCTCTCTCTCTCTCTCTCTCTCTCTCTCTCTCTCTGTCTCTCTGATTCTATGATGCAACAATACTCAACATTATTAGGCACATAAGAACCTTAGGTTAAAATATGTAAAAAGTCCATATACCCGGACATAGAAACACTCGTGGTCGTTTGATATTCTGCTAATGTACAATATAAAACTTTCTCCCTCAGAACTTAAAAAAGAAAAAAAAAGAACTCTTCTTACCATATATTCCATATTTGCTGCCGGTGGGAACACTTTGCCCCGAACTTGATTATGATAATCAAGAATGGCGATCATGTCATTCTGCGAAATGTAGCGCTTCCGCCTGGCTTTGGGAATATCCGCCGAATCTAGTTGTGCTTTCAGAGCTGCTTCAATATCAGTGAAATTATTGGTTGGCGGGGATGAGTCAGTGGAATTGAGTAGGACGACGGTACTTGCTTCACAGAGAAGGGAGAACAGGAGTGCACTGCTGACTGCAGAGATTGCTATCATTTTGAGGGGTGGAGAAGAAGAGGCCACCGAGTTTACTTTGCTTTAAAGCAGAAAGGTAGAGTTAGGGTCTATGAAAAAAAAAATAGGGCCAGAGGGTATAAATTTACAAAGTCATCATTTGGGAGCATTGCTTGATTTGACTTTCTCCAAAAATCCAAACAAATGTTGAACTCAAGCTTAGGAGATAACCTACAGTAGAATCTCTATTCATTTTGTGTAGTGTCCTGAGGCAGACCCCTAAGAGGAACTTTGCACAGCAGAGAAAAATAAACAGCATGACCACTAATCCTAAAATGAATGTGAACCATTTGTCCCAAATGTCTGAACCACAAAATGCATTACTACATATTTATTTTCAGTGGGAAATTTTCAAAAATGAAATTCACCTTGAGAGTGAAGAATAAATGAATCACAGGTAACAACAGAGAATGTGCTGAAAATGTCTGCCAGACATACAGACACACCAAGTGATAGAACACATACAAAAAGTCATAGTACTCCAATCTCATTTCTTTGAAAGAAATGTGAGCTACTTTAAAATCAATGCATGCAATATAAACTTGTTGAGCTAAATAGCTTACCTCTGCACAATGCCAAAATGAATATATGGTTCTTCCAAAAATTTAAGGTTCTTTGCTATGTTGTAGCATGAACTCTTGTAAGAGGAGTGTGTCTTATTACAAACTCTCTGAGAGCAAAGCTCTGCAAAGTTTGAATGCTGCTGGCTACAGGAGCAGCTAACAGCTTTTATATGTCACAGTTTGCAACGTCCAGAAAGGGCAGTCTTTCTAAGGGTCTCTCTTAGCCAAAATCAAAGGGGAGGGGTTTCGGGTAGAAAAAAAACAGTGATTGGGTGGCAACCTTTTTATGTGGGTGGTGAGGAAATTGAGTCACACCCACAGCTTACAAAGTACAAGCCATAAAAGACAAACCTCTTTTTCTCTGGGCTTCCACCTTTTCTGTGAGTAATTTCTCTCATTTTATGCTTTCTAGTTCCTGGTTCCCATACAAAAAAGAAGAAACAAAGAAAAAAAAAAAAAAAAGACTGTGGGTTCATGAAAACACAGACGGTTGAGTAACAAGCAGTACATTTTTTTAAGACAGTAAATGACATGGGAGCTAAAAAGAACAAGCTGATATTAAATCAAGAGATCAGCTAACATAGTTAATCTGGGTGGCCACAAATATGATTTGAGAGGGATGCCAGGCAAATCAGTAGTAACCAAACTATAGCATACGATATTAGGATAATAGATGCTCAAGTGGCTGTGTTTTCTGCTTCCATGTGGCTGCATTCCTGTACTCTATATATTTCTTCTTCTTCTCTCTCATTTTACCTTCTCTCCCTTTTTTTCTTTCTCTACAGAATGAAGTCAGAAATTACTTGCCTTATATAAAATGTATAATTTTTTACCTGCCTTGTATAAAATGTGAATAGAGAAGCTCATGGCAAATGACAGCAGCCAAGATAACATCTGTTTCAGGTTTAAAAGCATATAGCTGAAATTGTAAGCAGAGAATAGCTCAGCCTCTCAGGAAACATATTAGAGGGCACAACACAGAGGCCATGAAGAATTTTAACAGCAGCAGCAGCTGCCAACAATTAGAAGTGCCTTGTTAGGAGGATGTCATGGGGCAAAATCTGTGTCCGACAAAGCAAAAAGAAGAATGTGAACATTGGTGCTCTGTAATGAAAGGACCTTCCCCCAAATGCTTCATGATCTCATTAACAAAATGTGGACCATTTACAGTCAGTAGCAATAGAAATGCTGGAAAATACACACTCTTCAGTTTAGAAACGTATTTAACTTACACTGATTTTTTCCAGCTTGCTAATGTGATTGTCTCCCACATGTTTCAGCAGAAGAAATACTATGTGAATTTACAGTCATCAGAAATGATGGTCATGTGGCACACTGGACAGGGAGCCAAGTTTCCTAGGATATATTCCCAGTTGGATCATGAGTAGTATGTGTGGCCAAATGCATACTGTTTAACTCTTCATTGGTGCAGCTAAAAATGGGAGAGAAAAGATTCATGTTCTGTGGTAAGACAGACATCATCAAGTTCTTTAAGAGGGTAGTGAGGTATACCAGAAGTGTCACTAAAATTCAAACTACAGTGAGATACAGACTTTACAATAATATGTACCAAAGTTCAAGTTTTGACACATTTTGATGACTATTCAACTCCTAACTAAAGTGAAATCATTTTAGGACAGCCGTAGGTGAAATATTAAGAGCTTTAAACAAGGAATTAACACTAAAATTGAAAAGGCATAAACAGATAATATAAACTCAGGAAGTGAACAAGGATATTATGAAACATTGGAGCAACTAGAGGAAATTCACGTGGTTGTTCACAGCTGCAGATCTTAACAAGTGGAGCTGTCCAACTAGGGTCACACCACTTCAGAAAGTATTCATGCATGGCACCTTAAATGAATCTCAAATATGCTTTATTAAGGACTCCTGAATCAAATCAGAGGTTGGATGAGAAACTCTCTGTAGGCCATCCAGCTCTAAGATCTGTGGGCTTTTTGAGAAATTAGTGGCAGCACACATTAGCCTTTACTCTCTACATATCTCATACAGCTTCCCAGCTATCTGAGGAACTAAAGGACTTTTAATACCTGAACAGCAGTCATGAGCCTTTCATTCTCCAGGGTGACTGAGTTCTTACTTAGAACCTCATAAGAATCAAAAGTTATATTTAAGACTACACCCTTTGTCATACACACAAAGAGGTATTGTCTACCTCTTGGGGTTTGACTTGAAAGATTTCCATAGGGATAAAAATGTGATGCTTGAGAAACTTGTCTAAACCAAAAATGGATTTCCTGTAAGTGCAGGAAGTGGTGGGATGGAGGAGGAGGAGAAGGAATTTCTGAGATACATCTAAACAGGAGATCACCTCTGAGTCCAATTACATAAGGGCAGAGCTGATAGTTGCTTAATCCGGAGACCCTGAGGCATGTCAATGATTTCAGATGTCTTTCAGCACACATGGATTATATTGTGGAATTTCGGACTATTAAGGAAACCCACAAGGCTATGGAATCATAAAAGAAAAGACCTGTGGGAGGAGAGTTAAGAATTCTGCCTCCAAGCAGACATTATTGCCAGAAGAAGTATTTGAAATGCTTTGGAAGTAATTTTAATTTTAAAATACTCACAAAATTAAGAGGCATACATCCAAGTTGTCAGTAAGAGGACTATTAATGAACAACGAACAATGAGGTGGTTTTTTATGAGGATTCTTCTTGAAAAAGACCATTGACATGTTTTGAAACCTTTAGGTCCTGCTTGCCAACAGAGACAGAAATGCAATTTAGTTATATTACTGAGAAGAAATGCATATACATTTGGCAGCATCTTGAAACCTGTGAGAAAGTGGTTGAGTGGTTGTTATTTTAAAATGGAAATCACATGTAAGCATTCCAGAATGGTACACCTGCTTAAGCAAAGCTACTTTGATGTGTGTGTGTGTGTGTGTGTGTCTGTGTATGTGAGCCGCATATGCATTTGACTTTAGTCTAATTCTTTTCTAATTGAAATATGTTCTGTGGACTAGTACCCTTGAGATCACCTGGAAACTTGCTAGAAATGCAGAATTTCAGGTCCAGCCAAGACCCACTAAATCAGAATCTTCATTTTATCAGGAACCTCAGATGATTCATATGCACATTAAGGTTTGAGAAGTACTATCTAAATCACTTTGCTTTCAGAGACACAGAGACACAATCGACTACACACATGCCCATTGCATCAGCTATTGGAAAAGTCGATCTATCTAGTAACATGGAGAGAACTAAAGACAATAGAAGTATGCCCAAGTGTCTTTGAAGCGGAGAACACAAGTCAACCTTTATTTTATATGAAAAAAAAATTGATTGGGCATGGTGGCTCACTCCTGTAATCCCAATACTTTGGGAGGCTGAGGCGGGAGGATCACCTAACGTCAGGAGTTCAAGACCAGCTTGACCAACGTGGTGAAACGCCGTCTCTAACTAAAAATACAAAACTTAGCCGGGTATGGTGGCAGTGCCCGTAGTCCCAGCTACTTGGGAGGCCAAGGAAGGAGAATTGCTTGAACCTGGAAGGCAGAGGTTGCAATAAGCCAAGATGGTGCCACTGCACTCCAGCCTGGGTGACAGAGGGAGACTCAGTTTCAAAAAAAAAAAAAAAAAAAAACCAGGAAAAGAACACACAGCGTCTTACAAAGAAGTTATTTAGCAGTGGTGAGAATCTTTGCAAGATTACTATGTAAGCCATATTTTTAATTTAATACATATTAATTCATCACAAGATTGCTGAAATAACAAAGTTCAGTATATGTGAAAGGACTCATAAACTGTGATGTGGCATATAAATAAAAAACTATTATTTTATTCAGTCTCCCTAAGACAAAGGCCCAAATCATCCTTTTTTCCTCACTCTGTCACCTTGTTTCATACAATTAATAACTCTGGAAAACATGTGTATTTTTATCTCTGACCTGTTTTGCCAATCTACTCTTTTTATCATCATCATTATTATTGTGACTGCTTAAAGTTAATGCCATTATCTTTTTCTAGAATTAGAATAATCACCTTCTAGCTGATATTTCTCACTCTAGTGACTCTCTTATCCATTATCCACACTGCTTTCAGCTACCTTCCTATAAAACAAGCTGAATAATTTAACTCATCTACATATAACTCTCTACTGGCTCTCCATTGTCCACAGGGCCAAGTTCAACTGCCTTGACCTGCCTTACAAGAGCCTTGACTATTAACACAAAAGCATATTTTTAAATTTTGAGTGCTCTGTGTAATTCATATTATATATTTTAGAGTATAAATATCTTATATATCATTACATATTTACATATTATATATATTACACATTTATATAATAGATACATAATTATAAAATGCCAAAATACGTATTACCAAAATATTTGAGAAATTTTATAAAATATATATATATTACAACCTATTACTATGCATGCAGCATAAATGGGGCTGGAGAATTAACTTCCAGGATGGCTCATGCACACAACTGGCAACTGAGTGCTTCTGGCAGGAAAGCAGCATACATGGACCCAACCGCATAGACCTCTCCATTGAGCTGTTTGATTCATCCTCACCGCATTGAAGCTGGCTTCCTCCAGGGTGAAGTGGGAGCAAGGTAGAAGATACAATGTGTTGTATGGCCTGTAGAAGTCACACACCAGCATTTTCACAACATCTTATTGTTAACATGGGTCACTTGAACCTATTCAATGTGAGAGAGTACTATACAAAGCCATGAACCAGTAATTGAGAACTCTTGAGGGTCATCTTGAAGGCTGGCTACAACAGGGAAATTTTGGAAAATAGCTGAAACAGAACTACGATTAAACCCAGCAATCCCATTACTGGATATATACCCAAAGGAAAACAAAAATCTACAGAAAAGACACATGCACTCATATGTTCATTGCAGTACTATTACAATAGCAAAGATATGCAATCAACCTAGATGCCCAATAATGTTGGACTGGATAAAGAAAATGTGGTCCATATACTCTATGAAATACTACCGAGGCATACTCCGTGAAATACTACCCAGGCATAAGAAGAATTAAATCATGTCCTTTACAGCAACATGGATGCAGCTGCAGGTCATTTTCCTAAGCCAATTAACACAGTAACAGAACACCGAATACCACGTGTTCTGTCTTATAAGTGGGAGCTAAACATGGAGTTCATATGAACATGAAGACAGAAATAATAGACACTGGAGTCTACGGAAGAAGAAAGGGAGACATGGGCTGAAAAATTACCAACTGGGTAC